>NC_134832.1:153084460-153414990 GCF_004210375.1 Tachypleus tridentatus | reverse complement strand
ATGACTACTCAGGAAAAGTAACAAGAAACTGTGATGACTACTCAGGAAAAGTAACAAGAAACTGTGATGACTACTCAGGAAAAGTAACAAGAAACTGTGATGACTACTCAGGAAAAGTAACAAGAAACTGTGATGACTACTCAGGAAAAGTAACAAGAAACTGTGATGACTACTCAGGAAAAGTAACAAGAAACTGTGATGACTACTCAGGAAAAGTAACAAGAAACTGTGATGACTACTCAGGAAAAGTAACAAGAAACTGTGATGACTACTCAGGAAAAGTAACAAGAAACTGTGATGACTACTCAGGAAAAGTAACAAGAAACTGTGATGACTACTCAGGAAAAGTAACAAGAAACTGTGATGACTACTCAGGAAAAGTAACAAGAAACTGTGATGACTACTCAGGAAAAGTAACAAGAAACTGTGATGACTACTCAGGAAAAGTAACAAGAAACTGTGATGACTACTCAGGAAAAGTAACAAGAAACTGTGATGACTACTCAGGAAAAGTAACAAGAAACTGTGATGACTACTCAGGAAAAGTAACAAGAAACTGTGATGACTACTCAGGAAAAGTAACAAGAAACTGTGATGACTACTCAGGAAAAGTAACAAGAAACTGTGATGACTACTCAGGAAAAGTAACAAGAAACTGTGATGACTACTCAGGGAAAAGTAACAAGAAACTGTGATGACTACTCAGGAAAAGTAACAAGAAACTGTGATGACTACTCAGGAAAAGTAACAAGAAACTGTGATGACTACTCAGGAAAAGTAACAAGAAACTGTGATGACTACTCAGGAAAAGTAACAAGAAACTGTGATGACTACTCAGGAAAAGTAACAAGAAACTGTGATGACTACTCAGGAAAAGTAACAAGAAACTGTGATGACTACTCAGGAAAAGTAACAAGAAACTGTGATGACTACTCAGGAAAAGTAACAAGAAACTGTGATGACTACTCAGGAAAAGTAACAAGAAACTGTGATGACTACTCAGGAAAAGTAACAAGAAACTGTGATGACTACTCAGGAAAAGTAACAAGAAACTGTGATGACTACTCAGGGAAAAGTAACAAGAAACTGTGATGACTACTCAGGAAAAGTAACAAGAAACTGTGATGACTACTCAGGAAAAGTAACAAGAAACTGTGATGACTACTCAGGAAAAGTAACAAGAAACTGTGATGACTACTCAGGAAAAGTAACAAGAAACTGTGATGACTACTCAGGAAAAGTAACAAGAAACTGTGATGACTACTCAGGAAAAGTAACAAGAAACTGTGATGACTACTCAGGAAAAGTAACAAGAAACTGTGATGACTACTCAGGAAAAGTAACAAGAAACTGTGATGACTACTCAGGAAAAGTAACAAGAAACTGTGATGACTACTCAGGAAAAGTAACAAGAAACTGTGATGACTACTCAGGAAAAGTAACAAGAAACTGTGATGACTACTCAGGAAAAGTAACAAGAAACTGTGATGACTACTCAGGAAAAGTAACAAGAAACTGTGATGACTACTCAGGAAAAGTAACAAGAAACTGTGATGACTACTCAGGAAAAGTAACAAGAAACTGTGATGACTACTCAGGAAAAGTAACAAGAAACTGTGATGACTACTCAGGAAAAGTAACAAGAAACTGTGATGACTACTCAGGAAAAGTAACAAGAAACTGTGATGACTACTCAGGAAAAGTAACAAGAAACTGTGATGACTACTCAGGAAAAGTAACAAGAAACTGTGATGACTACTCAGGAAAAGTAACAAGAAACTGTGATGACTACTCAGGAAAAGTAACAAGAAACTGTGATGACTACTCAGGAAAAGTAACAAGAAACTGTGATGACTACTCAGGAAAAGTAACAAGAAACTGTGATGACTACTCAGGAAAAGTAACAAGAAACTGTGATGACTACTCAGGAAAAGTAACAAGAAACTGTGATGACTACTCAGGAAAAGTAACAAGAAACTGTGATGACTACTCAGGAAAAGTAACAAGAAACTGTGATGACTACTCAGGAAAAGTAACAAGAAACTGTGATGACTACTCAGGAAAAGTAACAAGAAACTGTGATGACTACTCAGGAAAAGTAACAAGAAACTGTGATGACTACTCAGGAAAAGTAACAAGAAACTGTGATGACTACTCAGGAAAAGTAACAAGAAACTGTGATGACTACTCAGGAAAAGTAACAAGAAACTGTGATGACTACTCAGGAAAAGTAACAAGAAACTGTGATGACTACTCAGGAAAAGTAACAAGAAACTGTGATGACTACTCAGGAAAAGTAACAAGAAACTGTGATGACTACTCAGGAAAAGTAACAAGAAACTGTGATGACTACTCAGGAAAAGTAACAAGAAACTGTGATGACTACTCAGGAAAAGTAACAAGAAACTGTGATGACTACTCAGGAAAAGTAACAAGAAACTGTGATGACTACTCAGGAAAAGTAACAAGAAACTGTGATGACTACTCAGGAAAAGTAACAAGAAACTGTGATGACTACTCAGGAAAAGTAACAAGAAACTGTGATGACTACTTAGGAAAAGTAACAAGAAACTGTGATGACTACTCGGGAAAAGTAACAAGAAACTGTGATGACTACTCAGGAAAAGTAACAAGAAACTGTGATGACTACTCAGGAAAAGTAACAAGAAACTGTGATGACTACTCAGGAAAAGTAACAAGAAACTGTGATGACTACTCAGGAAAAGTAACAAGAAACTGTGATGACTACTCAGGAAAAGTAACAAGAAACTGTGATGACTACTCAGGAAAAGTAACAAGAAACTGTGATGACTACTCAGGAAAAGTAACAAGAAACTGTGATGACTACTCAGGAAAAGTAACAAAAAACTGTGATGACTACTCAGGAAAAGTAACAAGAAACTGTGATGACTACTCAGGAAAAGTAACAAGAAACTGTGATGACTACTCAGGAAAAGTAACAAGAAACTGTGATGACTACTCAGGAAAAGTAACAAGAAACTGTGATGACTACTCAGGAAAAGTAACAAGAAACTGTGATGACTACTCAGGAAAAGTAACAAGAAACTGTGATGACTACTCAGGAAAAGTAACAAGAAACTGTGATGACTACTCAGGAAAAGTAACAAGAAACTGTGATGACTACTCAGGAAAAGTAACAAGAAACTGTGATGACTACCAGGGAAAAGTAACAAGAAACTGTGATGACTACTCAGGAAAAGTAACAAGAAACTGTGATGACTACTCAGGAAAAGTAACAAGAAACTGTGATGACTACTCAGGAAAAGTAACAAGAAACTGTGATGACTACTCAAGAAAAGTAAGAAACTGTGATGACTACTCAGGAAAAGTAACAAGAAACTGTGATGACTACTCAGGAAAAGTAACAAGAAACTGTGATGACTACTCAGGAAAAGTAACAAGAAACTGTGATGACTACTCAGGAAAAGTAACAAGAAACTGTGATGACTACTCAGGAAAAGTAACAAGAAACTGTGATGACTACTCAGGAAAAGTAACAAGAAACTGTGATGACTACAGGAAAAGGACTGTGATGAAAGTAACAAGAAACTGTGATGACTACTCAGGAAAAGTAACAAGAAACTGTGATGACTACTCAGGAAAAGTAACAAGAAACTGTGATGACTACTCAGGAAAAGTAACAAGAAACTGTGATGACTACTCAGGAAAAGTAACAAGAAACTGTGATGACTACTCAGGAAAAGTAACAAGAAACTGTGATGACTACTCAGGAAAAGTAACAAGAAACTGTGATGACTACTCAGGAAAAGTAACAAGAAACTGTGATGACTACTCAGGAAAAGTAACAAGAAACTGTGATGACTACTCAGGAAAAGTAACAAGAAACTGTGATGACTACTCAGGAAAAGTAACAAGAAACTGTGATGACTACTCAGGAAAAGTAACAAGAAACTGTGATGACTACTCAGGAAAAGTAACAAGAAACTGTGATGACTACTCAGGAAAAGTAACAAGAAACTGTGATGACTACTCAGGAAAAGTAACAAGAAACTGTGATGACTACTCAGGAAAAGTAACAAGAAACTGTGATGACTACTCAGGAAAAGTAACAAGAAACTGTGATGACTACTCAGGAAAAGTAACAAGAAACTGTGATGACTACTCAGGAAAAGTAACAAGAAACTGTGATGACTACTCAGGAAAAGTAACAAGAAACTGTGATGACTACTCAGGAAAAGTAACAAGAAACTGTGATGACTACTCAGGAAAAGTAACAAGAAACTGTGATGACTACTCAGGAAAAGTAACAAGAAACTGTGATGACTACTCAGGAAAAGTAACAAGAAACTGTGATGACTACTCAGGAAAAGTAACAAGAAAAAGTAACAAGAAACTGTGATGACTACTCAGGAAAAGTAACAAGAAACTGTGATGACTACTCAGGAAAAGTAACAAGAAACTGTGATGACTACTCAGGAAAAGTAACAAGAAACTGTGATGACTACTCAGGAAAAGTAACAAGAAACTGTGATGACTACTCAGGAAAAGTAACAAGAAACTGTGATGACTACTCAGGAAAAGTAACAAGAAACTGTGATGACTACTCAGGAAAAGTAACAAGAAACTGTGATGACTACTCAGGAAAAGTAACAAGAAACTGTGATGACTACTCAGGAAAAGTAACAAGAAACTGTGATGACTACTCAGGAAAAGTAACAAGAAACTGTGATGACTACTCAGGAAAAGTAACAAGAAACTGTGATGACTACTCAGGAAAAGTAACAAGAAACTGTGATGACTACTCAGGAAAAGTAACAAGAAACTGTGATGACTACTCAGGAAAAGTAACAAGAAACTGTGATGACTACTCAGGAAAAGTAACAAGAAACTGTGATGACTACTCAGGAAAAGTAACAAGAAACTGATGATGTAACAAGAAACTGTGATACTACAGGAAAAGTAACAAGAAACTTGATGACTACTCAGGAAAAGTAACAAGAAACTGTGATGACTACTCAGGAAAAGTAACAAGAAACTGTGATGACTACTCAGGAAAAGTAACAAGAAACTGTGATGACTACTCAGGAAAAGTAACAAGAAACTGTGATGACTACTCAGGAAAAGTAACAAGAAACTGTGATGACTACTCAGGAAAAGTAACAAGAAACTGTGATGACTACTCAGGAAAAGTAACAAGAAACTGTGATGACTACTCAGGAAAAGTAACAAGAAACTGTGATGACTACTCAGGAAAAGTAACAAGAAACTGTGATGACTACTCAGGAAAAGTAACAAGAAACTGTGATGACTACTCAGGGAAAAGTAACAAGAAACTGTGATGACTACTCAGGAAAAGTAACAAGAAACTGTGATGACTACTCAGGAAAAGTAACAAGAAACTGTGATGACTACTCAGGAAAAGTAACAAGAAACTGTGATGACTACTCAGGAAAAGTAACAAGAAACTGTGATGACTACTCAGGAAAAGTAACAAGAAACTGTGATGACTACTCAGGAAAAGTAACAAGAAACTGTGATGACTACTCAGGAAAAGTAACAAGAAACTGTGATGACTACTCAGGAAAAGTAACAAGAAACTGTGATGACTACTCAGGAAAAGTAACAAGAAACTGTGATGACTACTCAGGAAAAGTAACAAGAAACTGTGATGACTACTCAGGAAAAGTAACAAGAAACTGTGATGACTACTCAGGAAAAGTAACAAGAAACTGTGATGACTACTCAGGAAAAGTAACAAGAAACTGTGATGACTACTCAGGAAAAGTAACAAGAAACTGTGATGACTACTCAGGAAAAGTAACAAGAAACTGTGATGACTACTCAGGAAAAGTAACAAGAAACTGTGATGACTACTCAGGAAAAGTAACAAGAAACTGTGATGACTACTCAGGAAAAGTAACAAGAAACTGTGATGACTACTAACAGGAACTACAGGGAAAAGTAACAAGAAACTGTGATGACTACTCAGGAAAAGTAACAAGAAACTGTGATGACTACTCAGGAAAAGTAACAAGAAACTGTGATGACTACTCAGGAAAAGTAACAAGAAACTGTGATGACTACTCAGGAAAAGTAACAAGAAACTGTGATGACTACTCAGGAAAAGTAACAAGAAACTGTGATGACTACTCAGGAAAAGTAACAAAAGTAACTCAGGGAAAAGAAACTGTGATGACTACTCAGGAAAAGTAACAAGAAACTGTGATGACTACTCAGGAAAAGTAACAAGAAACTGTGATGACTACTAACAAGAAACTGTGATGAGTAAAAAGTAACAAGAAACTGTGATGACTACTCAGGAAAAGTAACAAGAAACTGTGATGACTACTCAGGAAAAGTAACAAGAAACTGTGATGACTACTCAGGAAAAGTAACAAGAAACTGTGATGACTACTCAGGAAAAGTAACAAGAAACTGTGATGACTACTCAGGAAAAGTAACAAGAAACTGTGATGACTACTCAGGAAAAGTAACAAGAAACTGTGATGACTACTCAGGAAAAGTAACAAGAAACTGTGATGACTACTCAGGAAAAGTAACAAGAAACTGTGATGACTACTCAGGAAAAGTAACAAGAAACTGTGATGACTACTCAGGAAAAGTAACAAGAAACTGTGATGACTACTCAGGAAAAGTAACAAGAAACTGTGATGACTACTCAGGAAAAGTAACAAGAAACTGTGATGACTACTCAGGAAAAGTAACAAGAAACTGTGATGACTACTCAGGAAAAGTAACAAGAAACTGTGATGACTACTCAGGAAAAGTAACAAGAAACTGTGATGACTACTCAGGAAAAGTAACAAGAAACTGTGATGACTACTCAGGAAAAGTAACAAGAAACTGTGATGACTACTCAGGAAAAGTAACAAGAAACTGTGATGACTACTCAGGAAAAGTAACAAGAAACTGTGATGACTACTCAGGAAAAGTAACAAGAAACTGTGATGACTACTCAGGAAAAGTAACAAGAAACTGTGATGACTACTCAGGAAAAGTAACAAGAAACTGTGATGACTACTCAGGAAAAGTAACAAGAAACTGTGATGACTACTCAGGAAAAGTAACAAGAAACTGTGATGACTACTCAGGAAAAGTAACAAGAAACTGTGATGACTACTCAGGAAAAGTAACAAGAAACTGTGATGACTACTCAGGAAAAGTAACAAGAAACTGTGATGACTCAGGAAAAGTAACAAGAAACTGTGATGACTACTCAGGAAAAGTAACAAGAAACTGTGATGACTACTCAGGAAAAGTAACAAGAAACTGTGATGACTACTCAGGAAAAGTAACAAGAAACTGTGATGACTACTCAGGAAAAGTAACAAGAAACTGTGATGACTACTCAGGAAAAGTAACAAGAAACTGTGATGACTACTCAGGAAAAGTAACAAGAAACTGTGATGACTACTCAGGAAAAGTAACAAGAAACTGTGATGACTACTCAGGAAAAGTAACAAGAAACTGTGATGACTACTCAGGAAAAGTAACAAGAAACTGTGATGACTACTCAGGAAAAGTAACAAGAAACTGTGATGACTACTCAGGAAAAGTAACAAGAAACTGTGATGACTACTCAGGAAAAGTAACAAGAAACTGTGATGACTACTCAGGAAAAGTAACAAGAAACTGTGATGACTACTCAGGAAAAGTAACAAGAAACTGTGATGACTACTCAGGAAAAGTAACAAGAAACTGTGATGACTACTCAGGAAAAGTAACAAGAAACTGTGATGACTACTCAGGAAAAGTAACAAGAAACTGTGATGACTACTCAGGAAAAGTAACAAGAAACTGTGATGACTACTCAGGAAAAAGTAACAAGAAACTGTGATGACTACTCAGGAAAAGTAACAAGAAACTGTGATGACTACTCAGGAAAAGTAACAAGAAACTGTGATGACTACTCAGGAAAAGTAACAAGAAACTGTGATGACTACTCAGGAAAAGTAACAAGAAACTGTGATGACTACTCAGGAAAAGTAACAAGAAACTGTGATGACTACTCAGGAAAAGTAACAAGAAACTGTGATGACTACTCAGGAAAAGTAACAAGAAACTGTGATGACTACTCAGGAAAAGTAACAAGAAACTGTGATGACTACTCAGGAAAAGTAACAAGAAACTGTGATGACTACTCAGGAAAAGTAACAAGAAACTGTGATGACTACTTAGGAAAAGTAACAAGAAACTGTGATGACTGACTACAGGAAAAGTAACAAGAAACTGTGATGACTACTCAGGAAAAGTAACAAGAAACTGTGATGACTACTCAGGAAAAGTAACAAGAAACTGTGATGACTACTCAGGAAAAGTAACAAGAAACTGTGATGACTACTCAGGAAAAGTAACAAGAAACTGTGATGACTACTCAGGAAAAGTAACAAGAAACTGTGATGACTACAGGAAAAGTAACAAGAAACTGTGATGAGGAAAAGTAACAAGAAACTGTGATGACTACTCAGGAAAAGTAACAAGAAACTGTGATGACTACTCAGGAAAAGTAACAAGAAACTGTGATGACTACTCAGGAAAAGTAACAAGAAACTGTGATGACTACTCAGGAAAAGTAACAAGAAACTGTGATGACTACTCAGGAAAAGTAACAAGAAACTGTGATGACTACTCAGGAAAAGTAACAAGAAACTGTGATGACTACTCAGGAAAAGTAACAAGAAACTGTGATGACTACTCAGGAAAAGTAACAAGAAACTGTGATGACTACTCAGGAAAAGTAACAAGAAACTGTGATGACTACTCAGGAAAAGTAACAAGAAACTGTGATGACTACTCAGGAAAAGTAACAAGAAACTGTGATGACTACTCAGGAAAAGTAACAAGAAACTGTGATGACTACTCAGGAAAAGTAAGTAAGAAACTGTGATGACTACTCAGGAAAAGTAACAAGAAACTGTGATGACTACTCAGGAAAAGTAACAAGAAACTGTGATGACTACTCAGGAAAAGTAACAAGAAACTGTGATGACTACTCAGGAAAAGTAACAAGAAACTGTGATGACTACTCAGGAAAAGTAACAAGAAACTGTGATGACTACTCAGGAAAAGTAACAAGAAACTGTGATGACTACTCAGGAAAAGTAACAAGAAACTGTGATGACTACTCAGGAAAAGTAACAAGAAACTGTGATGACTACTCAGGAAAAGTAACAAGAAACTGTGATGACTACTCAGGAAAAGTAACAAGAAACTGTGATGACTACTCAGGAAAAGTAACAAGAAACTGTGATGACTACTCAGGAAAAGTAACAAGAAACTGTGATGACTACTCAGGAAAAGTAACAAGAAACTGTGATGACTACTCAGGAAAAGTAACAAGAAACTGTGATGACTACTCAGGAAAAGTAACAAGAAACTGTGATGACTACTCAGGAAAAGTAACAAGAAACTGTGATGACTACTTGGGAAAAGTAACAAGAAACTGTGATGACTACTCAGGAAAAGTAACAAGAAACTGTGATGACTACTCAGGAAAAGTAACAAGAAACTGTGATGACTACTCAGGAAAAGTAACAAGAAACTGTGATGACTACTCAGGAAAAGTAACAAGAAACTGTGATGACTACTCAGGAAAAGTAACAAGAAACTGTGATGACTACTCAGGAAAAGTAACAAGAAACTGTGATGACTACTCAGGAAAAGTAACAAGAAACTGTGATGACTACTCAGGAAAAGTAACAAGAAACTGTGATGACTACTCAGGAAAAGTAACAAGAAACTGTGATGACTACTCAGGAAAAGTAACAAGAAACTGTGATGACTACTCAGGAAAAGTAACAAGAAACTGTGATGACTACTCAGGAAAAGTAACAAGAAACTGTGATGACTACTCAGGAAAAGTAACAAGAAACTGTGATGACTACTCAGGAAAAGTAACAAGAAACTGTGATGACTACTCAGGAAAAGTAACAAGAAACTGTGATGACTACTCAGGAAAAGTAACAAGAAACTGTGATGACTACTCAGGAAAAGTAACAAGAAACTGTGATGACTACTCAGGAAAAGTAACAAGAAACTGTGATGACTACTCAGGAAAAGTAACAAGAAACTGTGATGACTACTCAGGAAAAGTAACAAGAAACTGTGATGACTACTCAGGAAAAGTAACAAGAAACTGTGATGACTACTCAGGAAAAGTAAGAAAAACTGTGATGACTACTCAGGAAAAGTAACAAGAAACTGTGATGACTACTAAGGAAAAGTAACAAGAAACTGTGATGACTACTCAGGAAGGAAAAGTAACAAGAAACTGTGATGACTACTCAGGAAAAGTAACAAGAAACTGTGATGACTACTCAGGAAAAGTAACAAGAAACTGTGATGACTACTCAGGAAAAGTAACAAGAAACTGTGATGACTACTCAGGAAAAGTAACAAGAAACTGTGATGACTACTCAGGAAAAGTAACAAGAAACTGTGATGACTACTCAGGAAAAGTAACAAGAAACTGTGATGACTACTCAGGAAAAGTAACAAGAAACTGTGATGACTACTCAGGAAAAGTAACAAGAAACTGTGATGACTACTCAGGAAAAGTAACAAGAAACTGTGATGACTACTCAGGAAAAGTAACAAGAAACTGTGATGACTACTCAGGAAAAGTAACAAGAAACTGTGATGACTACTCAGGAAAAGTAACAAGAAACTGTGATGACTACTCAGGAAAAGTAACAAGAAACTGTGATGACTACTCAGGAAAAGTAACAAGAAACTGTGATGACTACTCAGGAAAAGTAACAAGAAACTGTGATGACTACTCAGGAAAAGTAACAAGAAACTGTGATGACTACTCAGGAAAAGTAACAAGAAACTGTGATGACTACTCAGGGAAAAGTAACAAGAAACTGTGATGATGACTACTCAGGAAAAGTAACAAGAAACTGTGATGACTACTCAGGAAAAGTAACAAGAAACTGTGATGACTACTCAGGAAAAGTAACAAGAAACTGTGATGACTACTCAGGAAAAGTAACAAGAAACTGTGATGACTACTCAGGAAAAGTAACAAGAAACTGTGATGACTACTCAGGAAAAGTAACAAGAAACTGTGATGACTACTCAGGAAAAGTAACAAGAAACTGTGATGACTACTCAGGAAAAGTAACAAGAAACTGTGATGACTACTCAGGAAAAGTAACAAGAAACTGTGATGACTACTCAGGAAAAGTAACAAGAAACTGTGATGACTACTCAGGAAAAGTAACAAGAAACTGTGATGACTACTCAGGAAAAGTAACAAGAAACTGTGATGACTACTCAGGAAAAGTAACAAGAAACTGTGATGACTACTCAGGAAAAGTAACAAGAAACTGTGATGACTACTCAGGAAAAGTAACAAGAAAGTAACAAGAAACTGTGATGACTACTCAGGAAAAGTAACAAGAAACTGTGATGACTACTCAGGAAAAGTAACAAGAAACTGTGATGACTACTCAGGAAAAGTAACAAGAAACTGTGATAACAAGAAACTGTGATGACTACTCAGGAAAAGTAACGAGAAACTGTGATGACTACTGAGGAAAAGTAACAAGAAACTGTGATGACTACTCAGGAAAAGTAACAAGAAACTGTGATGACTACTCAGGAAAAGTAACAAGAAACTGTGATGACTACTGTGATGACTAGGAAAAGTAACAAGAAACTGTGATGACTACTCAGGAAAAGTAACAAGAAACTGTGATGACTACTCAGGAAAAGTAACAAGAAACTGTGATGACTACTCAGGAAAAGTAACAAGAAACTGTGATGACTACTCAGGAAAAGTAACAAGAAACTGTGATGACTACTCAGGAAAAGTAACAAGAAACTGTGATGACTACTCAGGAAAAGTAACAAGAAACTGTGATGACTACTCAGGAAAAGTAACAAGAAACTGTGATGACTACTCAGGAAAAGTAACAAGAAACTGTGATGACTACTCAGGAAAAGTAACAAGAAACTGTGATGACTACTCAGGAAAAGTAACAAGAAACTGTGATGACTACTCAGGAAAAGTAACAAGAAACTGTGATGACTACTCAGGAAAAGTAACAAGAAACTGTGATGACTACTCAGGAAAAGTAACAAGAAACTGTGATGACTACTCAGGAAAAGTAACAAGAAACTGTGATGACTACTCAGGAAAAGTAACAAGAAACTGTGATGACTACTCAGGAAAAGTAACAAGAAACTGTGATGACTACTCAGGAAAAGTAACAAGAAACTGTGATGACTACTCAGGAAAAGTAACAAGAAACTGTGATGACTACTCAGGGAAAAGTAACAAGAAACTGTGATGACTACTCAGGAAAAGTAACAAGAAACTGTGATGACTACTCAGGAAAAGTAACAAGAAACTGTGATGACTACTCAGGAAAAGTAACAAGAAACTGTGATGACTACTCAGGAAAAGTAACAAGAAACTGTGATGACTACTCAGGAAAAGTAACAAGAAACTGTGATGACTACTCAGGAAAAGTAACAAGAAACTGTGATGACTACTCAGGAAAAGTAACAAGAAACTGTGATGACTACTCAGGAAAAGTAACAAGAAACTGTGATGACTACTCAGGAAAAGTAACAAGAAACTGTGATGACTACTCAGGAAAAGTAACAAGAAACTGTGATGACTACTCAGGAAAAGTAACAAGAAACTGTGATGACTACTCAGGAAAAGTAACAAGAAACTGTGATGACTACTCAGGAAAAGTAACAAGAAACTGTGATGACTACTCAGGAAAAGTAACAAGAAACTGTGATGACTACTCAGGAAAAGTAACAAGAAACTGTGATGACTACTCAGGAAAAGTAACAAGAAACTGTGATGACTACTCAGGAAAAGTAACAAGAAACTGTGATGACTACTCAGGAAAAGTAACAAGAAACTGTGATGACTACTCAGGAAAAGTAACAAGAAACTGTGATGACTACTCAGGAAAAGTAACAAGAAACTGTGATGACTACTCAGGAAAAGTAACAAGAAACTGTGATGACTACTCAGGAAAAGTAACAAGAAACTGTGATGACTACTCAGGAAAAGTAACAAGAAACTGTGATGACTACTCAGGAAAAGTAACAAAAAACTGAAAACTCAGGAAAAGTAACAAGAAACTGTGATGACTACTCAGGAAAAGTAACAAGAAACTGTGATGACTACTCAGGAAAAGTAACAAGAAACTGTGATGACTACTCAGGAAAAGTAACAAGAAACTGTGATGACTACTCAGGAAAAGTAACAAGAAACTGTGATGACTACTCAGGAAAAGTAACAAGAAACTGTGATGACTACTCAGGAAAAGTAACAAGAAACTGTGATGACTACTCAGGAAAAGTAACAAGAAACTGTGATGACTACTCAGGAAAAGTAACAAGAAACTGTGATGACTACTCAGGAAAAGTAACAAGAAACTGTGATGACTACTCAGGAAAAGTAACAAGAAACTGTGATGACTACTCAGGAAAAGTAACAAGAAACTGTGATGACTACTCAGGAAAAGTAACAAGAAACTGTGATGACTACTCAGGAAAAGTAACAAGAAACTGTGATGACTACTCAGGAAAAGTAACAAGAAACTGTGATGACTACTCAGGAAAAGTAACAAGAAACTGTGATGACTACTCAGGAAAAGTAACAAGAAACTGTGATGACTACTCAGGAAAAGTAACAAGAAACTGTGATGACTACTCAGGAAAAGTAACAAGAAACTGTGATGACTACTCAGGAAAAGTAACAAGAAACTGTGATGACTACTCAGGAAAAGTAACAAGAAACTGTGATGACTACTCAGGAAAAGTAACAAGAAACTGTGATGACTACTCAGGAAAAGTAACAAGAAACTGTGATGACTACTCAGGAAAAGTAACAAGAAACTGTGATGACTACTCAGGAAGGAAAAGTAACAAGAAACTGTGATGACTACTCAGGAAAAGTAACAAGAAACTGTGATGACTACTCAGGAAAAGTAACAAGAAACTGTGATGACTACTCAGGAAAAGTAACAAGAAACTGTGATGACTACTCAGGAAAAGTAACAAGAAACTGTGATGACTACTCAGGAAAAGTAACAAGAAACTGTGATGACTACTCAGGAAAAGTAACAAGAAACTGTGATGACTACTCAGGAAAAGTAACAAGAAACTGTGATGACTACTCAGGAAAAGTAACAAGAAACTGTGATGACTACTCAGGAAAAGTAACAAGAAACTGTGATGACTACTCAGGAAAAGTAACAAGAAACTGTGATGACTACTCAGGAAAAGTAACAAGAAACTGTGATGACTACTCAGGAAAAGTAACAAGAAACTGTGATGACTACTCAGGAAAAGTAACAAGAAACTGTGATGACTACTCAGGAAAAGTAACAAGAAACTGTGATGACTACTGGGAAAAGTAACAAGAAACTGTGATGACTACTCAGGAAAAGTAACAAGAAACTGTGATGACTACTCAGGAAAAGTAACAAGAAACTGTGATGACTACTCAGGAAAAGTAACAAGAAACTGTGATGACTACTCAGGAAAAGTAACAAGAAACTGTGATGACTACTCAGGAAAAGTAACAAGAAACTGTGATGACTACTCAGGAAAAGTAACAAGAAACTGTGATGACTACTCAGGAAAAGTAACAAGAAACTGTGATGACTACTCAGGAAAAGTAACAAGAAACTGTGATGACTACTCAGGAAAAGTAACAAGAAACTGTGATGACTACTCAGGAAAAGTAACAAGAAACTGTGATGACTACTCAGGGTAACAAAAAGTAACAAGAAACTGTGATGACTACTCAGGAAAAGTAACAAGAAACTGTGATGACTACTCAGGAAAAGTAACAAGAAACTGTGATGACTACTCAGGAAAAGTAACAAGAAACTGTGATGACTACTCAGGAAAAGTAACAAGAAACTGTGATGACTACTCAGGAAAAGTAACAAGAAACTGTGATGACTACTCAGGAAAAGTAACAAGAAACTGTGATGACTACTCAGGAAAAGTAACAAGAAACTGTGATGACTACTCAGGAAAAGTAACAAGAAACTGTGATGACTACTCAGGAAAAGTAACAAGAAACTGTGATGACTACTCAGGAAAAGTAACAAGAAACTGTGATGACTACTGAGGAAAAGTAACAAGTAACTGTGATGACTACTCAGGAAAAGTAACAAGAAACTGTGATGACTACTGAGGAAAAGTAACAAGAAACTGTGATGACTACTCAGGAAAGTAACAAGAAACTGTGATGACTACTCAGGAAAAGTAACAAGAAACTGTGATGACTACTCAGGAAAAGTAACAAGAAACTGTGATGACTACTCAGGAAAAGTAACAAGAAACTGTGATGACTACTCAGGAAAAGTAACAAGAAACTGTGATGACTACTCAGGAAAAGTAACAAGAAACTGTGATGACTACTCAGGAAAAGTAACAAGAAACTGTGATGACTACTCAGGAAAAGTAACAAGAAACTGTGATGACTACTCAGGAAAAGTAACAAAAAACTGTGATGACTACTCAGGAAAAGTAACAAGAAACTGTGATGACTACTCAGGAAAAGTAACAAGAAACTGTGATGACTACTCAGGAAAAGTAACAAGAAACTGTGATGACTACTGTGATGACTACAGGAAAAGTAACAAGAAACTGTGATGACTACTCAGGAAAAGTAACAAGAAACTGTGATGACTACTCAGGAAAAGTAACAAGAAACTGTGATGACTACTCAGGAAAAGTAACAAGAAACTGTGATGACTACTCAGGAAAAGTAACAAGAAACTGTGATGACTACTCAGGAAAAGTAACAAGAAACTGTGATGACTACTCAGGAAAAGTAACAAGAAACTGTGAGGACTACCCAGGAAAAGTAACAAGAAACTGTGATGACTACTCAGGAAAAGTAACAAGAAACTGTGATGACTACTCAGGAAAAGTAACAAGAAACTGTGATGACTACTCAGGAAAAGTAACAAGAAACTGTGATGACTACTCAGGAAAAGTAACAAGAAACTGTGATGACTACTCAGGAAAAGTAACAAGAAACTGTGATGACTACTCAGGAAAAGTAACAAGAAACTGTGATGACTACTCAGGAAAAGTAACAAGAAACTGTGATGACTACTCAGGAAAAGTAACAAGAAACTGTGATGACTACTCAGGAAAAGTAACAAGAAACTGTGATGACTACTCAGGAAAAGTAACAAGAAACTGTGATGACTACTCAGGAAAAGTAACAAGAAACTGTGATGACTACTCAGGAAAAGTAACAAGAAACTGTGATGACTACTCAGGAAAAGTAACAAGAAACTGTGATGACTACTCAGGAAAAGTAACAAGAAACTGTGATGACTACTCAGGAAAAGTAACAAGAAACTGTGATGACTACTCAGGAAAAGTAACAAGAAACTGTGATGACTACTCAGGAAAAGTAACAAAAAGTGATGACTACAAGTAACAAGAAACTGTGATGACTACTCAGGAAAAGTAACAAGAAACTGTGATGACTACTCAGGAAAAGTAACAAGAAACTGTGATGACTACTCAGGAAAAGTAACAAGAAACTGTGATGACTACTCAGGAAAAGTAACAAGAAACTGTGATGACTACTCAGGAAAAGGAAAAGTAACAAGAAACTGTGATGACTACTCAGGAAAAGTAACAAGAAACTGTGATGACTACTCAGGAAAAGTAACAAGAAACTGTGATGACTACTCAGGAAAAGTAACAAGAAACTGTGATGACTACTCAGGAAAAGTAACAAGAAACTGTGATGACTACTCAGGAAAAGTAACAAGAAACTGTGATGACTACTCAGGAAAAGTAACAAGAAACTGTGATGACTACTCAGGAAAAGTAACAAGAAACTGTGATGACTACTCAGGAAAAGTAACAAGAAACTGTGATGACTACTGTGATGACTACTACAGGAAAAGTAACAAGAAACTGTGATGACTACTCAGGAAAAGTAACAAGAAACTGTGATGACTACTCAGGAAAAGTAACAAGAAACTGTGATGACTACTCAGGGAAAAGTAACAAGAAACTGTGATGACTACTCAGGAAAAGTAACAAGAAACTGTGATGACTACTCAGGAAAAGTAACAAGAAACTGTGATGACTACTCAGGAAAAGTAACAAGAAACTGTGATGACTACTCAGGAAAAGTAACAAGAAACTGTGATGACTACTCAGGAAAAGTAACAAGAAACTGTGATGACTACTCAGGAAAAGTAACAAGAAACTGTGATGACTACTCAGGAAAAGTAACAAGAAACTGTGATGACTACTCAGGAAAAGTAACAAGAAACTGTGATGACTACTCAGGAAAAGTAACAAGAAACTGTGATGACTACTCAGGAAAAGTAACAAGAAACTGTGATGACTACTCAGGAAAAGTAACAAGAAACTGTGATGACTACTCAGGAAAAGTAACAAGAAACTGTGATGACTACTCAGGAAAAGTAACAAGAAACTGTGATGACTACTCAGGAAAAGTAACAAGAAACTGTGATGACTACTCAGGAAAAGTAACAAGAAACTGTGATGACTACTCAGGAAAAGTAACAAGAAACTGTGATGACTACAGGAAAAGGAAACTGTGATGACTAAGGAAAAGTAACAAGAAACTGTGATGACTATTTAGGAAAAGTAACAAGAAACTGTGATGACTACTCAGGAAAAGTAAAAAGAAACTGTGATGACTACTCAGGAAAAGTAACAAGAAACTGTGATGACTACTCAGGAAAAGTAACAAGAAACTGTGATGACTACTCAGGAAAAGTAACAAGAAACTGTGATGACTACTCAGGAAAAGTAACAAGAAACTGTGATGACTACTCAGGAAAAGTAACAAGAAACTGTGATGACTACTCAGGAAAAGTAACAAGAAACTGTGATGACTACTCAGGAAAAGTAACAAGAAACTGTGATGACTACTGGGAAAAGTAACAAGAAACTGTGATGACTACTCAGGAAAAGTAACAAGAAACTGTGATGACTACTCAGGAAAAGTAACAAGAAACTGTGATGACTACTCAGGAAAAAGTAACAAGAAACTGTGATGACTACTCAGGGAAAAGTAACAAGAAACTGTGATGACTACAGGGAAAAGGAACAAGAAAGTAACTACTCAGGAAAAGTAACAAGAAACTGTGATGACTACTCAGGAAAAGTAACAAGAAACTGTGATGACTACTCAGGAAAAGTAACAAGAAACTGTGATGACTACTCAGGAAAAGTAACAAGAAACTGTGATGACTACTCAGGAAAAGTAACAAGAAACTGTGATGACTACTCAGGAAAAGTAACAAGAAACTGTGATGACTACAGGAAAAGTGAAACTGTGATGACTACTCAGGAAAAGTAACAAGAAACTGTGATGACTACTCAGGAAAAGTAACAAGAAACTGTGATGACTACTCAGGAAAAGTAACAAGAAACTGTGATGACTACTCAGGAAAAGTAACAAGAAACTGTGATGACTACTCAGGAAAAGTAACAAGAAACTGTGATGACTACTCAGGAAAAGTAACAAGAAACTGTGATGACTACTCAGGAAAAGTAACAAGAAACTGTGATGACTACTCAGGAAAAGTAACAAAAAACTGTGATGACTACTCAGAAACTGTGATGAAAGTAACAAGAAACTGTGATGACTACTCAGGAAAAGTAACAAGAAACTGTGATGACTACTCAGGAAAAGTAACAAGAAACTGTGATGACTACTCAGGAAAAGTAACAAGAAACTGTGATGACTACTCAGGAAAAGTAACAAGAAACTGTGATGACTACTCAGGAAAAGTAACAAGAAACTGTGATGACTACTCAGGAAAAGTAACAAGAAACTGTGATGACTACTCAGGAAAAGTAACAAGAAACTGTGATGACTACTCAGGAAAAGTAACAAGAAACTGTGATGACTACTCAGGAAAAGTAACAAGAAACTGTGATGACTACAGGAAAAGTAAAAGAAACTGTGATGACTACTCAGGAAAAGTAACAAGAAACTGTGATGACTACTAACACTGTGATGGAAGGAAAAGTAACAAGAAACTGTGATGACTACTCAGGAAAAGTAACAAGAAACTGTGATGACTACTCAGGAAAAGTAACAAGAAACTGTGATGACTACTCAGGAAAAGTAACAAGAAACTGTGATGACTACTCAGGAAAAGTAACAAGAAACTGTGATGACTACTCAGGAAAAGTAACAAGAAACTGTGATGACTACTCAGGAAAAGTAACAAGAAACTGTGATGACTACTCAGGAAAAGTAACAAGAAACTGTGATGACTACTCAGGGAAAAGTAACAAGAAACTGTGATGACTACTCAGGAAAAGTAACAAGAAACTGTGATGACTACTCAGGAAAAGTAACAAGAAACTGTGATGACTACTCAGGAAAAGTAACAAGAAACTGTGATGACTACTCAGGAAAAGTAACAAGAAACTGTGATGACTACTCAGGAAAAGTAACAAGAAACTGTGAAACTGTGATGAAACTGTGATGACTCAGGAAAAGTAACAAGAAACTGTGATGACTACTCAGGAAAAGTAACAAGAAACTGTGATGACTGACTGACTAGGAAAAGTAACAAGAAACTGTGATGACTACTCAGGAAAAGTAACAAGAAACTGTGATGACTACTCAGGAAAAGTAACAAGAAACTGTGATGACTACTCAGGAAAAGTAACAAGAAACTGTGATGACTACTCAGGAAAAGTAACAAGAAACTGTGATGACTACTCAGGAAAAGTAACAAGAAACTGTGATGACTACTCAGGAAAAGTAACAAGAAACTGTGATGACTACTCAGGAAAAGTAACAAGAAACTGTGATGACTACTCAGGAAAAGTAACAAGAAACTGTGATGACTACTCAGGAAAAGTAACAAGAAACTGTGATGACTACTCAGGAAAGGAAAAGTAACAAGAAACTGTGATGACTACTCAGGAAAAGTAACAAGAAACTGTGATGACTACTCAGGAAAAGTAACAAGAAACTGTGATGACTACTCAGGAAAAGTAACAAGAAACTGTGATGACTACTCAGGAAAAGTAACAAGAAACTGTGATGACTACTCAGGAAAAGTAACAAGAAACTGTGATGACTACTCAGGAAAAGTAACAAGAAACTGTGATGACTACTCAGGAAAAGTAACAAGAAACTGTGATGACTACTCAGGAAAAGTAACAAGAAACTGTGATGACTACTCAGGAAAAGTAACAAGAAACTGTGATGACTACTCAGGAAAAGTAACAAGAAACTGTGATGACTACTCAGGAAAAGTAACAAGAAACTGTGATGACTACTCAGGAAAAGTAACAAGAAACTGTGATGACTACTCAGGAAAAGTAACAAGAAACTGTGATGACTACTCAGGAAAAGTAACAAGAAACTGTGATGACTACTCAGGAAAAGTAACAAGAAACTGTGATGACTACTCAGGAAAAGTAACAAGAAACTGTGATGACTACTCAGGAAAAGTAACAAGAAACTGTGATGACTACTCAGGAAAAGTAACAAGAAACTGTGATGACTACTCAGGAAAAGTAACAAGAAACTGTGATGACTACTCAGGAAAAGTAACAAGAAACTGTGATGACTACTCAGGAAAAGTAACAAGAAACTGTGATGACTACTCAGGAAAAGTAACAAGAAACTGTGATGACTACTCAGGAAAAGTAACAAGAAACTGTGATGACTACTCAGGAAAAGTAACAAGAAACTGTGATGACTACTCAGGAAAAGTAACAAGAAACTGTGATGACTACTCAGGAGGAAAAGTAACAAGAAACTGTGATGACTACTCAGGAAAAGTAACAAGAAACTGTGATGACTACTCAGGAAAAGTAACAAGAAACTGTGATGACTACTCAGGAAAAGTAACAAGAAACTGTGATGACTACTCAGGAAAAGTAACAAGAAACTGTGATGACTACTCAGGAAAAGTAACAAGAAACTGTGATGACTACTCAGGAAAAGTAACAAGAAAAAGTACTCAGGAAAAACAAAACTGTGATGACTACTCAGGAAAAGTAACAAGAAACTGTGATGACTACTCAGGAAAAGTAACAAGAAACTGTGATGACTACTCAGGAAAAGTAACAAGAAACTGTGATGACTACTCAGGAAAAGTAACAAGAAACTGTGATGACTACTCAGGAAAAGTAACAAGAAACTGTGATGACTACTCAGGAAAAGTAACAAGAAACTGTGATGACTACTCAGGAAAAGTAACAAGAAACTGTGATGACTACTCAGGAAAAGTAACAAGAAACTGTGATGACTACTCAGGAAAAGTAACAAGAAACTGTGATGACTACTCAGGAAAAGTAACAAGAAACTGTGATGACTACTCAGGAAAAGTAACAAGAAACTGTGATGACTACTCAGGAAAAGTAACAAGAAACTGTGATGACTACTCAGGAAAAGTAACAAGAAACTGTGATGACTACTCAGGAAAAGTAACAAGAAACTGTGATGACTACTCAGGAAAAGTAACAAGAAACTGTGATGACTACTCAGGAAAAGTAACAAGAAACTGTGATGACTACTCAGGAAAAGTAACAAGAAACTGTGATGACTACTCAGGAAAAGTAACAAGAAACTGTGATGACTACTCAGGAAAAGTAACAAGAAACTGTGATGACTACTCAGGAAAAGTAACAAGAAACTGTGATGACTACTCAGGAAAAGTAACAAGAAACTGTGATGACTACTCAGGAAAAGTAACAAGAAACTGTGATGACTACTCAGGAAAAGTAACAAGAAACTGTGATGACTACTCAGGAAAAGTAACAAGAAAAGTAACAAGAAACTGTGATGACTACTCAGGAAAAGTAACAAGAAACTGTGATGACTACTCAGGAAAAGTAACAAGAAACTGTGATGACTACTCAGGAAAAGTAACAAGAAACTGTGATGACTACTCAGGAAAAGTAACAAGAAACTGTGATGACTACTCAGGAAAAGTAACAAGAAACTGTGAACTACTGTGAGTGACTGTGATGACTACTCAGGAAAAGTAACAAGAAACTGTGATGACTACTCAGGAAAAGTAACAAGAAACTGTGATGACTACTCAGGAAAAGTAACAAGAAACTGTGATGACTACTCAGGAAAAGTAACAAGAAACTGTGATGACTACTCAGGAAAAGTAACAAGAAACTGTGATGACTACTCAGGAAAAGTAACAAGAAACTGTGATGACTACTCAGGAAAAGTAACAAGAAACTGTGATGACTACTCAGGAAAAGTAACAAGAAACTGTGATGACTACTCAGGAAAAGTAACAAGAAACTGTGATGACTACTCAGGAAAAGTAACAAGAAACTGTGATGACTACTCAGGAAAAGTAGAAAAGAAACTGTGATGACTACTCAGGAAAAGTAACAAGAAACTGTGATGACTACTCAGGAAAAGTAAAAGTAAAGAAACTGTGATGACTACTCAGGAAAAGTAACAAGAAACTGTGATGACTACTCAGGAAAAGTAACAAGAAACTGTGATGACTACTCAGGAAAAGTAACAAGAAACTGATGATGACTACTCAGGAAAAGTAACAAGAAACTGTGATGACTACTCAGGAAAAGTAACAAGAAACTGTGATGACTACTCAGGAAAAGTAACAAGAAACTGTGATGACTACTCAGGAAAAGTAACAAGAAACTGTGATGACTACTCAGGAAAAGTAACAAGAAACTGTGATGACTACTCAGGAAAAGTAACAAGAAACTGTGATGACTACTCAGGAAAAGTAACAAGAAACTGTGATGACTACTCAGGAAAAGTAACAAGAAACTGTGATGACTACTCAGGAAAAGTAACAAGAAACTGTGATGACTACTCAGGAAAAGTAACAAGAAACTGTGATGACTACTCAGGAAAAGTAACAAGAAACTGTGATGACTACTCAGGAAAAGTAACAAGAAACTGTGATGACTACTCAGGAAAAGTAACAAGAAACTGTGATGACTACTCAGGAAAAGTAACAAGAAACTGTGATGACTACTCAGGAAAAGTAACAAGAAACTGTGATGACTACTCAGGAAAAGTAACAAGAAACTGTGATGACTACTCAGGAAAAGTAACAAGAAACTGTGATGACTACTCAGGAAAAGTAACAAGAAACTGTGATGACTACTCAGGAAAAGTAACAAGAAACTGTGATGACTACTCAGGAAAAGTAACAAGAAACTGTGATGACTACTGAGGAAAAGTAACAAGAAACTGTGATGACTACTCAGGAAAAGTAACAAGTAAAAAACTGTGATGACTACTCAGGAAAAGTAACAAGAAACTGTGATGACTACTCAGGAAAAGTAACAAGAAACTGTGATGACTACTCAGGAAAAGTAACAAGAAACTGTGATGACTACTCAGGAAAAGTAACAAGAAACTGTGATGACTACTCAGGAAAAGTAACAAGAAACTGTGATGACTACTCAGGAAAAGTAACAAGAAACTGTGATGACTACTCAGGAAAAGTAACAAGAAACTGTGATGACTACTCAGGAAAAGTAACAAGAAACTGTGATGACTACTCAGGAAAAGTAACAAGAAACTGTGATGACTACTCAGGAAAAGTAACAAGAAACTGTGATGACTACTCAGGAAAAGTAACAAGAAACTGTGATGACTACTCAGGAAAAGTAACAAGAAACTGTGATGACTACTTGGGAAAAGTAACAAGAAACTGTGATGACTACTCAGGAAAAGTAACAAGAAACTGTGATGACTACTCAGGAAAAGTAACAAGAAACTGTGATGACTACTCAGGAAAAGTAACAAGAAACTGTGATGACTACTCAGGAAAAGAAAACTGTGATAACTTGGGAAAAGGAAAAGAAACTGTGATGACTACTCAGGAAAAGTAACAAGAAACTGTGATGACTACTCAGGAAAAGTAACAAGAAACTGTGATGACTACTCAGGAAAAGTAACAAGAAACTGTGATGACTACTCAGGAAAAGTAACAAGAAACTGTGATGACTACTCAGGAAAAGTAACAAGAAACTGTGATGACTACTCAGGAAAAGTAACAAGAAACTGTGATGACTACTCAGGAAAAGTAACAAGAAACTGTGATGACTACTCAGGAAAAGTAACAAGAAACTGTGATGACTACTCAGGAAAAGTAACAAGAAACTGTGATGACTACTCAGGAAAAGTAACAAGAAACTGTGATGACTACTCAGGAAAAGTAACAAGAAACTGTGATGACTACTCAGGAAAAGTAACAAGAAACTGTGATGACTACTCAGGAAAAGTAACAAGAAACTGTGATGACTACTCAGGAAAAGTAACAAGAAACTGTGATGACTACTCAGGAAAAGTAACAAGAAACTGTGATGACTACTCAGGAAAAGTCAGGAAAAGTAACAAGAAACTGTGATGACTACTCAGGAAAAGTAACAAGAAACTGTGATGACTACTCAGGAAAAGTAACAAGAAACTGTGATGACTACTCAGGAAAAGTAACAAGAAACTGTGATGACTACTCAGGAAAAGTAACAAGAAACTGTGATGACTACTCAGGAAAAGTAACAAGAAACTGTGATGACTACTCAGGAAAAGTAACAAGAAACTGTGATGACTACTCAGGAAAAGTAACAAGAAACTGTGATGACTACTCAGGAAAAGTAACAAGAAACTGTGATGACTACTCAGGAAAAGGAAAAGTAACAAGAAACTGTGATGACTACTCAGGAAAAGTAACAAGAAACTGTGATGACTACTCAGGAAAAGTAACAAGAAACTGTGATGACTACTCAGGAAAAGTAACAAGAAACTGTGATGACTACTCAGGAAAAGTAACAAGAAACTGTGATGACTACTCAGGAAAAGTAACAAGAAACTGTGATGACTACTCAGGAAAAGTAACAAGAAACTGTGATGACTACTCAGGAAAAGTAACAAGAAACTGTGATGACTACTCAGGAAAAGTAACAAGAAACTGTGATGACTACTCAGGAAAAGTAACAAGAAACTGTGATGACTACTCAGGAAAAGTAACAAGAAACTGTGATGACTACTCAGGAAAAGTAACAAGAAACTGTGATGACTACTCAGGAAAAGTAACAAGAAACTGTGATGACTACTCAGGAAAAGTAACAAGAAACTGTGATGACTACTCAGGAAAAGTAACAAGAAACTGTGATGACTACTCAGGAAAAGTAACAAGAAACTGTGATGACTACTCAGGAAAAGTAACAAGAAACTGTGATGACTACTCAGGAAAAGTAACAAGAAACTGTGATGACAGGAAAAGTAACAAGAAACTGTGATGACTACTCAGGAAAAGTAACAAGAAACTGTGATGACTACTCAGGAAAAGTAACAAGAAACTGTGATGACTACTCAGGAAAAGTAACAAGAAACTGTGATGACTACTCAGGAAAAGTAACAAGAAACTGTGATGACTACTCAGGAAAAGTAACAAGAAACTGTGATGACTACTCAGGAAAAGTAACAAGAAACTGTGATGACTACTGAGGAAAAGTAACAAGAAACTGTGATGACTACTCAGTAAAAGTAACAAGAAACTGTGCTGACTACTCAGGAAAAGTAACAAGAAACTGTGATGA
The DNA here is from genome assembly GCF_004210375.1 of Tachypleus tridentatus. NCBI lineage: Eukaryota > Metazoa > Arthropoda > Merostomata > Xiphosura > Limulidae > Tachypleus > Tachypleus tridentatus. Next base: position 153,389,409 of record NC_134832.1, on the reverse strand, counting down.
CTACTCGTGTCCAAAAGTAACAAGTAACAAAAACTGTGATGACTACTCAGGAAAAGTAACAAGAAAGATGACTACTGAAAAGTAACAAGACTGATGACTACTCAGGAAAAGTAACAAGAAACTGTGATGACTACTCAGGAAAAGTAACAAGAAATTCATGTGATGACTACTCAGGAAAAGTAACAAGAAACTGTGATGACTACTCAGGAAAAGTAACAAGAAACTGTGATGAAAGTAACAAGAAACTGTGATGACTACTCAGGAAAAGTAATAAGAAACTGTGATGACTACTCAGGAAAAGTAACAAGAAACTGTGATGACTATAAGGAGGAAAAGTAACAAGAAACTGTGATGACTACTCAGGAAAAGTAACAAGAAACTGTGATGACTACTGGGAAAAGTAACAAGCGCAAAACTGTGATGACTACTCAGGAAAAGTAACAAGAAACTGTGATGACTACTCAGGAAAAGTAACAAGAAACTGTGATGACTACATCTTGAAAATTAATAAAAGCATATTAAATAGGGTTATTTGAACAATTCAAATGTAAGGAATACATTTGTTGATGTTTGATAATAACAGTTCAGGTTTACCAAAACGATGATACACTTGAACTCAAATAAGGAACATATCACACTTTTCTCGTATCCTAAACAAAATGAGAAATTGTTACATAAAATGTGAAATGACTGGCAAGCTTAGTATTAAAGCATCCACAGAAACTATTCTTTAGTTTTTACCCATTTTTATTTGATTATAAAAATATACTGAGCAAACACTGAAGAATCTTCTAATAATAAGAACACTATAAATCAGTAAGCCTGAGAAAGAAAGGGTTAATTTGTGACCATTTAATTAACACAGGTTTCCATTGTCTCCCCAATTTGCAATTTGACTGAATTGTCCAGACTCTTCAACTGAGCTTCATTTCTGTTTTAACGCGTTGTAAATGTGATGATTGAAAATGATCAATAACTTTTGTCACTGTGCACCAAGTTCCATTCGTGGACATGGTGTATTGTTTTATATAATTACTGAAGCTCGACCTCTTTCTCATGATTAACTTGTATACACACAATAGGAAGAGATTTTAAATTGAAACTGAGTGACATAATGTATTTTTGTATCTGAGAAAAAGTGGAAACCTTGACTAGGAGAGACCATAAAATAGAGAATCCCATAAAATTCAAAGATTCACTTTCTTATGCTGCAAGTGAGGTTACTCAACAAGATGGACGACAAAAAATTATATTCTTCTAAGAGGACACATCTGAGCTCATGTAAGTGTTTGATTACTAGAAATCCATCTCTGTGGATCATCCCAGGCATGCTAAATATGATTCAGATCCAGTGGTATTTCAAGGTACTGATCCAATAACCAAGAACTTCTCACAAGCCACAAAGTTTAATGGACATCATCTGTTTACTGCAGACCAGTTAAGGGTCTTTCTTTAAAGATATGAATATCTTTGCTGTCATTGACCATAATGCCTAACCAGATCAGGACACCACCACCTCTCCAATGATCCCCTTCCATGGTGTTTGAGAGAGAGTATCATGTCATCCACTCCCTTCAGATCAGTCTTTGTCGAGGATCAGTACCCAAGCATAATCTTGACTCATCTAAAATACTCTGTCAGTTTACTTGATCCTCCACCAGGTGTTACTGATGCCAAGATAAATGGGTCTGTCTCTAAAAGGGTATTAGTAGGACACAGACAACTGGACATTTAGGATGATGGCCCTTTTCATGGTTCCTTTTGGTTATGGTCTGTCTGGTTACAGATCTTCCTGTAGACAGCTCTGGTGTATGTTGGCCAGCATTAATGCTCGCAGTTAGAGCCAAATAATGGTAATCGTGTGTTTTTGTGACTTTAGAATGCCCTATTTCTCTCCACCTTAGAAGGTCCTCCAAATTGTGTCTTTTTGGCATTTCATACAATAAATCTCCACAAGATAATTTTGACAACAAAATAAGGACTGGACTCTGAACATTTTTTAGGTTTTGTAATAAGCATGCACATTTGAAAATTAAACAGCAGAGGTCATCTGTAGTTTCATGTGAAATTGAACAACAACTGAGTTGTTTTAATGGTTGTTTTTTTAAATAGATAATGCTAAAGAAACAGTTCTATTTTAACTTTTGTACTTACGTGGAATCAAAATTGTTTAATTTCATTACAGGTAATGATTATTGTTAATTAGGCATTGTTGTGTATCAAATATGTTAACTAGGTGTTATGACTGTGTCTTCATAAAAAAAATTCATAGTGTGTTAATGCTGTTTATAATCTTTTGTTCATATCAAAAAGAAACATCTGGAAGAATACCAATACTTATGGTGCAGATACATTGACTTCATTCAACAGCATGATTTATTCAAATGTTCTGTTTTAATATAAACCATCATTATCTTTCAAGACCAAAGGTAAGTCCAGCTGTTTAATTAATTCAACTGAAATACTGACTTTATAGGTAAAAAGATTCAATTTCCCAGTGTAACGTTTTTCATTACTAAAGGAAAAGTTCAGAGTAAGACAAGTTGGAGAAACATGGTGATTGGTGTTAAAAATCAAGATGGAGAAACATGGTGATTGGTGTTAAAAATCAAGATAGAGAAACATGGTGATTGGTGTTAAAAATCAAGATGGAGAAACATGGTGATTGGTGTTAAAAATCAAGATGGAGAAACATGGTGATTGGTGTTAAAATCAAGATGGAGAAACATGGTGATTGGTGTTAAAAATCAAGATGGAGAAACATGGTGATTGGTGTTAAAAATCAAGATGGAGAAACATGGTGATTGGTGTTAAAAATCAAGATGGAGAAACATGGTGATTGGTGTTAAAATCAAGATGGAGAAACATGGTGATTGGTGTTAAAAATCAAGATGGAGAAACATGGTGATTGGTGTTAAAAATCAAGATGGAGAAACATGGTGATTGGTGTTAAAAATCAAGATGGAGAAACATGGTGATTGGTGTTAAAAATCAAGATGGAGAAACATGGTGATTGGTGTTAAAAATCAAGATGGAGAAACATGGTGATTGGTGTTAAAAATCAAGATAGAGAAACATGGTGATTGGTGTTAAAAATCCCCCCAGTAGTAATGTAACTGTTTTCACATATGTACACATACACGTTTATTATGAAGCTGAAATGTTGGTACTTTGCATGAATTATATATACTTCAGAGATATAGTTTGTTTGAAATTTCTCTCCTAAAATACTGTCAAAGGTTTTACTGTGCTGAACAAATAAAATATTATTAATACAGTTCCACAACCCTTTAATAGTTATCGTTGTGTGTTTTTCATTATACTGTGATTCATTATTTTACAAAGAGCAATAAAACTAAAGATGTATAATTCAATGTATAGTAACATACTTCACTTTCCAGCAGATGTTCTCATACAAGTATAAGTGTGATATAATGCACTGAAGACACAATACCGAGAAACTCAGGCTTTTCAAATGAGATAAATAATATGTAGATATATTTTGATGTGTGTTTGGTTTTCACAAACAATAAGAATTACTGTTAACAGTTTCTTCACAATTAAGCATTCATTAGAATTAATTAATCAATATTGAACAGTTAAGGACTGTAGCAAATATTGTTTCATTTATCTCTCAAGTTTCCTAACTGTTTAAGTATGACATAGATCTCAGCTGTATGATAAAAATTACTTCCATGTTCTGTGCCTTTTTACTTGCAAGTTTTATATTATAGATTTTTAAACTATAACATGGTCATGTGGTTGAGGCACTCGACTCGTAATCTTGAGGATTGCGGATTCAAATCCCTGGGGACTTTATAACGTGACAGTGAATTCCACTAGTCGTTAGTAAAAAGAGAAGCCCAAGACTTAGCAGTTGTTGGTGATGACTAGCTGCATTCCCTTTAGTCTTACACTGCTAAATTAGGGACAGCTAGAGCAAACGGCCCTCGTGTAGCTTTGTGTGAAATTAAAAAACAAACTGTAAAATATATTTTGTAGTATCAGATACAACTTTACTCATGGTTGATACGTCCATAAAAACCAATAAAGCAGAAACTGTAAGAGATATTTTGTATAAATAATTTAAGAAACAACATATAAATTTAGGTACATTTTATTTCATAAAACACAAATATGATACAGAAATAACTTTATTTTAAAAATTAGGCCTTTATTTACCTGTAAACTATAATCATATATTTTTTTACTCATAATGAAAATATATAAAAGAAATTGATTTTTTTTGAAATATTTAAAAGTTGTATTTCTCAGAGAATTACTGTTATCTGAAAACACAAATTTTAAAAATGTGTATTAATTTGTAAGTCTGAGTGTTAAGAGGCATATGTGTAAATTCTAAGTGAAGGGTTTTTTGTACACACCTCAACATGATACAGTAGAGTTACAGCACTCTATGTAACCACTGTGTGCTTGTCTCACACCTCAACATGATACAGTAGAGTTACAGCACTCTATGTAACCACTGTGTGCTTGTCTCACACCTCAACATGATACAGTAGAGTTACAGCACTCTATGTAACCACTGTGTGCTTGTCTCACACCTCAACATGATACAGTAGAGTTACAGCACTTTATGTAACCACTGTGTGCTTGTCTCACACCTCCACAGCAAGGAAGAAAATATTACAAATGTTACATCTGAACTACTGTAACCTGATATATATTCTGTGATCAGAACCATGATGGCTGGTATGGGTATTAAAACCTTAATTAACAAAGCACAGAACAAAATTTCTAACATCTTAGGTCATCTTCAGGTTAATAAAGCATGTATTGTTAACAATGGAGTAATGTAAGTTCAGACGTAATGAAGTTTACACAGATACATATTATACGTTAAGCTGAAGATGAACTAAGGTTGATATGTTTTAATAACCATACCAGCCATCTTTAGAATACATTTTTACTTCAGGTGGGTTTCTCGTCATCGTGACATAGGAAAGCAACTGACGTCTGACACGAATGTGGCCAGTTACAAATATAAAGATGCAGTTCCTGACTTTCTGGTGAATCAGTTTGCAAAAACTGATGTGACAGATTTATGGTGGACATCATCATGACTAATAGTTTTCTGTTGATTGCACTGTCTGGATTAACCAGAAATGATAAGAGCAGGTGGGTGCCACACAGAGATAGTGAGGCAAAAGGATGGAGTGATTTGCAGTCTAGTTGCTAGGTTGTAAATGTACCAAGATAGTAGACAGGAAGAGATAGTTCATGCATGACCACTAGCATTGGTTGCTCTGTAATCTGGCCCTCAGGGATTGTCAGAGGTACTGCTTATGCCCTACAAATCCACTGGTGTGTACTTATCAGGTCAAACAGTCCATAACAAAAATAGTTAAAATGCTAGGTAACCTGCAACATGTCTGGTTCTCATCATAGAATGTTGCAGAGTCACACTGGACTTTCTTGTGAACAGAAAAACTGGAGGCCAGTATTACATGTTGATGAGATCAGGTTCCAATTATCAATACTACAGTATAGACAAACAAAGTAAATTTTATGCTCACTGGGTCTGGACAGGTATGTGGCTTGCTATCTTAACAAGGGGTTTATTAAAAACACAAATGATATTCTGGAACCCATTTTCTGGTATTACCAAGAAGTATTTCACTTGAGTGCAGAACAATACCCATTCCCATAATGCTTCAGTCCTCATGGCTTTTCTGGAGAGGAAAACATGCAAGTTCATGGAATAGAGTTTGCATAGTGGCTGGTTTTGATTCCTATACAGTGTGTGGGGGGCAAATGTTCTCAAAACCAACAGCAGTCCTGAGCTGACCGACCATTCTGTAAGACAACATATCAGCAGTAAATCCTGATATTTTACAAGAGTGCTTTAGTGTTATTACCTACAGTTCTTTTTTTTCTGTAGTTTGTATAAGATCTGTAGACCTTTTACTCCCAATTCAATTTTGGCACTCTGTTATGGAAATGAAGTATGAGTGACCTTAATATTCACTTAATAGATTTTGATTAATTATTTTGAGCAGTATAGTATATAATATACTTGGTCACTTCTTAATTAAACAATAAAGAACAGACTGGTTGAAACTACAGTATAAAGATTCCAAGACCTGTTCACACAGATTAATAAATATGTTTATTCTATGCACTTACTATTGTTTAAATTCTTTGATACATGCCTCTTTTTTGTTTTTGGTCCAGCATAAACTCTCACCAGTACGAGGCTGCTTCTATTAAATGAGTAAACGAGAGCACACATGAAAATAATCATTTGAGTAATAGCCATTTCCCATACTGTGTGTGTATTTTTTTTATTATATGTACCTATCAGAGAACATTTTAAATAGTTTTCCTCATGTAACCTTCGTCTGGAAGGATCTTTTGGATAGAGATAAAACTCCAGGTGGGAGGGACAGGACAGATCATTTTGTTATAAAAGTGACATAAGTACTGATAACTATTACACTCATATTTACAAACCATTTATAACTAATACTACAATAGTACTGTTGTCCTGACATGTTGATTACCAAGAATGAAAAGGGCTTTAAAATTTGATTCATTGTTCTACAATTTAGTATATTAACATAGTGGTTAGGGACCCACTGATCTATCTTAGCTGTCCCATCCTCTAAGTCCTATAAATTAAAAAAGAACTTAAAGTCAGCCTTATCATTTATACAATTATGAAGCTTTCTCTTTAACTTAGATTTACTCCCTTTACAACATCCAGAGGCCAACCATCCTAGCAGAAGAGAACTTGTCCCTGTCCACACAGCTTCTAAATTAGGCTGTGTGAGTGAAGAAAAACAAAACAAGAGCCATACTTGCAGAACAGCAGTTTTATTCAAATACAATCTACATAACTGCAGTATCTTGTATGAATATGTTTTTGTCTACCAACTGATAATCTACACCATCCTTTTAACAAAATAATACATTAAAAGGAAAGCATTACAAAAGTTATGGGCTGGCAGTTCAAAAACTGAAGGTTTACATGTTTATTTCCAATTTACAGTGACTGAAATAACTACATGAAAATATTAGTACACGCCCCTGAATGATACAGTACAACACCTATGTTGTTGTAATGCTCTACAACTGGTTGCCATCCAACCAATTCAAGAGTGCCACACCAGTTAATTCACTATATAAACATATCTTGACAAGCATGTAGCAGTTACTATTTAAATTTGACCAACTAAAGTAAAACTTCATGAATCAATGGTTACTGTATGAAAGAAGCTATTTCTGTAAGGACAGTGAGAAACAAACCTCAGCTGAATGGAAACCTTTCCCACAAAGAGTCAACCAAAAAGGACAGTGTTGCAAACTAATGCAACAAGTTCAAAATCACACATCACTGAAGAGAAGGGCCAGCAGACATCCTGTAAAACTGTGTGACATGCTACAGGTATTTGAAGAAACTATACATTTACCAGTAAATTATGACAGCATATTAACCAGATATTGTTCTCTTAAAAACATATATATATATATATATATATATAACACTCAACCAATGAATCACTTCAACCACTGTTGCTTCTTGTACCATCAATATGCAATCACAGTTATGTATACAGAAAATCGTGTTGCAGCATAGCAAATTTCAGAAATATGACAGTAGAAGTTATATGGCTTTTGTTACCTATCTTAGCATATGTACTTTATCAAATAGCTATTTTAAATATTTGAAAACAAATACACAACTAATAACATGGAAAACCTATCTCCAAATCAAAATACAACTGCAAGCCAACTATTTCCAAAGCTATTTTTGTTTAAACATAAGTTACATCATTCTAAATATTCACAGAAAACAAGAATATAGACCAACATAAAATTTATTTCTGGTTACTTATTTTCTTAAAACATTCAATACAGGTTTCATCCTTGGATATCAAAATAAATAAGCTGACAGAAAAACAGTTTGTGAAAGATGATTTCCTATTTTTAAAATTCTTACTCGATGAAAATACGAAAACTGTTTTCTATAAAGGTTTTATTGTTCACATTTCAATAGGCTAAAGTGATTTAAGTATGAGTAATACATCATACAAGTGTATAGAAATATAAAACATACACATGGTTGAGAGCTTTCTGTTATTTAATATGTATTGATAACTATAATGTACTAAAAGCCTCATTTTTAAGGAAGGTTTGATCATTCAAATAGCAATGTATTAGGTTGAGGAATAATTTGTGAGCATTTTTAAATAATTTCATTCAAGCATTACATGCAAAACTATACAATACTTCAATGCATGAACACATTACACCCAAAACATTTATTATGATACTTTATTTCATGTAATACCTAGGTATATAGTATGCATTGTTTTAAACGAAATTGCCAAAAATTAAAAGCGAAAAGCAGATGGTGTCGAAAATGCTCGATTTTGTCCACTTGACAGTCCATTTAATGAGCTGAAAATGAAAGCAAAAATTAAAGACGTATGAAAATCAAACACACCAAATTACCTACCAAATGACATGAAATATTTTGCGAAAGCGTTTCATTTATGAATATATTTGTTTAACTTGAAAAAAACGCTCGCGAATTATTCCTCAACCCAATACAATCTGGTTCAGGGAAATCTTTTCAATACATATTCTAGTGTATATAAAATAATTTAATCAATTACTCTTAAATTCTTGAAGCTCCAAACATTTAAAAATTACATGAATATACACCGAAACCTGTTCATAGATGGTAACTGCACAACATGATTTACCAGTTAGCTTTTATGTTGATCCTTCAAATTGAATCTAACACTAAAACTATTTACACAAAACTAACATTAATATAACTACTTGCTTATAAAGCAGCCACTCTTAAGAACATTATTTGGAGTTTGAAACATTTACAGCATGAGATCAACAAAATTATAAAGCAGAATTTTATCTATTTATGAAAGTTTATCCAGCTATCAATAATAGTGAACATCTCCGTAACACAACTACTCCCTTCGAGATGTGCATATATAATTCTTCAAACTATGCAGATATAATGAAAACTTTGAAGAATTAATATGAACTTCAAATATCATGTGCAATGGCTTAATGTTCACATTTCACCTGCTTATACAATGCACAGACTGTAGGGCCTATTGGTGAAACTAAACGTCACCTTGAATTATGAACATTTGAATAAAGTTATCACAATCTATATAAACTGGAATTTACAAACTCTTAAAGCTCCACTATTTATCAGCACAATACAGAAACAGAGCATCGATGTCTATCCAACTTTAAAATATTCTCAGCAGTCAAGCACGACACCGAACTTCTAATAAAAGAAACATTATACATAAAAACTCTTCCTCCATCTCTAAATAATATATATTCTTTATGTGGTTTACGTTAATATTACATTTTAATTCAAGTGCTTCACTTACACTACTTCAGTTTCTCGTGTCCCACATTCTATATTAAAATTGTTTACTTAACATATATTATAAATTATATTTCTGTTGTAATTACCCCAGTGTGTGTTTGTTTTGTACTTGTAAGTTACTGAAAATGGAACTTTGAAAATTCCAAAATGTTTATTAAAGGCTTCACACTAATTATGTTTGTGTTTTACTTGACTATGAAATTGTTTTCTGAAAATTGAATTGATTAGTAACAATAAAACAGAACTTGCCAGCATTTATAAAAATTTTATCTGAAATAAAAAATTAAACCCTAATTGTATCCCTTGTTTTCCTAGTTTGATTTTTTAAATGCTTGTGATCTTTATACTTCAACAATGAAGACTACACAGAATATAATCACAGTAAAACTTTTAACTAATAATACAAAAATTGAAGCTCTCAACAGAAATGGTCAAAAGTCATAGTATCGCTGTGTTTTAACACGTCTTGTTCTGGTTGCAGCTATGGTGGGAAAAGGCACCATGTTTCGACTAGACAATGGTTTAGTGGGTGAAGGATTAACAAACGTTGAGATTGAAGAACCTCCAGAGGATTGTATTGTTGACATAACAGGTTTTGAAGTTGATGAACCCTCTGAAGGTTTGGTTGGTGAAGTGTCAACAGTTTTTGACATCGAAGAAACCTCGAAAGGTTTGGTTGGTGAAGTGTCAACAGTTTTTGACATCGAAGAAGCCTCGGAAGGTTTGGTTGGTGAAGTGTCAACAGTTTTTGACGTCGAAGAAGCCTCGGAAGGTTTGGTTGGTGAAGTGTCAACAGTTTTTGACGTCGAAGAAGCGTCGGAAGGTTTGGTTGGTGAAGTGTCAACAGTTTTTGACATCGAAGAAGCGTCGGAAGGTTTGGTTGGTGAAGTGTCAACAGTTTTTGACATCGAAGAAGCGTCGGAAGGTTTGGTTGGTGAAGTGTCAACAGTTTTTGACGTCGAAGAAGCCTCTGAAGGTTTGGTTGGTGAAGTGTCAACAGTTTTTGACGTCAAAGTAGCCTCTGAAGATTTGGTTTGTGAAGTATCAACAGTTTTTGGCATTAAAGAACCCTCTGAAGGTTTGGTTGGTGAAGTGTCAACAGTTTTTGACATCGAAGAAGCCTCGGAAGGTTTGGTTGGTGAAGTGTCAACAGTTTTTGACGTCGAAGAACCCTCCGAAAGTTTGGTTGGTGAAGTGTCAACAGTTTTTGACATTGAAGAACCCTCCGAAAGTTTGGTTGGTGAAGTATCAACAGTTTTTGACATTAAAGAACCCTCTGAAGGTTTGGTTGGTGAAGTGTCAACAGTTTTTGACATTGAATAACCCTCTGAAGATTTGGTTGGTGAAGTATCAACAGTTTTTGACATTGAAGAACCCTCTGAAGGTTTGGTTGGTGAAGTGTCAACAGTTTTTGACATTGAAGAACCCTCTGAAGGTTTGGTTGGTGAAGTGTCAACAGTTTTTGACATTGAAGAACCCTCTGAAGGTTTGGTTGGTGAAGTGTCAACAGTTTTTGACATTGAAGAACCCTCTGAAGGTTTGGTTGGTGAAGTGTCAACAGTTTTTGACATTGAAGAACCCTCTGAAGGTTTGGTTGGTGAAGTGTCAACAGTTTTTGACATTGAAGAACCCTCTGGAGGTTTGGTTGGTGAAGTATCGACAGTTTTTGGCATTAAAGAACCCTCTGAAGGTTTGGTTGGTGAAGTATCAACAGTTTTTGAGATCAAAGAACCCTCTGAAGGTTTGGTTGGTGAAGTTTCAACAGTTTTTGACATCAAAGAACCCTCTGAAAGTTTGGTTGGTGAAGTGTCAACAGTTTTTGACATCAAAGAACCCTCTGAAAGTTTGGTTGGTGAAGTGTCAACAGTTTTTGACATCGAAGAATCCTCTAAAAGTATGGTTGATGAAGTATCAACAGTTCTCATCATCAAAGAACCCTTTGAAGGTTTGGTTGGTGAAGTGTCAACAGTTTTTGACATTGAAGAACCCTCTAAAGGTTTGGTTGCTAAAGAAACATCAGTATGTTGTGTTACTGGAGCATCAGCAATTTTCGAAGTTGAAGAAACACATGAAGATTGCGTCATTGAAGTAAAAATAGTTTTGGAAGATGATACAGCTACAGAAGTATTAAAAGCTTTCAAAGTTGAAGAATCCACTGTAGATTGTGTTACTGAAGTATCAACAGTGTTTGAAGTCGGAGAATCCCCTGGTAAAGTTTCTGAACACAACAGACCTAAAGAACATTGCATTTCCAATGTATAAACATTTTTAATTGACAAATGTCTCAAAGAATGTGTTGTTGAAGAATCAGTGGCTACAGGACCTAAATAGTTTCTTTTAGGTTGTGTTGTTGAACTGTCAACAGTTATTGATGGTAATCCCCTCAAAGATTGTGATGTGAAAGACTGACCACAAGTTAAGTCTGAGAAATACATTGAAGAACTAACAGACGAAGCTAGCAAACCATCCGATGGATGTGTTGTTGAAGAAGAAACAGATGCTAATGATAAATCTTCTGAAACTTCTGTTGTGGAAGTACTAACAGACATTGAATCTGCAGCAACTGATGTATTTGCTATTGAAGATTCAGCACCTGTGGAAACTGAAAACCTATCTGACGAGTGCAATTTTAAATGAGAATCTGTTTTGGAAACCATTAAGTTTTTTAAAGACCATGTTTCTGAAGATGTTAAACATTCAGAAGACTGTGCTCCTTGAGAAGTTCTTGTAGCTTGTGTTGTCAAGAGACCATCAGCACTGGAAGTACCCACATCTCCAGGTAATTGTATTGCTGAAGAAATAAGACATGGTGAAGAAGAACTTAAAGATAGTGATGTTGGATAGCATCCTAAAGATTCCATTAAAGAATAACTACTAAGGTTTGAAATTGAGGAACCTTCTAAAGATTGTGTTGTAGATGAAGTTAACAGTGCTGCAGTTAAGGAATCTTTAGTAGATGATGGTGTAGAAGAACAAACAGATGTTGATGTGAAGAAACTTCCAGAAAGTTTTGTTGCCAAAGAGTCAGCAGACTCTGAAGCTGGCAAATTTACAGGTGTTTGTAATATGGAAGTACTGACAGTTACTGATGTTGAGGAATCTCTGGAAGGTCCAGATATTGAAGATAATTTATTCTCAAAAGATATTACATCTGAAGAACCTTGAGAAAGATCAATTATGGAAGTATCAACAGAGCTTAAAGCTGAGGGATCACCAAACAGTTGTACTGCAGAAGTATCAACAGATGTTGAAACTGAGAAATCTCTAGAAGGTTGTACTCTAGAAGTATCAACATGTACTGAAGCTGGAGAATCTCCAGAAGGTTGTACTGTAGAAGTTTCCAAAGATGATGAAACTGGGGAATCGCCAGAAGGTTGCACTGTGGAAATATCAATATATGTTGAAACTGGGGAATCGCCAGAAGGTTGCACTGTGGAAGTATCACTATATGTTGAAGCTGGGGATTCTTCACAAGGTTGTACTGTGGAAGTGTCAATATATGTTGAAGCTGGGGATTCTTCACAAGGTTGTACTGTGGAAGTGTCAATATACATTGAAGCTGGGGATTCTTCACAAGGTTGTACTGTGGAAGTGTCAATATATGTTGAAGCTGGGGATTCTTCACAAGGTTGTACTGTGGAAGTGTCAATATATGTTGAAGCTGGGGATTCTTCACAAGGTTGTACTGTGGAAGTGTCAATATATGTTGAAGCTGGGGAATCTACACAAGGTTGTACTGTGGAAGCATCAATATATGTTGAAGCTGGGGATTCTTCACAAGGTTGTACTGTGGAAGTGTCAATATATGTTGAAGCTGGGGATCCTTCACAAGGTTGTACCGTGGAAGCGTCAATATATGTTGAAGGTGGGGATCCTTCACAAGGTTGTACCGTGGAAGCGTCAATATATGTTGAAGCTGGGGATTCTTCACAAGGTTGTACCGTGGAAGCGTCAATATATATTGAAGCTGGGGATTCTTCACAAGGTTGTACCGTGGAAGCGTCAATATATGTTGAAGCTGGGGATTCTTCACAAGGTTGTACCGTGGAAGCGTCAATATATGTTGAAGCTGGGGATTCTTCACAAGGTTGTACTGTGGAAGTGTCAATATATGTTGAAGCTGGGGATTCTTCACAAGGTTGTACTGTGGAAGTGTCAATATATGTTGAAGCTGGGAAATCTACACAAGGTTGTACTGTGGAAGCGTCAATATGTGTTGAAGCTGGGGATTCTACACAAGATTGTACTGTATGTGGAGGACCATTTGAGGCTTCTATTGTATATGAAACAGATGACGGTGAATTTCTTGAAAGCTGTGTTATAGATGATTCATGAGAGTCTGCTGTCCAACAATCATCAGAAGCTTGTTTTATATAAGGTTCAACAGCTGGTTTAGTCAAGTTCAAAGAAGATCTACATGATCCTGTAAAAAATTATATTTAATAAAATGTGTGTCATAGTACAACTTACAGCAACTGAAAAAAGATTTGTGATATGTTACTTCATTAAATCTGTTGTAAGACTAACTATTCATGTGGTAAGGTTTCTGTCCTGTACTGTTGATATAAGCAAATGAGAGACTTTGAAGGAATCTCTTGTTAAGCTACTTCTTTATTTAAAACATTACAATGACTCTTCATGCAGCTTCAAAGTTCTGGATTTAAAAGGGTAAATATCTTAAGTGTTTTTTTTACCTAAACCTTAAAGTAATATTTTCTTAATCACTACTATATGATATCAAGTTTTAAATGTATAGGAAAAACACTTATGTTTCTTTAAAGATTATGTTAACCTCTTGATGTAAGGACATTATATTTAGAAAACATTTTAGAGGAGATTGGCAAAACAATTTTTGTATGATTTCAACTTTACCTGATGCCAGACAGTCTTTGCTACCAGCTGATACAGTAACAGGTTCCACAACTTGAATTCCAAGCAAATGTTCCTTTTCTTCTACCTCTTGTGAAAGAAGAGAATCCCTTTGTTCATTTGATGAAACGCATATTTCAGTAGTCTTCAGACTAACCAATTCCCCATCTTGAGAATCTGAATGTTGAGGTTCAACTACTGATTCCTCCATTATATCATTCTCCCTCTTACTAAAGAGGGATACATCAGTGTCACTAACATGATCAAACAAGTACAGACTGGATTGATTTTCTTCCTGTGTAGGATTTTCAACAGGAATATTGTCTGGCTGATTGCTGGATGAACAGAAACTACTCAACTTATGAACTGGAGTGCATCCACTCAATTTCTTATCTCTTGTTTTAGAAACAGCCGCTGCTGCCGCCTGCACCCTGGTCGAGGGAGAAGCGGATGAAGCACTGAGAATGACCCCTTGCAGTTGCAAAGGCTTGCCTGCTGATGATTTCGTAGACCCCGAAATAAGAAAAGTAGCAGATTCTGTTCCTGGTGAAGAAGATAAAAGCAATGTTGGGGACTTCAGAATGGTTTTAGGAGTAAACTGTTTAGTTAATGGAGGGGAAAGTTCACTAGAACTGACAAGGCTTTTACTGATACTACTAGCTTGTGCCAAAGTGTGTAACTTGGTAAGATCAAAATGACCACTGGTAAGAATTTTTGCTTGAGTTACAGCAGGAGAGTTACTAGTAGTTCCTGGTGTCAAACAAGCAGTAGTGAGAGGAAAGTCATGATACTGTAGTTTCTGAATTGCTTCTACTTGCTCTTGGTCTGGTTCAATTAATGATGACTGGCCTCTCCCTACTGATGAAGCTTTTCTAATTGTACCTAAAACATCCAAGGAACTTGCAGGTGGCATTTCTGCAAATTTTTCAGTCATTAAAACTGTTGTGGAAGCTGGAAAAGTGAATGTAGTCAGAGGATTTCCATTTATGGCTAGACTAGGAATAACACCAGGTAGTTTTGTGGAAGACGTGTTTAGTAACGGTGCATTAACACTGGATGTTCTCATACTTGATGGAAAAGAAAAGGTAACAGGAGAAGCAAGTATAGAATGCAAAGAACTTGAAATGTTTACAGTAGGTGAAGGTGAAGTAGAGATGGTTGAAGGTAACATAACAGACTTGCTATAAGATGAAGAAAGGGAAGCATTTTCCATTTCATCTGACAAAGTTTCTGAATAAGAAACTACAGGAGAACCAGAATCTCGACTAGAGACAGCCAGAGCTTGGGCTTGTCGAAACTGACTTAGGCTAGAAAGAGAGCCAATGTTGAACGAGTAACTTCTACTTGATTCTTTACGACGTGAAGTAGAAACTGTTGTAGAAGGTTGGGTGTTTAAAATTCCACTACCTCCTTCAATGGGTAACGTGTAGATAGAAGGAGGAAAAACTCCATTCCCTCTAGTTGATACTACAGAGGTGATAAGTGTTGAAGATATTTCTCGACCTCCTTGAGCTAAAGTTTGGGAGACTTTACGCTTCCGTCCTTTTTCACTAACTGCTCTATTTGTTTTAGGACCAGAGGTTTTCTTTGCTGCAGATAAAAGCAAAGAAAAAACAAGAAATGCTTATGTGTAACAGTTTTTTACTGAATTTAAAAAATCTCACCTAACCATTAGGTTTTTGTATGTACTAAAGTGTAATGAAACATTATCTACACCCTCAGAATGGCAAACCTTGAACTTTAATGTCATTAAACGTATCACCATAAAAAGTTTACCCAACTTGAGCATTTATTACACGATTTTCTCTAAAGTATACAATTAATGTGATTCCTTATATAAATGCACTTAACCCTTTAAACACAGGAAGATTAAATTACCACCCATTTATGCAACTAAAATGTTATCTCTGTGCATCCCTCACAAAATCTCATATGATTTTCCTATGTTTATTAGTATTCTGTACACACACAAAAAATTCTTATTACATCTTTCTAACAAAAAATGTTATTTATCTGTAGTAGTTATCTTCACTCAGACTTTAAATATATTCAAATGCAAGATGATTTTTCACTTCAAGTATAAAACACTTTTATAGTTTCATATTTCATTTGGATAACCAATAGTCTCACAAAACAACATTAATGTTTTTTGTTTTGTTTTTTAAGGTAAATGTTGATTTTGTTTTTATCATTTTCTCAACCATATCACTAATTCTAGCTATTATCATCAATGTATAATGCAATGAAATTATTAAATTTAGGAGAAATATGTATCTTTAAAGTTTTGCTTATACTTGTAATTTTGGTTTTTGTCTTTTTTCACACATAGTTAATCTTTAATATTTTCTGTTCTTGTCCTTTATCACATATTATTCATCATGACACAAATCAACAGTGCCCTTCAGACATATCACAGTTTCTTTAGGAGATGTGCAACCTTTCAGAAAAAATTTCATTCAGTGTGTAATATCGTAAGCCTTGAGAAAAGTATGGACATTTAAAATTGTTTAAGCCTCTTAATTACTCATTTTAAAACACAACTAAAATATAATAGTTAAACCTAAACATAATTTAAAGTGTATTTAAGTTCAACATATTTACATAAGAAACAACTGTACATGCTATAATTCATCAGGCTGCCAATATTACAGTCAGTTACAAGTAGTTTATGAAAACAACTTAGCACCAATTTCAGAAACACCATTGTAAGATTATAGTGTAAAATGAGCTTCTAATGTCTATACATATGTGTATGTAATGTCTACATGTAGGCTGTAAATTTAGCTCAAGCAAACCTGTTAAAGGTGTGTATGGCAAATGTAAAGAATTGAAAAACTATTACTTGCTTTAATTATATTTATACAGAAAACTTTGAAATGAATGAGTCAAAAGGTTATGTAAGCATCCTATTCAACTACCACTGTATTATTGAAGATACAGAGTAAAACACTTTCACTGATCACATACCAATATATCTGAAAGTTTTTAAACTTCAAATTTAACTATTTTCAACCTTTACATATCAAAAACAATAATACCGTGATGTGTGCATCTTTGAACATTAAAATTTTCCAACACTAAAATGTACTTCTGACATATTCTTACACTGTCTTAGAGAACAGATTTTCCCAACTTCTACTTCCCTTTATATGCTCTACTTTTCACTATCGTTCATACTAACCCTTCCATGAGGCAGCTGCAGGACAGTATACAACAACTCTCCACCAATAAGAATATCACACAGCTCCCTCTACTCAACTTAGCCCAAATTCATTTTGGGATTAAACAACATCAGAAGTGGAGAAGAAAGAATCTATCAGAAATGCATTTCAGTTAAGGAAGATTTTAACTTTCATTCCATATCTTACCTTCTCAAAGAATGGCCAGAATCCCACACTGACCTGGTGGAGAGACTGAAATAACAGTACATAGATGAACCTCTTTCAAAAAGCACCCATAGGTGTGTGATTAAAGGATACATTAGACACATACACTTCTGAGGTAAGTATATTTGCCTCTGAATATGATGTCATTATAAGAGTGGAATCATAGGAGGGTTGGATGCCATTTTATCTCCATCAAACAACTCATAAAATGTTCAGATGTAAAAACAAGTTACAAATTAAAATAAACAAAGTTTGAAAATCAGGTAAAAAACATTTAATTATAAATAAAAGGCCTAAAACGCAAAAAAGTTAAAAACACGATTAAGTTGGACAGTGTTACCTTTGCCACTGACACCATCAGAGGTTAAACTGTAGATAGTATATGTTAAAAATAGTGCTGCCTTTCATGGTTGTAACATTAGCATAACAGTAAATAAGGGTTAAGTATCACAAAGGCTACTCACTGATGAGTCACTACCAGTTATAAGAAAATGATAAGTTAAAAAATCATAACCAATGCATGGCCTAGCCAAAACAATTACCTTCTTCAGATCCTTACAGAAACAAGATGGCCAGAGAGCAACAGTTAGTGTTATCTGGAAAAGCTTATGATATTGCTCACACCAATCCAACTGGCCCAAAGCTGTGCCTTGAATACAGGACCACAGTCCACACAAGAGATAGGCACGACAATGATAGCCCCAGAGTAGACAGACTTAGCCTTAGCTGTGGGGTCAACAAACTCATACCCATGAACCCAAAAATGGCAGAAAAACAAAAAGCAAAAAAAGTCAGTGTAAATAATGTACTAGTGTACTGCATAGTCCTCTATGTGATCCAGGGCAAGAAAAATGGCATACAACTTGGCAGTGAACACAAACTGTAAAGGGGATCCTGTGAGCAACCATTGAGCCACAACAAACTATACAGAGCCCACAGAGTCACCTAGTTTCAAACCATCCATATAAATTGGAACAGAAGTATGATTTGAAAGATGTTCAGCAAAGAGAAGATGGTACTTCCAATCAGGAATATTTGCCATCCTCAGATAACTCAAGAAAGGTCACATTTGGGGATGGAAGTGAGCTAGGAAGAATGGGCTAATCACTGGAGACAACAACATTGTCCAATGCCAGACCCAATTCAGCCAGTTGCTCTTAGATATTAAGGCCACACGTAGAAATTGTAAACCATATCTTCCAAAAGAGCACGGCCCACTGAAGAAGAAAAACATAATAGCACATGGGATGCTGTGGTGAGGATAAAATCTTGGTAGCATACAACAGAGAAAGTTGTAAATGGCAGAAGTGAAGAGGAGGTTCATGGGACTCACAAACTCTGGACTAGAAACGTATGAAAAATTCCTGTGCAGAGCCAAAGCTTCAGATTGTGAAAGGGGTCCAGCAAGGGGTCTTCAAGGATGAGGTCCTAGCAGAACCATAAAGCTGACACCCATCGTCCAGTTTGGACTAAAGGAGGGTACAATATATCTTGAGCAGAGAAAATCAATCCACTCCCCAGGAGGTGGAAGAGAAGGCACAGAGGATGTTCAGTGCCCTTGTACATTTAAAACCTAGCTACTTTACAGTCAAAGATAAGCCCCAAGAACTTTACCTCAGGGATCATGAGAAAAACAAGATCATCAAGACATAACTCAGAGTGAAGACCCCATTGGTACAAAAATTGCATGCAAATGATTTTGGAAAAGTAAAAACCATTTGCTGTGGTACACTTTCACATCTAATGTCAGTTGTTGAAAATGAAGCTTATTGAACAACAGCTTCAGACTGCCCACAGTTGTTTGTTGATACTGAAATGTGTTACACTCAAGACACAGCCCTCAGGGACTAAGTTCCCATCCGAGAGAATGGGAAAATGCCAAAATTACATGGTCTCAGAATCATCTGTTGGGTAAAAGGTTCTGGATAAAACTGAATGGATAGCTACTTAACCCATATGAGTGGAGTTCCAACAAAATACCATAACTCTACAGCATCACAGATCAAAGTAAACAGAAACAAAACATTTCCTCTTGCAAAAGGCTTCCCTAATCTAGGTCTCAGTCAAAATAGATAGTCCAAAGTGGAGCACTGTCAAGAGAACCAACACTAGGTGTATGAGAGAAGATCATCCTCTCTAAGACCTTACATCTAGTCAAAGCAATTGGGTAATAGTTAGAAAGAATCTTGGGATCCTTTAAAGGTTTAGAGAAAGAAAGAACAGTACCCAAGTGTCAGAAAAAACATCCTGCTAGATTTTATTAAAAGCAGCCAAAAGAAGAGTAAAAAAGGTAAGAGAGAGATGGTGCAATATATCACAGTGAATATCATCATGTCCAACTGATGTATTGTCAGACTGATGAAGAGCAAGTCTGAGTTCCACCAGAAAAATGAGTGACTATAGTTGTAGAAAGATTGGCCTGAAAGAAAACAGATGAAAACTGTTCAAAATATAATAATGAAGAAGGCAGGAAAAGAAACAAAAATGCAAATGCACTAGAAAAACTCTTGCTGAGAGTATTGGTGATGTCCTGTACATCAGTAACTTTCTAAACATGGGAGAGCAAGATGGAAAAGGGGTGAGAAGCATCTCCCATTAATCTTCCAAACCTTGTCCCATGTGACTCTGGTAGAAGATATGGTAGTTGTGAACTTAATCCAAGACTTCTTCTGGTTTTGATGCCTGATATGCTGAGCATGGGCATGGACCTGTTGGAAAGCAATGCAATATAAAAGAATGGGGTACCTGAAATAGGTACCCTAGGCTTGTTTCTGAGTTTTCTATGTCTCCTGACAGACTGTAGACCACCATGGATGAGAATACCATGGGAAAAGTGTTGAGATTTTTAAAATAGAATGAACAGCTGCTTGAATGATGCAATCAGTTACTGCCTCTACACACAGGTGACAGGATTAAGTTCTAAGAGAGAGGTGAAAAGAAATCCTGTTGGCCTGAACCAACTTTTACTGTGGCATTTGGGTCAGATGGTATCAGTCACAGTCAATCTCCCTCAAAAATATAAAAACACAATGAATGCCACATGGGTCACTGTCAATCTTCAAAGAAAATGATACAAAGGGGGAACAGAAAGACAAACCAATAGCAATAAAAGATTGACTAGGTGCATGAATACATGTAAATGATCAGGAATTGAAAAGAGACAAATTATGTTCCTAAAGCATACACTGTGGAATGACCCCTCCCATCAGTACCATCCCAGAGTAGAGTGTATCCATTAAAGTCTTCTATGAGTAAAAAGAAGATGGCAAATGTTTTACGAAAGTAACAGTGTCTGTTTTATCACAAGTCTCTCCAGGAGACTAGTAGAAAGAACAAACAGTGATGGTACAGCAAAAGAAAACACAGATGACTACAGCCTCCATGAGGCACATACAAGGAGGGTAAGTAGCATCCCTCCATGCACTCATTCATCACAAAACATACCAGTCTGGAATAGAGAAAACTGCCAAAAAGTGACTGTCTCAGCAGGTTTTAGGAATGTTTCCTGAAAGGAAACACACATAGGGTGAGAGGAATCAATCAAAGCCTTAGTGTCATCCACAGTAGAACAGAAACCTCGACAGTTTCACTATATCCATTTTTATTTAGATGGGCAATTGAGTAAGGAACCCTTTTTATGGTGACAACATTTTTCTTTACTAGAAAGTCTTTTGACCTCTACAGATCCTGCCCTGGGTCAAATTGGCAGCTCTCTTTCATTACCTATAGATTTCAGTGACTGAGGGTGAGAACAAATAACTGTTCTGCTTCTTAGAGCCAAAGAAGATTGCCAAGTAGCCACCAGAAGCTTGGACCAAAGGAGATATACTTTGGCACATATTGGAATAGAGATTGACTTAATTGTTTTATCCAAAGAGGGCAAAAGACTCTTCAAATGATGTGAGAAAGAATCTCAAAGAAGCACAGAAAGGTCTAGCTGCACTTTCATTATAACAGATGGAGTAGGAGACAATAAATTCCAAGCCTTAGAATAAAAAATGTTGTTCACCATTTTTTAAATGCTACATTTCTTTCTCCTCCACTCATTTAGGGCAAGTACGATAGTAACAGAGGAGTGAGCCATTACAACTAACACAATGAGGGTCAGTTTATAATCATAAGCATCGTTGTCTATGCCATGCACATGACACAACAAAGACAAGAATGCATTTGAATAACCAAACTGCTGACACTGGAAACATCTGGAAAGGTTGGTATGACATAGCCATACCTTACATCTCAGATAACCTGCCTTGACAGTGGCAGGTGGACAGGACACTGTAAACATCAAAGTAAAAACACAGGTAGTTAGCATAATTTCTACTTTACAAGTGAACATACGTCTCACTGCAGAAACTCTAAGATTTGAAAAAAACAAGCGAGGATCTCCAATTCAAAAATGTTCTTAAAATCCCTCTCAACAATCCTAAGGAATTCAAAGTAACATGGAGACTAACCTGAACTGGTAGATCCACAATGGCCTTTTAATTCAGGAGTTTGCTGTACTTTGGTGTAAGTATTTAAATCAAAATGTCCCCATAATTTAGCTTCTTAACTGAATTTGGAGAAGCAGCAAGTCCTTCTAATTCCCTCTGAATAAAAAAGGGAGACAGTTGCCCTAAAGTTTATCTGCTGAGGAATAAGGAATGCAAAATCAAAAACTGGGGTACAGGTGCATAACAAGTTTAAAATAACTGGTCAGTCTTTGAGACATTGTCATTGAAAAGTTAGTAGTTTTTTTCCTATATTTCATTTTTTGAATAATTTGGCAGATCAATAATAAAAGGGGAAAGGTTCAATGTTTACTGGCCATATTTACCATGGAGTCCTACAAGGGGATGTACTACAATACCAAACAAGGGCACTGCAGCAATGCCAGGGTTTCATGAGCACTACACCCAAACACCAGCATCAGATATAGTGTAGACAACACCTAGTGAGAATGCCCAACATTGGTATTCAGTTGATCCTTGCCCAAAAGGACCAGCTAGCTGACCCAGGGGGGAGGGCACCTGTCTACAGGAACACAAAACTAAAATGGTGTGTGTTTCAGTGCCCAAGACACCACTCAACTGCAAGCATTCTCTCCTCCCCTTAATGGGTTGCTATGCCAGACAAACACATGGATTTTCAGGTCCCAGAGGAAGTAATCTGAAAAAACAGCACCTTCCCTGGAAGGTTCTATTAGCACACACAAAAATGTATCTCAGAGGTGTCATAGGAATGACCCCAGAAATACTAAGGGGAACCCCTGGTGTTGGATGGCTAGGGAACAACATGACATGAATATTTGGCTCATAAGAGCAAGAGGTCCCTCTCCCACTCACCTTGGACATAAGAACAGGAAGGAAAAATCTTCCATTCTATAACCCTGCACCATCATATGTACATTTCCAACATAATTAACACCAGTGCCCCCGAGACAAACATCCAAACAGTAGGAAAGTAAACAGTGATGTGATGGGTCAACTCCAATCCAGAAACAGGCAGCACTAGTAATGAATCAGTCAGTCCATAATAGGTATCTGGAGCCACTCACATTTTGAGACTTATGTGGCTAATCCATCTCCAACCAATACCAGTAACCTATCCTGAAAACCTCATCCAGGCAGGGGTAGGAAGGAGAATTCCTGGCAAAAGAGGTGAACTGAATTTTGGAAGAAATAATTCAGTCCATATCCATGTGGAATCTGAAATAGCGCATAAGGCCCACAGTTAGAGAAGTGTCTATACACCATCTGTGCTTGCAGAACACCATTAACATACTCTAAACTGAGAAAAACTGAGCACTTTCAGGAGAAAGGTGTATCTCAGAACAGCTGGTATGGGTATTAACAACTTTACTAATAAAGTAAAGAACAATGTTTTGACCTTCTCGTCATCAGGAGAAAGGTGCATCTCAGAACAGCTGGTATGGGTATTAACACTTTTACTCAAAGCAGAGAACAACGTTTTGACCTTCTCGTCATCAGGAGAAAGGTGCATCTCAGAACAGCTGGTATGGGTATTAACACTTTTACTCAAAGCAGAGAACAATGTTTTGACCTTCTCGTCATCAGGAGAAAGGTGCATCTCAGAACAGCTGGTATGGGTATTAACACTTTTACTCAAAGCAGAGAACAACATTTTGACCTTCTCGTCATCAGGAGAAAGGTGTATCTCAGAACAGCTGATATGGGTATTAACACTTTTACTCAAAGCAGAGAACAATGTTTTGACCTTCTCGTCATCAGGAGAAAGGTGTATCTCAGAACAGCTGGTATGGGTATTAACACTTTTACTCAAAGCAGAGAACAACGTTTTCACCTTCTCGTCATCAGGAGAAAGGTGTATCTCAGCACAGCTGGTATGGGTATTAACACTTTTACTCATAAAGCAGAGAACATTTTGACCTTCTTGTCATCAGGAGAAAGCCTCCACAGTCCACCACTCCAGCAGCTAGGAGCTATTAAGTGGTAAGAGCTCTCAAAGGCTATTGAAAAAAGAATGTAAAATGCACTGGACAGTCCAGAAGAACTTAGCATACATTGAAGACAGTACAATGGGTGACCTCTAAGCCCTATTTTGAAAAGCAGACCATTCCTATTTTGATCAAAAGGAGGATGGACAGTAAACCCCTTCTGATTTACTCATGATAGTACATGAATGTACCATCTGTGGTGAACATATTTATATGTAAGATGTAAAGCATCACTAGAAAAACCTATACGCAGCCTTATAGAACACCCCACACCAATGGTGCACTTTATTGACCGAAATGGTAGTACAGTGTGGGTTTAAAAATAAGTACACATACTTGAGCAATTCTTGCCACTGGGCAGAATCCATACATGCAAGAAAGGCCCCTGTAAAGAAAGAAAGACAAAAAAGCCATGTAACAACACAAAGTAATGCAAAACATGAGGAGCAATCTGGATCAGAAAGATAATAAATGGGAATGAAAGTGGATCTCAAAATCTCCTTGTCAAAAAAAAAGAAAAAGATGCAAGAGAATAGGATGGGAATGAAGAAACCTATGACAAGAAGACCAAGAGCAGTAGACATATCACTTAATTTGGTAAACTAACCTGGAGGAAAGGTAAACAGAATGAGAAATCAAGGAATCAACCTGTGAGGAAAGTCCAGCTTGGATCCACATGTTCAGACAGTGTTGAAATAAAAAGTTGTACTTGAGTAAGGATGAACAAAGGCATGAAAGACACACAAAAGCTGTCACATTTCTATTACAGCTGTAATGTGTACCTTACACACTGTAGCACATTATTCAATTACTCACAAAAGCTGTCACATTTCTATTACAGCTGTAATGTGTACCTTACACACTGTAGCACATTATTCAATTACTCACAAAAGCTGTCACATTTCTATTACAGCTGTAATGTGTACCTTACACACTGTAGCACATTATTCAATTACTCACAAAAGCTGTCACATTTCTATTACAGCTGTAATGTGTACCTTACACACTGTAGCACATTGTTCATTAATCCACATGATGGCTTTTCCATAACTTTTCATCTGTATCTCAATGCTATAGACCAACTATCTGATCAGTTTTCAGCTCAGGATTGTTACACACTCACAAGCGAAACCTCAACTTTAACACATTATCATAGGAAATTTAGGTATTAGTAGATGCAGTGAAATAATTATACCATAAATTGTGAATCCAAAACCACCAATTATAACAATTCCAAATACAGTGGAGCGCCATTAGGCCGCAGACCAGTAAACCGTGAAATCGCTTAAGCCGCTGTAGCAAGTCTTGTGAACGATGTAAGCGAGGATTATCGCGGCTCACCGCTAATTTAAGAACGTGTAAAAACGCGGCTTACGAATTTAATCCTGGCTTTATAACTTCAAGAGGATATTTAAAAAGGATTTGCTTTAATTTGGGAAATAAATAAAATATATTACAACAGAGATCGACCGTTAATCTACCTTATCCGCTCTCTATGTCAGCTTTATGGAGGCTGCCATTGTTACCGAATCACACCTCTCCATACATTAAAGTTAATCCGCGGTAAATCCATGAAAAAAGTGATAAATAATTAAGGTATTATTTTTAATTCGATAATCCGATATAATGATCATGCAATGGCCGGATGAGGCTCCTCGGCAGAGTTGTTGGCGACTTCAGCTTTTCAGTCACAAAGGTTTAAGCCACGGACCACTTAAGCCTCGGTTAAGCAGGTTGACTCCCCAAATACCGCGGCTTAACGGCACTCCACTGTAGCTGGTTGTAACAGCTGCTACCTTTCATACACTTTCAACATTGGCCACCAGAAGCATTTGATGTAAATCCAGTTGCATATGAGCAGCATTACTAACTGAAGCTGAGCATCTTCATATATTAAAAAACAAACATTTTATGTTAATTATTCATGGTAATTCTATATGATCTTAAAACCAATTTTTCTGTTGGACTTGAGAGCTTCTTGTCACATACTTTTATGGAAATTTGTATCAATTTTATAGCAGTATTTGTATGACAAAAATAATCAAATGATTATCACTTAATGAAGCCTAATTATACACAACACTCTCAAAACATAGAAAATCCTATTTTATATAAATATCAAACCAGAAATACATTTTCAGTGCAGGAGAACATTGACTTCCAACATGATACCTTACTTCCTCTTACAAAGTAGCTAGACTAACATGCTGTACTGGTAGTGAGCTAATAAAGAAAGATGTACCCCTTTAGGATGTGCTCAAAGAGAAACTAAGTGGTGTGGAACCTGAAAACATTACTCCTTAGCTAACATATGTTACACACTTTGCTCTTTTATGACAGTGTCATGAACAAAGAAGGTGAAAAACATGAAGAAATTTCAGAATGAAAATGACCAATGAATGGGACTCCATGGTGCATAAAACAGAAGTATATCTGATCAAACACCACCTGCTACAGAATATGATCTACAAAACAGCAAATAAAAAATATTCACAATATCAAATTGCAAAATTTTAAATAGAGAGTACAGAAAAACTGAATAAGTAGTATAATAGAAACATCAATATACACATAAAAGTTAGAATGTCTGTACAGTACTACCACAAATAGAGAAGTGATTAACAACTGCAAATGTGAAGAGGACACTGGCTATGACAGTTGTGTTGTTATGCTATTGGTGGATAGTTTCTCCATGATCATGGATATTTAGGAAATAGAAGACTAGTGGTAAGCATTGAAAATTTGTGCTGACAGAGGACAGTACTAGCTCATCAAAGCTATTTGAGAGGAAGTAAGATATCGTATCAGAATAAACAGTAGATATAAACCAAACCTACAATACCCTTGTGTTCAAGATAAATCACGGGCTGCAACTGCTTGTTAAACAAGAGAGATTCCAGCTTCTCTACTGAGAAGTCATCAGTCAAAACATCACATACTTCTAATTCAACAGGCTGTTGTAGTTCAGCTTTGAAACCTACTACATTTACTTTGCCTGAAGTTTCATTGAAACAAATCTTGAAATGTACTTTCATCACTGCTACTTTAATAACCAAGAGGTTCTTTCCAGGCTTGTTATTTATGGTAATACTTGGAACCACATGGAGTTATATTTCATTTTTCCTTTAGTTTCTTGCAAAACATTACATTACAGCAGAAGAAAATTTAGCATATTCAAAATACACTGAATTAAAGGACTATTTTGAAATGTGTTTAAACAATTCAAATATAACATCAGTTTCTGTAAGATAGTGTTAGTATGAACTTCAATTTACTTTATCCTCTAAACCTCCACTCACCACGAGTACTTTTCACCATTTCTTCTTCCTCAGTGATTATGGTCTTGAGTGTATCAACAGTTGCTGTCAAGCACTTTTCTCTACATTTTGTATACTCATAAAAACCTCAAGTTACCAACACTTTGCTTCTGTCTACCAGTCACAATATAAATCTTACAACATGAAGTATTTGCATTGTTTTAACACAAGAGATCCTCTTGCCATGAATGAGGACCAGTTCTAGAAAACTCTTGTCATCTACCTTTAAAAATGTTGAAAAATGAAAAAAATGAATAACAAAGAGATTTAAGTAAACTGGTTTGTTTGAAAAATAAATTTCTAGCTTTCAATCATATAACTATATTAATAAACGGCAGACCTAAGTCTGATGAAAACATGTTAAATTCTACCATTAATGAAACACCATAATGTTTATACTGCTTTCAGGTGTATTTATCAGATCATTGTCTTTCAGATGCATAAGGGTTTCAATAACCAATTCATTTCCTTATCATTCACTTCAAGTGTCTTGTTAGAAATATCCTGTGCATTCATTTGTGGCATTAAGGCAGTAAAAACTGAAACAGCTGTCAAAAACAAACTGTTTCCAATTAATTATCCACTCAAACTATCTTTCAGGGTTCCTCTAATCAAGATTACTTCTTCAAACAAAGCTCGTGAAACTATGAAAATAGTTTATATCTACATAGAATTCAGTTTATTTTCTGAGAAAACAAAATTTATGTAATTGTTTTAATACTGTTATGGAATTTTAGTATCAAAATCTATTCCAATCTTTGAAAATATGCAAAAAATTACATTAACACACAGAAAACCTTAACAATGTTCATCTTCTGAGGTTTTGAACTAAAAGTACAAATATAACATATATTACAGATTTGTACTTCAGTCATACTTATTTGCACTTGAATATTACACCACACATCTGAATGAAAATGAATGGCACCTCACATAGCACATACCAGAGAAACAAACATACTGGTATAACCATCCTGATTTCAGATTAAAAAAAGCAACATTTGCTATCACAGTTATAATGCCTACACAGACAAAGGTATAAAATGTGTTCACTGAAATATAACAGCTAGAAACCTGTACCTTCTGTTTCACAGTCTCAAATATTAACCACTAAGACACACCTGACCTATACAAAATTGTGCATGTAATTCTGCACATGGAGGTAGAAATTTCTAAATAATTGCATTAAATTTGTGCACATAAAAATGATTCAGTAGGTTGTTTTGTTTACTTGTTGGTTGAACTGTGCTATAGTTAAAATTCTTTAAGAGGAACATGGCATCTCTAAATACCAACAATCGAGCATCAACAATACCCACACCAACCACCCAAAGAAACTTCAGAAACACTTAGTACAAATTAATTTTACTTCCGTAATGACCAGAAAGAAAGAAATAGTAATAAAATGTTTTCTGATACTATAAGACTAACTATTAATCCACTTTCAAATGTGCATACCTAAATTATCTCACTATTATACATTATACAATAATGTAACTTGAACAATATATGTATAGAAACTGAGGATCTAACTTTAACATGGAAGGTTATGATTCTCTAAGTTAATGTCTAGCTACACAAACTCAATGTATTCCAACTATAGTCTTTCTTATAAAATGTACTAGTATATACACATGCAAATAACACTTAAACAGTTTCATTTATACAAAAACAGCTAAACTACACTATATATATATATATATATATATGTGTAAAAACTGCTGGTGTTGGTAGAGAAAGCACTATGTAGAACAAACAACATTTCGACCTTCATCAGATTTGTGAACCTGAGGATGACCGAAGAAGGTTGAAACACTTCTACGTAGTGCTACCCATACCAGCCTTTTTCACACATATATTTCTCAGTGGGTTTTCTCCTCATCACGGATTATACTAGAATTCTTTCACAACACAGGTTCAGCTGTGGCTCAACAAAGCAGTAAATTACGGAAGATCTGACATTCCTCAGTATCAATACTACTTACACTTTTATTGGTAGATGAAAATTAAACTTAAAAACACTACAAATTTAAATACGTGAATAGTTAAATTTATATATATGTGGTGTGTATACATTATCCCTATGACTACCAGAAACTATGATTTATACGGCCTGGCATCACTATCAAAATAAAATAACTGGATGAAACTGTAAGTAATTTGAGAACTTTCCCAAAAGAGTGTAGTTTCAGAAAAATAAAATATTTCATTTTGATTTCTTTTCTAACAAAATTTTATTTTCACTCAGACTTTGAATAGTTCACTCCAAAATTATTTTCATTTTGGATATGAAAATACTGTTTGTTGATTTGGTTTCACAGAGATGCCAACTATTTCAAATGACTGAGTGTAATGATTGTAGACAGAGCCCTTTATCATTTGCAGCTACTAGGCCTGACCAATGTCTCTAAGCTGTTTATTATTATTATTATTATTATTATTATTATTATTATTAGTATCAGTATCATTATTTATTACTGCTATAGATTGCTCATTTATGACTGTGTTTTGTGTATTTAATAAATAAATTGAAAAAAATATTTTGAAATTATGTTTTTTATTTAGTTCAGAGTAACAAACGTACTGGTAAAACAACATTGAACATGCACAAACAGTAAGCAGAAAAAGCCTTTGTGTAAGGACTAGTTTATATCATGTTTATGATGCTTATTGTAATAGTTTTGCAGCTGTTGCAGCCTTTGCTTCCACGAGAATGATTGGGAGTTATAACAACATTGTCCATTTGACTGCATACACATCTTGTGTTATAATACTGCTCAAAACTGAGGTGTTCAAGTTTGATCTGAACTTGCTTTTGTTTTTAGTCACTAAACTAAATATCCTTTCACTGTCAGCATTAGAATGGAGATTGTAAAAATTCCAAGCATAACCCTACACAGAAAGTCATACTTCTGGTTGCCATTTCCATCCTTAACTGTAAACCACCGGATACAGTTTTGAGTCATCCATGTCTGTAGATCCATCTATAGCTAAACTGTAAACACTGTTAGTAAGTATGCTTCAAATCATTTTGTCATCTTCACAACCTAACATTTGCACAATGGCTGTAGTTTTGGTTCAATGACGAATTCTGCATTTATGGTTTTATATTCTAAATTCTTACCCATAAATGTCATTATCTGCATCGTTTTTGTCTTCGCCTCAGCCTTTTGTTGGTGAGATGCTGATTTTGTATGTCTGGAACAATTGTTTATTCTACCATGCTCCACAGAAAAATCGATGTGACAAACTGCACAAAACGCATGACTGTCACTGACTTTTGATGCAATGACCGGATATCTTGCAGTATACTCTTTACTAAATTTTTGATTCACAGTTTTAATTCTTTTAGATTTGCCAGAAACAAGACAATCTGGCAAACAAGGACTCTTTTTTTCCATCTTGTGAACGGTCGCATTGGTGTTTCTATGCTGCTTAGAAAACGAGAAATACCCATCTACGCGAACGCTGATTGGTTGACAAGCACTGATAACGTAACTATAGATTCCCCCACGTACCCAGTATGGAGAAGCACCGCACTCAAACTATTGGTAGACATCGGAGATACAAATAGTTTTTATTATTTCAAGCACAAACATGATTGTTGCAAGCAGCCATTTGGACTATATCTTTTATTTATTATCAAAATTTAGTTGTATCTCACTAGAAATTTTCTTTTCACCCCTTTCAAGCCCTGGGGGAACAATTTATCACTTTATTGTATAAACCTATATAATATATAATAATTTGGGAGTTGCAACAAGTCATAATATTTGTCTATATGAGTGTATAGTCGTAACGTATACACCAAAATCGTAATGATTATGTTCAAATCGTAATGGTTGGCATCTCTGGTTTCATATTTTATTTGCATAACTTGTAGAATGTCCAAAATAAATATCAAAAGTTTAAGATAAATGTTTATATCTCATTTTGTATATTTTCCACTACATCAGTAACTCTAGCTGTTATTATCAATGTACAGTGGAACAAAATTTTTAAAAATAAGAAACAGAAACATATACTTACTTTTAATTCTTCATTGAACAATCTTAAACTATCTTAAGGTTATATAAAAAGTTTCACATTCTTACCTTTTGACAAACAGTTTATTTTTGATGTTTTATTTTCCTTTTCAATTCTTTATCATTTATTGTTTACCTGAAATATCAAATGATGCCAGCAGGCCATATAACATTGCAAATGGCAAAGACAGTCTGCATTAACTTATTTTTATAGTCATTGATAAGAGAGGAATGATTAGAAAAACTTAAAAATCATTAAACCTTTCAAATATCAATTTTAAAACACAATTGAAACACAATTAACTAAAATTTAAAAGAAAGACCAAAGTGCAACTTAATTATTAATCTAATAATTATAAGGTGAAAAAAAAGCACTAGA
The DNA here is from genome assembly GCF_004210375.1 of Tachypleus tridentatus. NCBI lineage: Eukaryota > Metazoa > Arthropoda > Merostomata > Xiphosura > Limulidae > Tachypleus > Tachypleus tridentatus. The sequence continues at coordinate 153,357,579 of NC_134832.1, read as the reverse complement.
GATGCTTATCTCAACAATGACTTAGCAGCAGTTTATTTTCTGTTTGAAAAATAATTTATTATTCATGATTCCTGGTAACCTTAAAAGAGTGGTTCTTAACCTTGTTGGAGGTACTGAACCCTGAAAGTTTTGTACTTGCATTCACTGAACCCTTCGTAATTGGAAAAATAAAACATGATTTTTTTCAAATTCAAAACATAAGTAGATATTTTATTAGAGCACAAAATGAACCATGCATCAGTTGCACACAATATCACTTTGAAGAACCAACAAAACATGAATTTCAAACAAAAACAATACTCAATGAATATTTACTGCAAATCAATGTGACTTTTGCTGTTGCCTTTCAGAGACAAGTTCAGAAATGCACAGCTTCACCTTGGCAAGTGCCACTCTCATATCATTTTTGCAACAAAGTCTGTTCCTTTTCTTCATTTTTATGTCTACCATACTCAAATTGATTGCTTGCAAAGATACATTGTAACAAACGATATGAGTATCTCAAGGGCTTTCTTAGCAATAAGAGGGTACGCTACGATTTGGTGACACCAAAACGTTGAGAGTGTTGTTGTTCTGAAAAGTTGCTGTTGAACCTGGTTCTGCTGAAGTTCAGTGATTTCACTGAGGTTAACATCATTGACATCTGCTGTCGCAACACTAAACATGAATAACTGTCTCACCCATGCTGGATATGACTCTCTGGTGGGGAAGTATCCATCAGAAGTATCTTTGCGAGCTCATCTAAGAGCATGGCAATTGCTTGCTTCAGTTCCCCGGTACAGAAATGTCTTTGATCTTACTTACACAGTCGTCAAGCAGAGGAAAGTTTGCAAAGTTATCATTCTCTGTTTGTCGTTTCCATAACAGTAGTTTTTTTTTTAAAAGCCTTCAGGTTTTCTTCCTCTTCGATGATGTTGACTCCACCACCTTGCATCTGTTGATTGAGAGCATTGAAGATATCGGCCAAGTATGCCAAAATGAGAATAAACTCAGATTTTTGAAGCAATCTGCATGACAATGTTGGTGCTCTCGCATATACAGGGCTAATTCCACACGCATGGCAAAAACACGATTCAGCACCTTTCCCCGGGATAACCACTGAGCGTTGAAATGGTACAGAAGTACCTCGAATTCAGAGCCCATTTTATTACACAGATCTTTGCAGATGCGGTGCTTCAGGGCACTATTTCGCACAAAGTTCACACATTCCATTACAATGTTTAATACTTCTGCCAGTTTTAAAGGAAAGGTTTTTGTTGCCAATGCATGCCTGTGCAGAACACAGTGCATTACAATGACGTGTGGTGCATTGGCTTTCACCAGCACACCAAAACTAGAGTTTTGTCCCAGTGTGATTAAAGCTCCATCTGAACAAACTGCAGAAACAATATCCCATGAAAGATCGTTGTCTCTGAAGAAGTCATCCACAAGTTTCTTCACGTCAGCTGCCTTAGTTGTTGTTGTAAAGGCTTACAAAATAAAAAATCTTCTTTTATCTCGTCATTCTTCACATAGCGCACAAATACAACAAGCTGACTTAGATTGGAAACATCGGTGGTCTCGAGTTGAAATCTGAATTTTGCTGGGCTTGAAATCAGGTCTGCAACTAATTGAGCCAAGATGTCATTGCTTATGTCATCTATTCTGCTGCTGATGGTGTCATTTGAAAGAGGAATTTGGGATAACTTATTTTCAGCAGCTTTTCCCAGCATGATATTCGCCATCTTCAATGCAGCTGACTTTACGAGTGCTTCAACAATGGTGTGTTGTTTGCCCTGCTTTGCAATCAAGTATGCAACTTTGTACGATGCTGTGAGGATCGGTTTGTCGATGGGTCCAAAGCCGAGAAAACAGGCAAAGTAGCCTTTTCATCGAACCTGGCTCTCTTTACCTTGAATTCAGCAAGCGTTGTGTTCTTGTATTTCCCATCTCCATGCAGCTTTAAAGAGTGTTCTCTTAGTTTTGCCGATGCTAAACTAGAATTGCTCAACTTGGCATTGCAAATCATGCAATGAGGATGCTGACTCCCATCATGTTCCATTATACACATGAATCCATGTTGTACGTATTTGTCTGACCACTCTGTTTTTGTTCGACATAGTACGAATGGATTGAAAGATTAGGAAAAAAATCACAAATGATGCACGATTACTACAGTCCCAAGTCGACTGCTAAGCACACAAAGTTCCCTGCAGCACAGATATTAAGACCAAGTGATGTGACATGATCAGTCGCAGCCAATGATGGCTAAGTGGAGCATGACGTCACGAATCATACTAGTGGGGTGAACGGAATGGACACACACACAGTGTGTGTCTTGACCCCGCAGAACCCATGAGACTGACTCATTGAACCCAGGTTAAGAACCACTGCCTTGAAAGATTAGACTGAGAAATCTGCTCTTTCTACTGGTCATGAGGGTGTCATTCAAGTATAGAAAAAACTACTGCTTAGCAACAGATAACTTTGAAATATGAATGTAGCATTTAACATAAGAGAGAAAGAAAAACGTTCTTTCTTGGAATGTTATCTATTGAACAATTAAACATGTTTAGAATTTCACACACACAAGTCCATCTAGGCTGTCCCAGAGGTACTACAAGTAAGCTGAGAAGAAACACATAGACATTTCAGCTACACACCATCATATGACAACTGAAACAGAAATTTTACTGTTTGTTTTTGAATTTCCTTTCAGAATCAAGGAATATTCATTGTATAACACAAAATTTTGAAGCATAACACATCTGAAATTGTTAATTTCATTAAACTAAAATGATAGTAAATTGGTTTCATTAATTTTGGAAGTAAATCAGTAACATGTGCAGAAAGAGTGCAGCAACCGTCATTGTACAGTTACTTTCTTAATTGTAATGTAAAATTTTACATGATCTGAAACATCTTTTAATTTCTAAAACTTACAAACTTTTTCCAGGTTTCTCTAATGCTATTCAACACTTCAAATTTTAACTTAAATGAAAGGTCACAATTCCAAACATTTCAGAAGTGTATGTTTCTGTAATATAAAATTAAATTTATTCAACGAAAAATACAAGTCACAGCTTCAAATAAACAAAATCTTAAAATAACCACTCCAGTTATGTTTATATTATCAAATGTTCATAAACAATAAAAAAAGTGTAAAACTAGATACATAAAACTTTTATGAATCAAGTAAACAAATGACAGGGAAACAAATAAAAAACTGGGAAACATGGATTGGATTACAAATGATTTTTTGGCCATTTTTTTTCCCTTCCTTCCTGATACAAAAGTTGAAAACTGTCCCAGATACGGTTTGTTAGATGGGATTACAGCTGAATACTTAGTCTGATTTATTCCTGTTCACATATCTCATACTAATAGCATTGTTCTTCCATACTAATCTATGACTTTATAAAGATCTTTTTTGACACTGTAATATTATCTTCACATTCCTGGAGACAGTTTGTCATTTTCTAACAAGAGGTAAATTTTTAAGTTAGAAAATCCTGTTAATTATTATAGTGAAATGTCACTACCAGTAAATTTATTTATTACACAGATATATTTTCAGAAGGATGTAAAAAATAAATTTCCAAACTCCATATCACATTGTAACTGAAGCAAACTCTTTGGCTTTAAGTTTTTATTGCTTTAGAGCAAAACCACACAATGGACTGACTATATACACTCTGTCCACTCTGGGAAATATTTCACTGATCCACAGACATGATGACCCAACACTGAAAATTAACTGAACACCGTTAACAGTCATTTCCCGTTACGAGATTCTTACAAAATTAACGACAAAAAACATATATTTCAGTTTCATTTCAAAAATACCTAATGAATTCCAGGTACACAGTCTTCAGAAGTTCAAAAACCAAAAAGAACACTCCTCATAAAGAAAGTGATAGTTTACTTAAATGAATGTGGAATTTTTAACAATGAATAATATAACTCTGAGCATACTTCAAATATTAATTCTGCTCCCAACATAAGTCAGGCCAAAACATTTCTAAACTAAAATAAGACACTTTTTTTTTTATATAATAATAAATAAAAAAAATTTTGAAAAATATATTGAAATTGATAATTTCTTATCTTTTATGGAGCCAACAATGATGAATGTTTACTTAATTTTCTGTATAAAACAATTTAAGACATTTGAAATATTTTGTTATTTTCATTGCACATCTATTTTTAGATCATATGATAGTTTCACTCTTACACCACATTAAGGCATTCTCTAAATCTGAAATATTTGTTGAAGTCAGATTGGAAGTTAATCCCATCAGTTATTATTTTAAAGTTCCTGCAGCTTACACACAACTTCAATCTGAATTGGACATTTAATAGCATAAAATTAAAACCAGGAGACTGCACCTGAAGAACACTTCAAAAGCAGAATTAAAAAATAAATAAGAAAGTTTTAAAGTCAAATCACAATTTATGGAGTAAAAGTATTGGTTAAACTTCTTCATTTAACTTATCTTTCCTTCAGTTTATCTGATAATAAATACCAGCATTTATGTCATCAAGCTTTACTATGACAAGTTTCTTCACAAAGAAAACATAACATGTATTTCTGTAATGTTCCAGAATGACTTATGTTTCAAACAGCACACTCTTATGGTACAAATAAACATGGTAGCAAATTGGTTTACAATCATCTGAACTTTTAGTATAAACTGCTTCATGGCTTACAATATGCCACAAGAGGGCTCTCCTGTCACTTGTGAAACATTTAAACAACATGAAGTACTGCTGGAGTGTATCAGAAAAACAGTGATTAACCTGTACATGAAACTAGTAATACAATAATTTCAAACTTAGGAAGAATTACTCAAAATTCACTGATTATTCTTGAGCAATCAGTATTAAATAAATACATCTTTGTCACATGTTAGATACAAGAGTTCTCAAGTTTTCAATCACCATATGTTTGCTGTTTTTATGTTGCATAGTTTTTGATATCATAAAGTAAACATAGAAGTTATAAAGTTCACACACTGGGGACTGTGTGTGCTTTGTCTCTCAGGAACAAGAGTATAAGTTGGCAATGGTCAGTTGCAAACTCTCTCTTTATTAACCCGAAGATGATCTAAGAAGGTCAAAATGTTGTTCTCTGCTAAGTGTTAATAACCATACCAACTGTCCTGAAATAGTCCCCAGTTATTCTGTTCCCTTAACATTAATTAGTAGGGTTAAGCAGGATAGACATAGAAAAGTTCATACTGGTTATCAGTTAACAACAACCAAAACTTTAAAAATATGACTGTGATCACTTTAAAACAACACAGGAAAATTTCAAAACAGTTTTTCTCTCAAACCCACTAAAACATAACTACAAATATTCAAAGTATCAGTAACCAACCTGCACAAAAAGTTGTTATATGTGTAACTCAAAAACTTTTTGGTACTGCATACACTACTTTTTCCAGTCCTAGCAGTTTTTAGTGCTATATATGTACCAACTTTTTCCAGTCCCAGCAGTTTTTAGTGCTATATATGTACCAACTTTTTCCAGTCCCAGCAGTTTTTAGTGCTATATATGTACCAACTTTTTCCAGTCCCAGCAGTTTTTAATGCTATATATGTACCAACTTTTTCCAGTCCCAGCAGTTTTTAATGCTATATATGTACCAACTTTTTCCAGTCCCAGCAGTTTTTAATGCTATATATGTACCAACTTTTTCCAGTCCTAGCAGTTTTTAGTGCTATATATGTACCAACTTTTTCCAGTCCTAGCAGTTTTTAGTGCTATATATGTACAAACTTTTTCCAGTCCTAGCAGTTTTTAGTACTATATATGTACAACTTTTTTCAGTCCTAGCAGTACAACTTTTTTCAGTTAGCAGTTTTTAGTACTATATATGTACCAACTTTTTCAGTCCTAGCAGTTTTTAGTGCTATATATGTACAAACTTTTTTCAGTCCTAGCAGTTTTTAGTACTATATATGTACCAACTTTTTTCAGTCCTAGCAGTTTTTAGTGCTATATATGTACAAACTTTTTTCAGTCCTAGCAGTTTTTAGTACTATACATGTACAACTTTTCAGTCCTAGCAGTTTTTAGTGCTATATATGTACAAACCTTTTTCAGTCCTAGCAGTTTTTAGTACTATACATGTACAACTTTTTTCAGTCCTAGCAGTTTTTAGTACTATACATGTACAACTTTTTTCAGTCCTAGCAGTTTTTAGTACTATACATGTACAACTTTTTTCAGTCCTAGCAGTTTTTAGTACTATACATGTACAACTTTTTTCAGTCCTAGCAGTTTTTAGTACTATATATGTACAACTTTTTTCAGTCCTAGCAGTTTTTAGTACTAAAAATGTACCAACTTTTTTCAGTCCTAGCAGTTTTTAGTGCTATATATGTACAACTTTTTTCAGTCCTAGCAGTTTTTAGTACTATATATGTACCAACTTTTTTCAGTCCTAGCAGTTTTTAGTGCTATATATGTACAAACTTTTTTCAGTCCTAGCAGTTTTTAGTACTATATATGTACCAACTTTTTTCAGTCCTAGCAGTTTTTAGTGCGATACTTTTTACTTTTCTAGCTGCTTTTATACAAAACAGAACTCATCTGCTACACACATGCTAAACAAAATGTAGCTTACTCAATTTTTACTTATGTTTTATTATAAGAATAGAAAGTAAATATCTTAAACATGAGAAATTTAGCTGGTTCATACAACATCACTTGTCTAAACTGTTGTTAATGTAACCTTCAAGCACATGGTACTTATGTTTTTGCTTTTCCATTTCTCAAAATAAATAGTATTACAGTATTATATATACGTCAAACAGTGTTACAGTGTTATATATTCGTCATAAACCGTATTACAGTGTTTTATACATACGTCATAAACCGTATTACAGTGTTTTATACATACGTCATAAACCGTATTACAGTGTTTTATACATACGTCATAAACAGTATTACAGTGTTTTATACATACGTCATAAACAGTATTACAGTGTTATACAAACGTCATAAACAGTATTACAGTGTTTTATACATACGTCATAAACAGTATTACAGTGTTATACAAACGTCATAAACAGTATTACAGTGTTATACAAACGTCATAAACAGTATTACAGTGTTATACAAACGTCATAAACAGTATTACAGTGTTATACAAACGTCATAAACAGTATTACAGTGTTACATATACCTCAAACAGTATTACAGTGTCACATATACCTCATAAACAGTATTACAGTGTCACATATACCTCATAAACAGTATTACAGTGTTGTATATATGTCACATTTCTTTTTCACCAAAAGTAAAACTGAGAAGAGAATCTATGATGTAGAGGCCCATTTTAACATAGGTTTTAGCACATGTTACCATTATAAGAGGCCTACCTTTGTTTTTTTTTTTGGTTTGCTGACCCCACTTGTGCTGAGAAGCCTTAAATTGGCACAAATGCCATCCACAGCAGATGGTATGGCCAATCAAGGAATGCACTAGACCCCTATGTCACAGATTCTCCTTTCAATTTTACATTCGGTTTAGTTTGACTTGTTTTGAATTTTGCACAAAGCTACTCTTTTACCAGTGAATAGTGGAATTGACCCTTATATGATGACCTACACAGCTGAAAGAGCAAGCATGTTTGGGGTGATGGGGATTCAAACCCAGAAACCTCTCAATCATGAATCAAGCACCCAAACTACCTGGCCACATTTAAATATGATGGAAAAGTAAAAAAACTGTAAAACACACACACACACACACACACACACACATATATATATATATATATATATATTAAACAATTAGGTGCAAAGTTATAACATTATTCACATACCTAAATTAACTTAGGTTACTTTGTGGTGAAATCAAAGGACTCAAAAAACCAACAAGTACAGTGTTACAGCCTATTTATCATTTCAGTTGTTCTGTGTCTCCAGTTACGTGAGTAAATCACATAAGAGTGATACTTAATACACTTGTGCATATGATTCTGGCATCACCATTGTTATAATATGAAAAAATAAAATATCTGGCTAATTCATTAAACTACCTTACTGATAGATTTCTTGTTTGTTTGTTTTTTAGTTACTAGCAATCCATCATTAGGCCATTCAAAATCAATTCATTTCAGGTTTATTATTCTAAATATTAAAAAATCTGATACAGTATGGCAGTGGAAAACAGTAAGAACAAATTCTGCAAAAAAAAAAATATTTCATTGTGAGGTTAGTTAATTGATTACATTGCATTAAAAAAATTATCCCATTAGCATGCTGGTATAACTCTCTTAAGTTACAACCAACTTAAAGAAACTTTTAAGTGTTTACTGAATGAAAGTGTGGGCAGCTTACGGTCTGCCATTCTGTTGGAAGGAGGTAAGTCACTTCCACTAGACCCGTTGCTGGACGTGTCTGTTGTACTAGAAGCGGGCGATACGGGTGCTGCTTGTAAAATTGCCTGAAAAAGAATCATGAATGTTTGACAAAGAACATCAATAGCAACAAGAAATAGTTTAACATAAAGAAAAACTGAAACACGGGCAGAGCTCCTGTCATGGTACTCTGTGTTATGTCTAAACTTAATCCTCACATAATTATGTTTTTACAAATAGCATACAGTGTAGCACCATTTCTTATGCTCTGCATACAGTGTAGCACCGTTTCTTATGCTCTGCATACAGTGTAGCACCGTTTCTTATGCTCTGCATACAGTGTAGCACCGTTTCTTATGCTCTGCATACAGTGTAGCACCATTTCTTATGCTCTGCATACAGTGTAGCACCATTTCTTATGCTCTGCATACAGTGTAGCACCATTTCTTATGCTCTGCATACAGTGTAGCACTGTTCTCCTGTACTCTGCCAGTAGACTCTCCTTATTGAAATGGACATACCTTTTTTTGCTGTTGTTTTTGTTATGAATTTTGCACAAAGCTACATGAGGGCTATCTGCACTAGCTGTTCCTAAATTAGCAGTGTAAGACTACAGAGAAGGCAGTTAATCATCACCACCCACCACCAACTCTTGGGCTACTCTTTTACCAATGAATTGTAGCACTGACCATCACATTATAATGCCCCCATGGCTGAAAGGGTGAGCATGTTTGGTGCAATGGGGATTCAAACCTGCAACCCTCAGATTACGAGTCAAACGCCTCAACTTACCTGGTCATGGTGGGCCTCGACATAGCTCAAGATTTTTTACAGTTTTAATTTCTAAATAGATTGAGTTATATGACTTTAGATTTACAGCAGCAACATTCTGATGAAACACAAACAGCATTCCAACCATTCTAAGTTTCCCATCTGGCTCTATGAAATATGTGCAGAACACATTACTGGCTATACATACATACATGTGTGTATTGGACACATCATGGTTGAAACGCTATTACACTTCTTCTTGAAAAACCATTAAAACCTGACACAGTATTAAAAAATCTAATATTAATATGTTACAACAAGTTTAAAACATTAATTTAACAATATACAATAAAAAAAATAATTGAAGCATGTTTTAAAAACTATAACAACAGTAAATCATTTATCAAAAGGTTATTAATGAAATGTCGTTTATGAATGTAATTTTACTTGTAGTTTTAGTGTTACATAGTTTATGTTTGTTCTTACCAACACAACTGTGTTCACTTATATAGGAAATAAGTGTGCTGGTTGATAAGAGGGCAAACTACATGTGATAAAGTGATGCACAGAACTCTAAACATTCGGTACTAAAAAAAACACAAATTAATTCAACTGTAATGCTTCTGTCATTTAATACTGACGAATCATGAACTGTACTTTTAAGAGACATACTAACATTTACATAAATTGCAATTATCATACCAACCTACACATTAACTTTTACTTTCAGATAAAAAAATATTTATTATTTCTTTTTCCTGAGGATATTTAACATAATGTAATATTAACAAATAATCATTTGAAACTTTCCACTAATATTCTGTATTTTTTTAATGACACTACTATTTCTTGCAAATACTTAAACTATATGACCAGTCATCATAGTTCTAAATAAATAACATATAATAGATTATTTTATAGATAATTTAACACTTAAGAAATTAAAAATGAGATGACTAACCACAAGATATTATAATGATTGAATAACTTAAGTTTAAAAAACAGGTATTCATGATAAAATGGGATGATTCAGAAGACGTGACCTTTTTATTTTAACAACAAACAAAACAAATAAGTGTAGATATGCTAGAATATGTTTCCTTTGATAAGTCAGTGATGCTCAGCAGATGGAACTGTTTTAGTCCAAGGCAAATGATACACATCTTAATAAAAATATCTCAAGTTCTTGACCTGACAAATCAATTGATTCATCATCAATACATCACTATGCAGTGTGGGAATTTAAAAAAATAGAAAGGACAACTGACCCCATATTGATGTCAAATTAAACACAAAACAGACAATGAACAAAAAGAAAGAAAGAGGAACAAAATTTTCTATTCAGTTTTGTTAAGCTTTATCTAATAGATATTAGAGCTTTGTTGTAAAGTACAGAGCTTCACAAAGGGCTATCTGTGCAGGCCCTATCATGAGTAGTAAAACTTTGTGTTTAGTATTATAAACTGACCAACATAATGCTAAGCCACTGGGGGCACAAATTAGAGCTAATAAAAAATATGTTATGAGCGACCGTCAACATCATCCACTGATAAAACGGTCGCTAATGTGAAAGAAAAAATTCAAAGTGATCGATGATTCAACTATTCACAAAATTGCTGATGAACTGAATATTTCCTTTGGACTGTGTCAGGCAGTTTTAACTGAAAAACTCAGCATGCATTGAGTGTCTGCAAAAACAAAAACCAGCTAAAAATTATTCACAGAAACTACAAAACAATGTACAGCCAACCCACAATCCAAAAGTCAGTGAAACAACAATAAAACACTAAACTGTTACATACAATAAATTCCAGATATTTGGGTAAAATAACATTTGGAAGAATTGAAATATTCCAATAAACATTAAATTCATTCAAATGGTACAAAATTAAACTGTATGCTATGTAAAAGAACATTCTGACAAGCATAACACTAACATCAGTTCTAAAATGCAAAAACTGCCATGATTTCTGTGAGAGAGAAACAAACAAAAAAACATGGAAGGGAGGATATTTTTTAACACTATCTCAAATAACCATAGACAACACTATCGTACTAAGTAAAGAAACTCTTCTTACATAATAACTTAAACCCACATTAGACCAGTACCGGGTTACAGTTTCATACGTACATTGATTGTTCCTTAATGTTAACTACCATACGACCAGTTAAATATGTACAACACCCACTACAATCTTACACCTATGATTACTATTATATCCACAACTCATGATCAATAGGCCACTCTTTACCTGATGATGATTCTAAAAAGGTCAAAACACTTATTTTTATTGTGTTTTTACATAAGTCTTACTACCATATCAGCCATCTCTACTACATAACAGTTGTATGCCTCACAGTTTGTACACCATGCATATATACAATAGAAAACTATTTATTAAAAAGTTTGTTGCAAGTCAGGCACAGAGTAAAAAAAATTGTAGGTACACAAAGAATAACTTTCAACCTCTTCTTAAATAAAATCTTAAAATAATTCTTAAATAAAGTCTGAGCACTTTAAAATATTAGTGTAATAAAAATGCTGTATCTTTAACAGTCTACTGTTATCATAACATTTCTGATTCCATTTTAAAATTTACTTTTAAAAACTTCTTAAACCTTCTTAAAACTTCATGAACAAGCTTTAAAAAAAATACTATGTTAGTCTGTTACTGTACATAAAAAAATTAAAATTTGAAACTATTATTTTAACCCAATATAATATTCTTGGTTTCATACTTTGGTTACTGTGTATGGGAAAATGATAGAAGTACAACTTACTGACCAATGATACTGACTTAACTAAAACAGAAATAAAATGTCCAGAACAAATGTTTACCACCAATTCTTACCTCTTGGTTTGCAGTCTGGCGTTTCCTCTTGGGAGCTTGTAAGTGCTCCAGATCTTTTGTGCCTTTTCTCTTCCCTCTCTTCCCTGTCATGTTAACAGTGTTAATAACACCTCTTTCACGGTTAACGGATGCAGAAAGCAATGATGGTTGGGTGAGAACATAACCCAAGAATTCCCCAACTTCATTCTTTAATAAAAAAACAGAAACAGATTGTGTTACTTTGCATTTTCAATTTTATTTGCTTTTATGATTTTTTTTTTAAATTCAGGTTACTTAAAAAAAATTACTGCACAAAATATGAAACATTTATGTAAGAAGTTCAGAACTGACATGTGACAAGTCAAAAAACAAGTAAACTTTACATTATGTTAAAGTGCTAAACAAAATCTGAAAATGTACTTACTCTTATTGTTATATGAAATATTACCAATTAAGAACAGAACAAAACAAGCATTCTCCTTCTGATAAATCACTGATGCCATTTTAAACCTGTATCAGAAACACTAAAAAGAGGCATTAGCATAAGTTGCACAAAAAGAACTTCATATTAGATTACAAGATAGCTTTACCATCATAATGCATGTGCTATCACTAGCTACTCTAGTATTTAGCTGAAACTAACTTTAAAACAGTCATCAGAAAAAGATTATTAGATCATATAACTGATATCATTTCTTAATGTTATTTGGAATACCATATTTCACTACCTAAGTTTTGTTTTGTTTTTATTACAAATGTACAAGTTTATCTTGAGGTCACTAACTTTACCGTAATGGTAGATATAAAAACCTTAAGTATGTGACAGTACAAGTATCATTTCATTTAAACTTTAGACAAAGCAAATATAGTGTATCTGAAAACTTTAATGGACTGAAACTGTTTGTTGAACGAAAAGAGGATGTCCATTTCATTCAACAAGCAGTTTCAGTCTATTCAAAAAGCATTTCCTACAAACCCCTTCAAGGTGGTTCCAAAAATCTAGCATTTCCAACAAACTCCTTCAAGTGGTTCCAAAAATCTAGCATTTCCAACAAACCCCTTCAAGTGGTTCCAAAAATCTAGCATTTCCAACAAACCCCTTCAAGTGGTTCCAAAAATCTAGCATTTCCAACAAACCCTTTCAAGTGGTTAAAAAATCTAGCATTTCCAACAAACCCTTTCAAGTGGTTAAAAAATCTAGCATTTCCAACAAACCCTTTCAAGTGGTTACAAAATCTAGCATTTCCAACAAACCCTTTCAAGTGGTTACAAAAATCTAGCATTTCCAACAAACCCTTTCAAGTGGTTACAAAAATCTAGCATTTCCAACAAACCCTTTCAAGTGGTTAAAAAATCTAGCATTTCCAACAAACCCTTTCAAGTGGTTACAAAATCTAGCATTTCCAACAAACCCTTTCAAGTGGTTACAAAATCTAGCATTTCCAACAAACCCTTTCAAGTGGTTACAAAATCTAGCATTTCCAACAAACCCTTTCAAGTGGTTACAAAATCTAGCATTTCCAACAAACCCTTTCAAGTGGTTACAAAATCTAGCATTTCCAACAAACCCTTTCAAGTGGTTACAAAAATCTAGCATTTCCAACAAACCCTTTCAAGTGGTTACAAAAATCTAGCATTTCCAACAAACTCCTTCAAGTGGTTCCAAAAATCTAGCATTTCCAACAAACCCCTTCAAGTGGTTCCAAAAATCTAGCATTTCCAACAAACCCCTTCAAGTGGTTCCAAAAATCTAGCATTTCCAACAAACCCTTTCAAGTGGTTAAAAAATCTAGCATTTCCAACAAACCCTTTCAAGTGGTTAAAAAATCTAGCATTTCCAACAAACCCTTTCAAGTGGTTACAAAATCTAGCATTTCCAACAAACCCTTTCAAGTGGTTACAAAAATCTAGCATTTCCAACAAACCCTTTCAAGTGGTTACAAAAATCTAGCATTTCCAACAAACCCTTTCAAGTGGTTACAAAAATCTAGCATTTCCAACAAACCCTTTCAAGTGGTTACAAAAATCTAGCATTTCCAACAAACCCCTTCAAATGGTGCCAAAAAATCTAGCATTTCCAACAAACCCCTTCAAGTGGTTCCAAAAATCTAGCATTTCCAACAAACCCTTTCAAGTGGTTAAAAAATCTAGCATTTCCAACAAACCCTTTCAAGTGGTTACAAAAATCTAGCATTTCCAACAAACCCTTTCAAGTGGTTACAAAAATCTAGCATTTCCAACAAACCCTTTCAAGTGGTTACAAAAATCTAGCATTTCCAACAAACCCTTTCAAGTGGTTACAAAAATCTAGCATTTCCAACAAACCCTTTCAAGTGGTTACAAAATCTAGCATTTCCAACAAACCCTTTCAAGTGGTTAAAAATCTAGCATTTCCAACAAACCCTTTCAAGTGGTTAAAAATCTAGCATTTCCAACAAACCCTTTCAAGTGGTTACAAAATCTAGCATTTCCAACAAACCCTTTCAAGTGGTTACAAAATCTAGCATTTCCAACAAACCCTTTCAAGTGGTTACAAAATCTAGCATTTCCAACAAACCCTTTCAAGTGGTTACAAAAATCTAGCATTTCCAACAAACCCTTTCAAGTGGTTACAAAAATCTAGCATTTCCAACAAACCCTTTCAAGTGGTTACAAAATCTAGCATTTCCAACAAACCCCTTCAAATGGTGCCAAAAAATCTAGCATTTCCAATAAACCCTTTCAAATGGTTCCAGATATGGCCTAGCTTACAGGTGCTCTATAGAAAAGGGCATAAATCTCAAGACATAACACTGGCCAAAAACTTCAATATGAGAATCAAAGCATACTGACTGATAATTCTTTGATATCCAGAGGTATTTACACATGTACATTTAACAAATATATACCTACAACTGTTTTGTACACATACACTTTTAATTAAGAAATTTTTATCTTTCACTTGATATTTAAACCTGCAATATACATATCTTAATTTCCTAACTACATGCTACTTATGTTGGTCTAATGATCAATACCATATTGTAAAAGTGTTTACCATAATTATGAACATGTCTTCACAAAAACTCGAGTTTTTAATAATGTATTTTTACTACAGATTTGTCTGTGAATTTACTCTACATTTAACAAGTAATTTTCATCCTACAAATAAAAATACTAGTTTTCAGCTTATAGTTTTCATTTTTTGAACCTAAGAAACTTAATAACAGAAATCAGAAGTTTTTCAGTAAGCTTTATTTCATTCACATCAAGTTTTATTCAGTTGTTTTACTTTACAATTATATTTACACCACCTTAGAATACCCTAAAACCATTTATCACAATAGGAAAGCACTGTTCAACAAATCTGAGTTACAATCATCCAACGTTATGTGCTTATTACTGTTTGGAACGTCGCACATTAAATATCGTATTACTGTTTGGAATGTTGCACATTAAATATCTCATTACTGTTTGGAATGTCGCACATTAAATATCTCATTACTGTTTGGAATGTCGCACATTGAATATCTCATTACTGTTTGGAATGTCGCACATTGAATATCTCATTACTGTTTGGAATGTCGCACATTAAATATCTCATTACTGTTTGGAATGTCACACATTAAACATCTCATTACTGTTTGGAATGTCGCACATTAAATATCTCATTACTGTTTGGAATGTCGCACATTAAATATCTCATTACTGTTTGGAATGTCGCACATTAAATATCTCATTACTGTTTGGAATGTAGCACATTAAATATCTCATTACTGTTTGGAATGTAGCACATTAAATATCTCATTACTGTTTGGAATGTAGCATATTAAATATCTTATTACTGTTTGGAATATAGCATATTAAATATCTTATTATTGTTTGGAATGTAGCATATTAAATATCTTATTACTGTTTGGAATGTAGCATATTAAATATCTTATTATTGTTTGGAATGTAGCATATTAAATATCTTATTATTGTTTGGAATGTAGCATATTAAATATCTTATTATTGTTTGGAATGTAGCATATTAAATATCTTATTACTGTTTGGAATGTAGCACATTAAATATCTTATTACTGTTTGGAATGTAGCACATTAAATATCTTATTACTGTTTGGAATGTAGCATATGAAATATCACAATAAATGTTATTTAATTTCTTATTTCAGTTTTCTCAATTACTCAACCAAGTTTCTAATTTTTATATTTAAGTTACTTTTATAAAAATAAATAAATATAAAAAGCAAGAAATTTATGCCTTACTTTCCAATGTCAGACGTTTTATCACTGATGAAATGGCACTTTGAACCTACTTTTTAAGACAATGTTCTTGTCCACAAAATCTTCAATTCACATGTGCGTCTTAAAACACAAGTTATATCAGGCACTACAACCGAATGTCCCAGAACTACTGTAACTTAATAGGATTTATAACTGAGTTATAAATAGGTTTAAAACATTTCTTCAGCTGGTTAGAACTCAGTACCACAACATCAAATAACGAAACTGAGGCCAAAGATTTAATTACAAGTGGAAAAACAAAATAACTCCTACAAAGAATCTTATACAGAAGCAAATGCTCTCAGTGCCAATAAGAATTACTGAAGCATTATGAAAGACAGAATGGTACAGATGGAATGAGTGTATCACATGGATCTATATATATATATATATATATATATATATATCTTGGATGAGGAAAAAAACAAAGTTCTGAATTGATATTTGTGCCATGAGTATGTAATTAATTGGACATTCTGAAAACCATAAAAAACAAAAAACATAATTAAAATCTAAAATGGACAATTCACAGCAGAAGGACATCACATAACACAGACAAGTTAAGATTGATAATTCTGTTTTTAAATTAAGAAAATAAAGGTTATATAATCTAAAAACTTGAATTATAAATATATTGATGCCATGCTTACTGTCCTACAATAACAATAAAGTAGTTTAATTATATTTTGAATGTAACTTAATAAAAGGTTGTGACATGCAATGTTAAAATACAGATGTATAGATGTCTGAAATTTTCTTAAAAACCAAATGAGAAATAAGAAATGACAAACTGATATTACATCTCATTTTATTATAATACAAAGTATTAATAAAAATTTATATTTTTTCTTTAATTACCAAATTTGTTTTATTTTTTATTCTTTCTTCTGCAAAATGATTGTTTAAACATACAAACAGTTTTGTGTGTGACATAAAACCTAAAATATTATTTCTGCTACTACAGATGTGATACTCTTGTAAACATGGTCCCTTCTGTAAAGGCAACATGAAATGTTATTTAAACACAGATTAATACTGTCTTTTCATCAATGCTAGCAACATTAACAACAATGGATACATCTAGCATGGACAACATGTTGAATGTTATTTACATTTTTTACACTTCACAATGATGATACAAAATAACAAGTGTGCATCAATTAAAAAGCAACAACAACATGCCTTATAAACAAAGCACAATAAGCACTAGATCCAATTAAAAAGCTATTCTGAAACCTAACAACAGCATGCCCTATAAACAAAGCACAATAAGCACTAGATCCAATTAAAAAGCTATTCTGAAACCTAACAACAGCATGCCTTATAAACAAAACACAATAAGCACTAGATCCAATTAAAAAGCTATTCTTAAACCTAACAACAGCATGCCTTATAAACAAAACACAATAAGCACTAGATCCAATTAAAAAGCTATTTTGAAACCTAACAACAGCATGCCTTATAAACAAAGCACAATAAGCACTAGATCCAATTAAAAAGCTATTTTGAAACCTAACAACAGCATGCCTTATAAACAAAGCACAATAAGCACTAGATCCAATTAAAAAGCTATTCTGAAACCTAACAACAGCATGCCTTATAAACAAAACACAATAAGCACTAGATCCAATTAAAAAGCTATTCTGAAACCTAACAACAGCATGCCTTATAAACAAAGCACAATAAGCACTAGATCCAATTAAAAAGCTATTCTGAAACCTAACAACAGCATGCCTTATAAACAAAGCACAATAAGCACTAGATCCAATTAAAAAGCTATTTTGAAACCTAACAACAGCATGCCTTATAAACAAAGCACAATAAGCACTAGATCCAATTAAAAAGCTATTCTGAAACCTAACAACAGCATGCCTTATAAACAAAGCACAATAAGCACTATATCCAATTAAAAAGCTATTCTGAAACCTAACAACAGCATGCCTTATAAACAAAGCACAATAAGCACTAGATCCTGAACTCTTGTACAGACCAAAACAAATGGCCATGTTACATGCAGAAGTCTCTAAGTTAATACTACAGATAATTTCCACACTTTCACAATCTTAATAGCTGAACATTAGTTATGCTTTATCAGTGCTTTCAAGTGTTCTAAAAAGGTTGTTTCAAATTATGTATTATTAAAATACAAGTAGCCTGATGCACAGTAAATAACAACACTCAGGTGTATACAATAGGTGAGTACTAAGAACTGTGTTCAAGTAAAACCAGATTCAATACATATTTTCTGTACATTAAAAGCCAGCATAAATAACCAAAACTAAGAGCTTATCAGCAAAGAGGGTAACAAGTATTGTAGTTGGATGAAATTAGAACTAATCTTAGAAACACTTTTTGTATATACTAACTTACTGAAACACTTAATGTTTTAGTTATAACTCTCATATGAGAATAAGAATGATCAAACACTGGTAATATACCAGAAGTTACAAGTTCTTAACAGAAATAAATCCTCTTAAACCTTCCAACATACAAGTCAAACTTACTATAAGACATCTATCCACCATGACTTGTGTCATCCCTTCTTGCTTTTTCTTCATGTGGCACACTCGTAGTTTGTCGTCAGCACCGCCAACAACCACGAGACCCGTTTCAGCTGTCATACGTTCACGGAAGTCTTCTATGTCATCCATTGAACACATGCTGGCATTCTGACCAACAAGGAAAAGAGTTGGGGTATTGATGTCCAGAAGTGGGTCGTCCAAATCCTGTAAATTTATTACTCTGTCTATCACAGTAATTCTGATACCTCAATACAGCTGCATGAATTAATCAAATAACTGATTACCTATTAGTAGCAGTTATACAGGATAATGTAATGTAACTCCACTGAGTCATCGATTATGATTAGATCAATTAATCCAAGTCAATGTTTATGATTATTCTAAAAATCAGTTGTTCCTACTAGAGAATTTACAATTACTATAATTCTCAATTTAGTTTATGTATCTTTGTGAAATTTAGAAAAGTTTTAGTAAATTTCAAGTGTCTTTCATACACAGTTTTAATATTTTTAAAACAGATTTCCCATGAGTACACAGATTCCAAGAGTTAACTAATCATCAAGACTTAGAAATATTTTATCTGACAGTTTTCAAATTTCATTTGCTTACCCACAAAAACATTCTAAACATTTTCTTCATTAAAACCTTATATTCTATCTGTTATTTTCTCTACCCTAACTGTACGTGGGTGCATCTGATTTTATTTCATTTCTAAACATCACAAAAAATATAAAATACTTGCCTCTTTATTCTTTCTAGAATGACTGCAGATTATAAAAGTACAATTTATTTTAAAATAGTTTGAGAGGTCATTGTAGTTTGCATCTGGTTTTAAGTTCTATTACTCTTTCTGACTAGAAAGCTTGTCAGAACTGACATGATGATACAAAATATAGGCTAATTCTAAAAGAAACCTTCTTTGAATCAGCCAAGAATTTAAAACTAATTCAAGAATTAACATTTCAGTAGCACAGTGATCCAAAGCATAAGGCCAAGACATGCTAGTGATTTCACAAGAAGAAAGTGAATGTCCTGGAGTGGACCAGTCAAAGTCCTAACTTGAATACAATGGAAAATTTATGATAACACTTGAAGAATACAGACCATTAATGATTCCCAAAGAACTTACCAGAATTAGAAAAATCTTGCCAGTAAGAACTGGACAAAGATTACACAATCACATTGTGTGAAGCTGAAAGATACCTATATAAAGACTCATAGCACTAACTGCTGCCAAAGATGTTTCAAACAATTACTTCCACTAAACACAAACTATACAAAACATAGCTCTTGGTGTTTAGCTGATATAAACACAAACTATACAAAACATAGCTCTTGGTGTTTAGCTGATATAAACACAAACTATACAAAACATAGCTCTTGGTGTTTAGCTGATATAAACACAAACTATACAAAACATAGCTCTTGGTGTTTAGCTGATATAAACACAAACTATACAAAACATAGCTCTTAGTGTTTAGCTGATATAAACACAAACTATACAAAACATAGCTCTTAGTGTTTAGCTGATATAAACACAAACTATACAAAACATAGCTCTTTGTGTTTAGCTGATATAAACACAAAATATACAAAACATAGCTCTTTGTGTTTAGCTGATATAAACACAAAATATACAAAACATAGCTCTTAGTGTTTAGCTGATATAAACACAAAATATACAAAACATAGCTCTTGGTGTTTAGCTGATATAAACACAAACTATACAAAACATAGCTCTTGTGTGATATAAACACAAACTATACAAAACATATCTGATATAAACACAAACTATAGAAAACATAGCTCTTGGTGTTTAGCTGATATAAACACAAACTATACAAAACATAGCTCTTAGTGTGTATCTGATATAAACACAAACTATACAAAACATAGCTCTTGGTGTGTATCTGATATAAACACAAACTATACAAAACATAGCTCTAGTGGTGTATTAGCTCTTGGTGTGTATCTGATATGATATAAACACAAACTATACAAAACATAGCTCTTGGTGTTTAGCGATATAAACACAAACTATACAAAACAAGCTCTTGGTGTTTACGATATAAACACAAAACAATACAAAACATAGCTCTTGGTGTTTAGCCGATATAAACACTAACTATACAAAACATAGCTCTTAGTGTTTAGCTGATATAAACACAAACTATACAAAACATAGCTCTTGGTGTTTAGCCGATATAAACACAAACTATACAAAACATAGCTCTTGGTGTTTAGCCGATATAAACACTAACTATACAAAACATAGCTCTTAGTGTTTAGCTGATATAAACACAAACTATACAAAACATAGCTCTTAGTGTGTATCTGATATAAACACAAACTATAGAAAACATAGCTCTTGGTGTTTAGCTGATATAAACACAAACTATACAAAACATAGCTCTTGGTGTTTAGCCGATATAAACACTAACTATACAAAACATAGCTCTTAGTGTTTAGGTGATATAAACACAAACTATACAAAACATAGCTCTTGGTGTTTAGCTGATATAAACACAAACTATACAAAACATAGCTCTTAGTGTTTAGCCGATATAAACACAAACTATACAAAACATAGCTCTTGGTGTTTAGCCGATATAAACACAAACTATACAAAACATAGCTCTTGGTGTTTAGCCGATATAAACACTAACTATACAAAACATAGCTCTTAGTGTTTAGCTGATATAAACACAAACTATACAAAACATAGTTCTTAGTGTGTATCTGATATAAACACAAAACATAAATAACAAATTTAGTGTGTCGCCAATATGAACACAAACTATAAATAACACAGATTTTAGTGTCTAACTGATATAAACACAAACTATAAATAACATAGATCTCAGGGTCTAACCACTATAAACACAAAATATAAATAACAGGTCTTAATGAGTCGCTGATATAAACACAAACTATAAATTACTTTGATCTTAATGTCTATCTGATATAAACACAAACTATAAATAACAGTTCTTAGTGTCTATCTGATATAAACACAAAACTATAAATAACAGTTCTTAGTGTCTAACCGAAATAAACACACACTATAAATAACAGATTTTAATGTGTGGCTGATATAAACACAAACTATAAATAACATAGATCTTGGCATCTAGCTCATATAAACACAAGCTAAATAACACAGACCTTACTGTCCAACTGATACAAACACAAGCTATAAATAACAGATCTTCATGTCTAGCTGGTATAAACACAAAATATAAATAATAGATCTTAGCGTCACTATGATATAAACACAAGCTATAAATATTTAGTACATTTTTCCAATCTATGACAGAAATCCAATTATCCATCAACATATTTCAAGGTAGTTTTAGAAACATGTTCTTATTTGATGCACATGTTTATAACAAATATAGAAAGTTTCTTATTTTATATTTGAATTTTGCAAATGTCCATTTTAATTTGGTGGCAACATACGTTTACTCAGAGAAAGTTATTGACGTTTGTGAGTGGCATCAATGCTAATCAAAGTAACAGAATGTTTTACCTTATTTACAGCTTAAAGCCAGTTAAATGGCATTAGTTTGAGGATATTATATTCTAGTAACTGATGTATTTTGTGTTTTACAAAGTGCACTGATTTTTGTTTGAATCATAAACTTTCAGAGAAAACTAAAGCAGTTTAGCTAAGCTTTCAAATGTATATATTTCACAACATAAAGTAAACTGGTTTGCAAGAATCTGCTAACATGTTTCAGTTGTGTTCATTGACAAAAACTGCTAAACAATACAAGCCAGGAAAAAATTAAATATATGTTTAAAGATCAACAGTTAAAACTGTGAATATCATTAACTGAAGATGTGGCAACAAAAATTATGTATTCAAAGAAAAAAATGTAAATGTTTATTTCATTATTTTCTCTTCATTTCAATGTAATTGGTGATATAGGTAGAGTCAGTGTTAAGGTTGAGAAAATAACAGATAAAACAAAGTTAAACTGGAAAAAACCTTTTAAAATACATTTTAAGAGGTCCTAACAGCGAAGCAAATTACATTTTACAACTGGATTAAAATCACCTTCCACTTACACCAAATCAGTAAAGCCAAAACATTTACACAAATAATCTGTGTTTCATACAATATCCATGTAATGCTTAGAACAAGCTTGTCATATATTGTAAAAATATACCTAGTACATTTAGTTATAGTTTTCATAACTTCATATTTACATGTTGGTTACAAGATTGGTCAAATTGACCACATTATGATGGATTTATACAAAGACTCAAAAAGTTGCATTACTAACAAGATTAAAAATAATGGTAAATATAAGCACCATTACCGTGTTAAATCTTGTTTAAAATACTTTTTTTTATCCTTGGGTATAATAATAAATAATCCATAAAAACTGTGTTATGTATCTTGTTGTATCATTTGATAAGATCACTTAAAGGTGTTTTGGTGATTTAATATTTCTCTTGCATAGTCCAAACTTTATAAATGATGTTTCACACAATGCCTTGAATGACATGTAGATATAGACATTTCAGAGAGCTACCAACAAACTTAAAGAAAAACAACAGTATTTCAACTCAAGGTCCATTTGTAAGCTTGAGTGTCGTGCTTGTGTAATAATTTCTAATTACATATGAAATGCTATGAGTTGTTATGGCTAATGTAAACAAAACAACTTTTCAATCCAACTATAAACTGTTCACATGAATACAAAGTGGTCTTGGATATGATAAATAAAATAATAAATAGCCTTCTCATCCATTATAACTATTCTAACTAAATTATGAAACTAGATATGCAAAATATATTAGTAGAGAAAAGCTATGTAATACTAAATACATAATTAAATCTTTCTCTCCCTTGGGGATTTCACAATTCCTTATCTATGTCAATTTTGAAAGTTTCTTACACAATCTTTTCTAAAACCAGTAATTTCAAACAAAAAACTAACACCACACATTTCTATTTAAAATAAAACTTACCCCACGGGATCCTTTTATTCCTGTAAGGGGAAATCCAAAACAAATCACTGCTTTAACTTTCTCTAAAAGAGACACCTATAGAAAAATAATATACTTGGTTTTCGACTTTTTACACTCAGAAAAAATATATCCTGTATTTGTTGCTACACATATATGTAGTGTATTTCAATATTTTAAAACCCATCCACAAAAATACTTATTTCTTTGTTTGTTTTTGAATTTCGCACAAAGCTACACAAGGGCTATCTGCACTAGCTGTCACTAATTTAGCAGTTTGAGACAAGAGGGAGGGCAGCTAGTCATCACCACCCACAGCCAACTCTTGGGCTACTCTTTTACCAAGGAATAGCAGGATTAACTGTCACATTCTAATGTCCCCACAGTTGAAAGTGGAGCATGTTTGGTGCAATGGAAGTTTGAACTTGCAACCCTCAAATTACAACGCAAATGCCTTAACCCACTTGGCCATGCCAGACCCACAAAAATACTTCAAACATCAGAAAAGAAAACATGAAACTTATATAGTTTATACATCTTAATCAGAAAACAAAATTCAGAAAAATATAAGATGTAAATATGAGACCTTATTAACTCTTAAATAGTGGGACTGTTGTAGGTAGCAGCTCACCATATACGCAAAAAAATGGGGAACAAAAATCTCTTAAACACAATCTTTAGCACTGTTATTATGAAATAAAATGAAAAGAAAAACATAATAAAGACTTATTTATTACAAGTTCAAATGTTTTTAGTGTATGAAAATCACAAAATAATTCTCCAATCCACAGTGCAACTCTACATTCCTTATACCAGGTAGTCACCATCTTTCACTTCTTTTCTTTTCACATTGTATGCATACATACATGACATTGTCTTTGTTCACTTTTTCTAGCTCCTAAGGATAGAATGCTTTCTAGAAAGTGCCAACAAGTCTATCAGAAACAATAAAGTTATGTCTCCCTGAGAAAGGTCTTGCAACCCTTCCTTACCTTTCCAATAATTGGTAAATTACATTGTAACTAAACTGCCTTAACAATGGCTTCTTGCCAGTTTTTACTAGATACGTGTTATAAGAATTCAAAAATGAAGTATCAGTTAGGTGAAGAAAGAAAATATCTTGTACCACTTCACACATTTATGACGGTAATCAATTTCTCCAATCTACATGTGACTTTTCTCAACTAGCCTCATGTTGATAGTATAATATAAAACCATGTCAGGTTTGGTTATTGGTTGTTTAGTTTTGTAATCATCCTTCAAACTGTATTTCACCTTTATGTACTGTACTAAGTATCAGGATGTTTGTCTTTCCAGTGAAATGATAAAACATTCCCTTGTTTCTTGGTCTCAACATCTCTCTTCTTCAGAGGTATAAATGTAAGCACATTCTTCCAATTAGTTCTAACTGTTCAACAAAAACCAGTCTTACTTTCAAAGAGAAAGTTGAATAATTCTAGACTTGTATAATAATTATTAGTATAGAATATTTGACCTTTTCCAAGATAGTCTTTCATCAGTTGCTTGACAGCTGATCCTGAAAAGCCTAACTCAGGATCTTTGGGGACATCTACATCACTTGCAGAATAGATAATCATATCTATTACAATTTCTGTCTTACAGTAACATAATACAAAGATCTTTATTCCAAATCTCTGGTGCTTGCTTGGAATGTATTGCTTGAAAACAATGCAATCTTTGAAAAGAATCAAAGATTCATCAAGAACTACTTTTTGAAATGGAGGAAAAGGTTCCTTAGTTTTATTCTTCACCATTGTAATCATTTCTCGAACTTTCCATAATCTATTGTTTGCATTTAGTTCTTAATTATTTGCAAGGTGCAAATATGTAAGAACCTCACTGAATCAATCTAGGGTAACGTATGTTGGAAAACTTTAAGTTCCTGTAAGGGGATCATTTTTCCAATAATCAGCCAACACATGGTTTTTTTACATGTGGCATAAGCATCACCAGAGAAATAAAAAAAACGTGCACTTCAACAGCTGCATCTTCCCATTTCTTACTTCAGGAAGTAGAGGGAGTGTTACTTTCTTTGGAATTCAAGGATTTACAAAACACAACATTTGTTTGTTTCTCACACAGTATGACTTATTGTACTTTGGTCAAATATAGCAGTAAAAAGTTCATATTCTTTAGATTCATCCATGAGATCAAATTTATCTGTGAGTCCAACATTTCTACTATCAAAAGAATGAATAAATAGATCAAAATGGTTACACCTTACCCATTGGGAACCAATGTATTCTAATTCACTATCTAAATCACATTCAGAGCTTGAAACAATTGAATTTGATGATGAAAAATCTGAAAAATTTTCTTTTTCACTGGAGTAATTATTATGTGCTAATACTTCAGTTCTGTCTTTTGATGAAAAATGTTTTCACTTTGTTCCTTTAGCTGTTGCACCCTTCCTTTTCTGCTCCATGACTTAAACCAGTGGTTCCCAACCAGAGGTGCAAGATAGTGTTCCAGGGGGTGGGAGATAACATTTCAGTTTGTTTTTTTTATATTAAGGGTGCTGTCCTATATATTCAAAAATTATGTTCCATTTTTATTTCTTATTTTTCTTCTTACAGAAGTAGCTTTTTACATTTTTAAGATAAACCATCGTTTCTACCATCACCGGCGCAGACCGAAATCTTAATGTACAACTGTAAGCAAACAACACATGAAATGTAAACGTGACCTAAATACTCGGCATAACTAATTAGGTTACGTCTTAAAGTGTCTATTATTTATTTATGTTATGTATTCACGTGATCGTGACTCGAGAAACTTCCCAAAA
This sequence comes from Tachypleus tridentatus, assembly GCF_004210375.1. NCBI lineage: Eukaryota > Metazoa > Arthropoda > Merostomata > Xiphosura > Limulidae > Tachypleus > Tachypleus tridentatus. The sequence goes on along the minus strand of NC_134832.1, from coordinate 153,331,055 downwards.
ATATCCAGAATTAATCAATGACGTCATGTGATGTATATTCAAGAATGTTCTAGAAAGTTTCACAGAGTATATAAACCCATGCATGATGCTATGGTAGTCAGTGCATTGTTGATTCTGTGTTCGTGCAAACAAACTTCATCATGTCAAAGAAAAGGAAATGAAATGATGATTATGTGAAGTTTGGTTTCACTTGCATCAGAAGAACTGAGGATCTGCAAAAACCCCAGTGCATGCTTTGTGATGCTATCCTTTCAAATGCAAATTTGAAGCCATCTAAGCTGCAGGAACACTTCAACAACCAGCATGGTAGAGCAGCTGTTACAGGCCATGATGTTGAAAGGTAGAAGTGCCCTCTTTGATTCTCGAGCAACCCTTCCAAAATTAGGTTTCATATCTGCTGACAAACCACTGCTGATGACTTCATACCACATGGCGTATAAAGTAGCCAAATCAAAGAAGCCCCATACAATTGCAGAAAAGGTGATAAAACTGTGTGCATTGCATAAGAAATGGCAACAATTGTTCTGGGAAAAGAAGCCTCAAACAAGCTTAAATTAGTGCTGTTATCAAATAATGTTATTCAAAACCGAATTGGTGATTTAAGTTTGGACATTTTGAACCAAGTTATCGCAGATATCGGGGCTAGTCCCTTGAAAATCTCTCTCCAATTGGATGAAACAACTGATGTTGCAAATTGCAGTCAACTCATTGCACTAGTGAGGTATGTCCATGATGGTGCCATAATGGAAGATTTCCTGTTCTGTGAAGATCTGAAAACAACCACAAAAAGGAAAGATGTCTTCCAGTGTATGAAGGACTTCTTTGTGAAATATGATTTAGATATTCAAATTATTGGTTCTGTGTGTACCGACGATGCCTCTGGAATTTTTAGGATTTTTTGCACTGATGAAACAAGAGATTCCGCACTTGCAAGGTACTCACTGTTTTCTTCATCAACATGCTTTGGCATCAAAACATTGCCTCCAAAGTTGAAAAAGGTTCTTGACACTTCTGTGAAGACCATCAACTGGATTAGGGATTGCGCTCTGAACCACTGCCTCTTCAAGTCGCTTTGTGAAGATTTTGAAAGTGAGCATTCAAGTGTATCTCTTCAAGAGAAAAATATAAACATATTGAAATGCTGCAAAAAGTTAAATGCTTTCAAAAAAAAAAGTCACATTTTTGGTGTAGACAAGTTAAAAGAGGGAATCTTTCAAATTTTCCATCACTAGAAGAAATGGTAGGTGAGGATGAGTCCATGTGTGTGTGAAGAAATTGTGGATCATTTGGAATCAAAGTCATTTGATGGATATTTTGAAGGAGAAATGGAAACTTCTGAAGAATGGATTATGAATCCATACTCATTCAATTTGGATAATATGTCAGATGATGAAGAACTGAAGGAAGATCTTATTGAACTGCGCATAAATCGAGTTCTTGAAATGCAGTTTGAAAGCAAAACTTTGGAACAATATTGGTGTTTGGCAATGGACATGTTTCCAAGACTTTGTGAAAAAGCACTACACGTGCTCATCCCATTAGCAACGACATACTTATGTGAGTTTGGATTTAGTGCCCTTTTGTCAATCAAGACAAAATCTAGAAATCACTTGGGTGCACAGGTAGACTTGCAGATTGCTATCAGCAACAAAGTGCCACACTTTGAAAAACTCGTAAGAAATAAACAGGAACAAAAGAGTCATTAAATTTAAATTGGCTTATGAACATTTGAACATTTCAAATTCAAAGAAATTTCATTTCATGCATGGATGAAAATTTATTTTTTTGTAAGCCATGTAGGGTTTACGTAACTTAGTTTGTTGTAATATTTTTTCTTTTCCAAATGTTTCATATTTGTTTATATATCATTAAAAAATAATTATAACAATTTGTTTTGGCCACCTTCACCTTTATTCTTAAATAAATAATTACTGTGAGGGGTGCAAGAACATATTAAAATTTTTTAGGGGTGCAGGGCATAAAAAAGGTTGGGAACCACTGACATACACCAAGAAAATGACTCAGATGGAACACTTTGAGTGGATATATTCAGTATGGTATAAGGGGGTTACCAATTAATGTTTTTGGCCTGCATCATCAGTTGATGTTGTCTGTACTGATCTCAAAGCAAGAAATCAATCGACGATGGCTGCCTCTTTATAGGAAAACATTAACTGATGATGGCTACTGTTTAATGGTTAAGAAAAATAGAAAATAAACTTATATGTTATTGGTTTTTAGGGATATTTATTTAAAATATATTAATATCATAGTCAAATTAGGTCTAATTTAAAAACTTTTGAGTTCTTTACAAAACAATAATTTTTTGGCTTTTATATTTCTTCCCATTTAAGCTACAATATTTGGAAGAAAGTCAAAAATAAAACTTAGTTTCACATTAGCCATGGATTGTGCATTCAAATATATATAGCACATGAGCAACATAAAACTAGTCTTTTTTTCATAAAAACATCCATGCATTCAAAATTTTGAGGTTTACTTTAGAACATTTTCAGTCATTAAAAGGTGATATTTTACAAATGGATGCTAAACAATTATTTTGTAATTGTAAAGTAACCACAATTTACTATTTCTTTAGTGTTAATATTTTAAGAAATATTTCAAGAATTAAATGTTACTCAATGTAAAGGGGAGCTTTGACAGGTTTATAATACCACATTTTTATAATACAACAGAAATCTAACACTTACATGACAGGCTATCAAAGCTCCAATCATCCAGCCTACCAGAACTATTGGACGTTTTGGAAACTCTGTTTTTAACTGTAAAGTTACAAGGACATTAAAGGTTATAGCAATTACATACTCCACACAAATATGTGTGTCTACAAATGGTTGAACACATTTTATCATACACTAAGTTTTAAAACGAAAACACAAAGATATGCATGAAGGTATACAGGAGTATAATAAAAAAAAAACAAAAAAAACAGTTTTACTCAAGTTCTCTATAGTTTTGTCCTAAGCCAGATAGTGTCATAATGACAACTTTAAAAGAAAAGTACATACCATTCTGCAGTATGAGGAATTTGAGTATAACATCAACCTATTAAGTTTATCAGATATGAACATCATTAAAGAATGCTATAAAGTTACAGCATAAGAATGTCAAAAGTACAAGACTGCTTCATCAACCAAAGCAATCTTCTGACATTCTTTGAAAAAAGTTACAACTTAGGTAGATAAGGATAAGAGTGTAATTTGGTGTATCTGGATTTTCAGAAAGCATGTGACATGGTGCCATATAAAGGCTTTTAAATAAAGTTATCTCTGTTGGTGTGTTGGGTAAGTTAGCTAATTTGATAGAGTAGTGGCTGAATGGAAAAAACAGTTGTTATGAATGGATTTTGCACAAACTGTATTAAAATCACAGGTGGGGTAGCTCAGGGCTCTGTCTTAGGTCCATTGCTGTTTTTGATTTACATCAATGGCATAGATCAGTGGTGCACAAAGTCCGGCTCACGATGAGTTGCCGAGTAGCCCTCAATGTCCAACGGGAAAGTCAAACATAGAGAGTTCATGCACTTAGAGTTTGCGCCTGCGCGAAGATTAAGTGCTATAGAAGAATATGCATTAGATTAGATACTGGATGGTTCCATATTTGTGTTGAGCAATAAAGAAAATTTAATAATAAAATCTCATTAATGCATAGGCATTTAATCTTTGGCTTAATGACGTAATATTTCTGTAATTACGAAATCTCACGTGTTCCAATTGTTCTTAGAAATTTACTTACAAGCCCTATTTTGATATTATTTTGTAACAAAAATGGCAGCTAATCGTAAAAGAAAAGTTGATGACGAAAACCGGCAGTTTCATGATGATTGGACTGCACAATACTGTTTTGTTCAACAACAGAAGAATGTGATTTGTCTGCTCTGTCATTCGACGGTAGCAGTGATGAAGGTATCCAATATAAAACGTCATTATAAGTCGAGGCATAAAGATTACCACAACGTTGTTGGTGATGAACGAACAGCTCGAATTGAATCTCTGCAGAGGTCACTGAATCACCAGCAGAACGTTTTCTCAAAGCAGTCAGCAGATTTAGGTGCAGCACGTGAGGCCAGTTACGATATTTCGTTGATGATAGCGAAATCTGGCCAACCATCCACAGATGATGATTTTGTCAAACAATGTATGATTACTGCATCAGAAAAGTTATGTCCGTAAGCAGTTCACAAGCTACAGATGGTGGCTTTGAATCGTATAACAGTTCAACGAAGAATTTCACATCTCTCAACAGATGTGACAAGGCAACTTACAAATAAAACAGCCAACTTTGTCCACTTCTCTTTGGCAGCAGACAAGTTGACTGACATCAGTTCAACAGCACAGCTACTAGTTTTTGTTCGTGGTGTGTCATCATCATTTGATATCACAGAGGAACTAATCTGCATGGGTTGCATGAAGGGTCAGACAACTGGGTCTGCTCTGTTCGAGGAGACAGTATGACTATGTTTCATTGGATTTCACGAAACTGGCAAGTGTGACAACTGATGGAGCACCAGCCATGACCAGTAAAAGTAGTGGGCTGGTAGCACTGTTGATGAAGCATCAAGGAAAGCAGAACAGACAGTTGGTGAAGTTGCACTGTATTATTCACCAACAGAACCTGTGTAATAAAGAACTTGGTTTTCAGACACTGATGGCGTTAGTGACGAAAACCATTAATTTCATCAAATCACGAGGGCTCAATCACCATCAGTTTCGAAGTCTTCTTGAAGAAATTGATTCAGACTATGGTGACCTTGTGTATCAATGTGAAGTACACTGGCTGAGTCAAGGGAAGATGCTCAAAAGATTCTGGGAGTTGATTAATGAGGTGATAGAATTCCTCAGAAGCAAGAACAAAGACAGAAAAGTGATTTCCATGACTGATCCAGCATGGCAAGCTGATTTGACCTTTCTGGTCGACATGGCACAACACTTGAATGATCTGAATTTGAAGTTGCAAGGCAAAAATCAGCTTGTCTGTCAGGTTGCAAATCACGTCTCAGCTTTCAGGACAAAATTGCAGTTGTTCCGGCAGCAAGCAGCATCAGGCAACTTCGTGCACTTTCCCTTTTTCAGGCACAGCTACAGAAGAATCAGGACATTGACACACAAGTTTATGTTGGGAAGCTAGATACCTTGATTCAATCCTTCAACTCACGGTTTCATGACTTTAACCAATGCACATTGTTGATGAAACTTTTTGCTGATCCGTTCAATGTGTCGGTGGATGACTTATCAGCAGAATATCAGCTCGAACTTACTGATCTCCAGGCATCTGATGAACTGCGTGCTATTTACCGAGAAAACAGTTTGCGTGACTTTTACAAAACGTTACCTGATACATTTGCTAATCTGAAAGAGAACTCGCTTGTCCACACCAGCATGTTTGGCAGCATGTACTTCTGCAAACAGGCTTTCTCGCATACAAAACTGAACAAAAACAAAACTTGCAATCAGCTGACTGATGATCATCTGGAAGCAGTCTTGCGTCTTTCAATGTCAAACATCAAGTCGGACATTTCTAAGCTCGTAGATGACATGCAACACCATCCATCGCACTGACCTTGTAACAGTTGACATATCATAACATTTCTTAGAATAATGTGCAAACTCTTTGATGTAATCGTTATTTGTGTGTTCTTAAATGTGATGTCCATCTTGTGTGAAACAACTGTGGGACGATTTTAATCTTCACTTTTTTGTGGCCCCCAACGGTTACGAGAAGTCTGTTCGTGGCCCCTGACTCAAAAAGTTTAGAGCACCACTGACATAGATGAAGGAATGGTCAATAAATTACTCAAATTTACTGATAATAAAGGTGTTGGGTGTTGCTGGCTGTGAAGAGGATGCTGTTGATTTACAAAATGATTTAAATCATTTAGTGAGTTGGGTGAATAAATGGTACAGATAGCCCAGTTGCTTTGCACCATAAAACATCAAATCAACCAACCAATTTAATTATAATAAATATAAGATAATTCATGTTTGTTAACATATTTTGAATTTAAGTATAATTTGGATGGGAATAACTTTAACAATGTTATGAAGAAAATGGGTCTTGGCATAATAATTCATCAGTCTCTAAGCCCATCCAATCAGTGTGCTGTTGCTAGTGGCAGGATAAATAGAATTTTAGGTTGTTTCCACATAAATATTGAATACAAGTCAAAAGAGTATGATTTCATTATATTGGTCACTTATTAGACCACATATGGGATATTGTGTTCATCCTTAATTCAGGGAAGTTATAATTGAGGTGTTTGAGATTGTAAAGGGAAATTATAGGATCATCTTTTTTCATTTTCAGTGGTGATGATAGTAAGACTAGAGAACAAAAAATATATATTCTGGCAGGGTATGAATCATCTTCAGCTAAGACACTTATGTTTTTAACAGGGTGGCTTATCTTTGTAATGGTTTGCCTTCAGATGTAGAAGCAGTAAATGTGACTTTAAGAGAAGGCTTGACACAAATATTGTGACTTTAAGAGAAGCTTTGACACAAATATGAATGATTAAGACTGGCTTTAGGATTTTGATGTTCTATTTTATTTATTACTAGCTTAAGTTTATTTTAGAAGAAGGGACTCCCAAAATGGTTCCATGTTGTCCCAGAACATCATGTTATATGGAAGTTAGAACACAAAATTATGGCACAAATAAGAAAGAAAAAAAAAGTTCTAATGTACTGATAGATTGTCTTAAGAATTCAGAAAACTTTTGAAAATACCAGAAAATGTAGTGACTGTTAGTAAGAACTCCAGAGATTTTTGTTGACAAACATGTAATGTGCAGTTTAAAAGAAACTGAAATTAAAGCCCTAATAAAAAAATAACCCTCATATATAAGAATTATATTTACAGCAACCAAAAACATACCTCTGCTACTTTGTTTCGTACTGCACTAATGATATTTTCCAAACACGGATTGATATCAGCTCTTTTCACTTCACTGGACAAAGGGGATGACACTGTTATCAGTTTACCCATAAGTGACAACTGATTGTGTAAAAATCTCATACGACGGGACTGACTGCTCCAAGACACTGCTGGCCCATTCGGTGTCATTATCAGAAAAGGGTTGTTGGGAAGTCGTTTCTAAAATCACAGATTTATTCATTAAACTGTTTCTAAATAATAGACATTCCAATGCTCACTAATTTGTTGAGATGACATTCATGCAACACACTGAGAAATGAAGTAATATGTATCACCAATATTAAAACAGAATTATTACTGTCGGTAATTTCAGGCTTCCTCCACTTGACTAAAGAATACAAAAAAAAAAACATGCAACATAACCTAAAAACAAAATTACAGCTGTTTTTAGTACCTTAGCTCAGTTAACAGGTTTTATGAAGCCTACTGCAAAATGTGTGGCTACATACAAACTGCTGTAGATATTTCAGTGAAACTGTGTGCACACTATGGAATAACTTTTTGATCCATCAAGGGCAGACAAATTCTACAATAAAGACTAAGTTCAGACACTCCATAGCTAAGAGTAGTATGTACTAGAATTTTCTGCTTATCAAACATAAAGTTGTCCATCTGCTGAATGGGCAATCCCATCAGCATTATGCTTTGCTGTTGTTTCTGTTTAGTGGGTTAATAAATAAGGTGTGTGTGTGTGTGTGTGTGTGTTTACATTCTGAATGTTTTCTTACAAACCAAATTACTATTTCATGAAATAATGACCTTGATCTTTGACCCTAAATTATGGTTCATTCCCACCTCTAACGTAAATGACCTGTGTAATTTGAATAAAATCAGCTGATTAGAACTGTACATTATCATGCAGAAAGTAGATTTGTACATCCCATCAAACTTTCAAAAGTAGGGGGAAGGGGAAATAACCAAACAACATATCTCCTACAGTATATGCATCTTAATCAAACATGCAAAACAAAAAATAGACACTTTTACCATTTGTACTTCATATGTATTTATTGTCAACAGATTTGAGTCTCTCTATAAAATTATGATCCAAATTTAATATGCAATGCTTGCAATCTACCAATAGTCTTTCAAATGTCTTTATAATGAAATGACTAACATCAACACTATAAGTAACAAAACATTTAGACTAAAAATATAAAACCCAACTTATCGTAAAATGACTGGATTTGTTCAGGACCATGAAATCTATCAAAGGTAACACATACCGATTCACAGTATAGGTCCACAATCTCATATCCGAAGTTCCGAAATTCGAAAAGCTCCAAAAACTAAAGTTTTTTTCGTGGAGTCTGGAATGTCAGAAAAACAGATGACCCAACTCCAGACCCACATCACACCTGAGTGACATGGCAGCGTGTACCAGCTGTGTCTCAGCTGGTCACACGTGTCTACTGATATTTTTTCTTGCTTTTTATTTGGTGACTGTTTTTAATTTTACTGTGAGCTGCAGATACCCCAATAGGCAACAGTGAGAAAAGGAAGCATCTGACATTATCAATAACACAGAAAGTGGAGTTATTGTAGAAGCTTAATCGTGCAGTGTCTGTGCGGTGTCTTATTGAAGAAAACGATGTCAGAACTACCACTGTACATGATTATGGGGTGCTGCTCTGGACCCTACTTGGGTGACACGTTTGTTCTAAAATCCGAAAAATTCTAAATTCCGAAACATAATTGGCCCGAAAGGTTTCAGAAAACGAATTGTGGCCCTGTACTGATTCTCTACTATTAACTTATAAAGTTTCAATATAAGATGAAGAATTACAATATGATAACATGTTACTTACAAATATTCATCATGTATTTGTTGTTTATATCTGGTTGTAGAGGAGGATATAGTGAAGCAATACAATATCCAGGTTATATTTTTTAGGTTATTACTATTGTGACAATAAGGGGTAATGATTACTTAAGAAAAAGTCATATAATTACCTCAAACAACTGACTATTTTGCTGTTCAAAATAATTTATTCACATTACTAGAAACTAGTATAAGAACTTTCTATTAACTCTAGAAAACTGTATATTTATTCAAACCACAGAACATCATAATACTTACAGGTTTGTACAAGTTCAGCATGTGTAATACAGGGTCCCACGGTCTTTTTAACAGTAGGTTAAGAGCGTCACTACTTGTTGGTCCTGACTGGCACACAGGACTAGACTGGATATGATTCATAAACCTATCCATCAAACTTGGAACCTGTTAAAAAGGACCACACCAAACGATGCTGTTTGCAACATGTGAAAGTTCTAACCATTTGACTTAGATGTATGTTTTACTTATGTAAAACTTTTAAAAATTGGTAAAACAATAGATATCATTTCAAACATAACCAGCTGCAGTATGAGTCATGTTTAAAAGTATTATAAAGTTATCATATTCCAAAAATGTACTATTTTTATTTATTATTACTATTATACTTTATATGTTTCTAAAGATTACTAACAACTTACTTACTGATTTATCAGTCCTAAAAAACATCATGCATTTAAAAAGAAAACACACTCAAGTTTACTTAACAATACAATTAACATATTAAAATAAATTATAAGCTGCAGACATGTCATGAGTTTGAAAATGAGGATCCCATAATTGGAACCTGCTAAAATTAGATGACAGTCTCACAACTGGAATAAACCCAGTTTATAATTATAACAAGTTTGATAAAATTAAAATGTGTAAATTTAAATATGCATCTCCAGGTAAGTATTGTCACCAAACACCAGTTTCAGATTCACTCTTCACAGACTTATAAGACTGATTTTAAAGATTACAGGACAAAAAATTAACACTTGTGCTGTCAAAATGTTACACGTATCTCATTTTTGTCGAGCTTCTAAATTTTGGCCATTTTCAATCAAAATTACACAATTCAAACAGGAATGTCTTTGTATTAAATAAAACAAGTTAAAAACAAACAGGAATGTCTTATTGTTAAATAAAACAAGTTAGAAACAAACAGGTATGTCTCATTGTTAAATAAAACAAGTTAGAAACAAACAGGAATGTCTTTTTGTTAAATAAAACAAGTTAGAAACAAACAGGAATGTCTTTTTCTTAAATAAAACAAGTTAGAAACAAACAAGTATGTCTTATTGTTAAATAAAACAAGTTAAAAAAGCTTATGTTATTCTGTAACTAATCCAACATAGAACAAATTGAAATAAATTTATCCCTAAATTAACAGTTGTATTTGTTTTTATGTAGTACACACGTATAGACGTTCCTTATTGACATCAACCTGCAGATGACCTACGAAGGTCAAAATGTTGTTCTCTGCTTTATCAGTAAAAGTGCTAATGCCCATACCAGCCATTCCAAGATACATTTTTATTTCAAGTGGGTTTCTTATCATCAAGGATGTACAGACATGGTTTAAACTATTAAACACAATGCAGTCCACATACTAAGTAATTTTGTATTTTTATGCGTTACAGCATTGATAATAAAACATGGTTTAAATTTCTCATCTTTTATGAAAAATACAGAAGGACCACAACAGTAATTAGTCAAATTAATTTTCATATTTGTGGAGTTTGTATGTACTCAAGTTGTATGTTATTAGGAGCTACCACTAAGAATTTCACTGAACACCACTGAGCAGCAACTAAAGTCGTGAAAATTATCAATTAATCAAAATTAGTTATTATAATCACTTATTTTAAATTATTCCAATAACTGATAAATTGAAATTACATCTAAAGTTTCAATTGTAAAAACAATCAACTAATCACAGTTAGGCTTTCCAATTATTTACTGTTAGTGACTATCCTAACTTGTAAGTAATTGAAGTATTACTATTATGTATGTTTCTGTTAATTCTCTCTCAGAGAACAGGTCAAAGGGTGCAGGTCATGAAGTTTTAATTATTTTCAAGAGATAATTACCAATACTTTATCATCACTGTATGTTAATACAATTGGCATCACAACATAATTTAAAGTTTAATATTACATATGCTTTAATTCATTAAAAGAAAATATTTGAAAAAAATGCAAATATATTCTATTTGTTTGTGTCATATTTACAACCTAAAATATATTCTATTTGTTTGTGTCATATTTACAACCTAAAATATATTCTATTTGTTTGTGTCATATTTACAACCTAAAATATATTCTATTTGTTTGTGTCATATTTACAACCTAAAATATATTCTATTTGTTTGTGTCATATTTACAACCTAAAATATATTCTATTTGTTTGTGTCATATTTACAACCTAAAATATATTCTATTTGTTTGTCATATTTACAACCTAAAATATATTCATTTGTTTGTGTTATATTTACAACCTAAAATATATTTGTTTGTTTGTGTCATATTTACAACCTAAAATATATTTATTTGTTTGTGTCATATTTACAACCTAAAATATATTTATTTGTTTGTGTCATATTTACAACCTAAAATATATTTATTTGTTTGTGTCATATTTACAACCTAAAATATATTTATTTGTTTGTGTCATATTTACAACCTAAAATATATTCTATTTGTTTGTGTCATATTTACAACCTAAAATATATTCTATTTGTTTGTGTTATCTTTACAACCTAAAATATATTTATTTGTTTGTGTCATATTTACAACCTAAAATATATTTATTTGTTTGTGTCATATTTACAACCTAAAATATATTTATTTGTTTGTGTCATATTTACAACCTAAAATGTAAAATAAAAACCTCCCACTTTTTTATTTGCTGAGACATCAAAATATTTAACAAACCTACCAGAGTAGCCCCTCCTACTAGTGCATTTTTATTACCTTCAACAAGTGTTGTTGCAACCACTGTCATGAAAAGAAACTGATACTTTGTAGTCAGTAATAACAACAATAAAACAATACTTTGTAGTCAGTAATAACAACAATAGAACAATACTTTGTAGTCAGTAATAACAACAATAGAACAATACTTTGTAGTCAGTAATAACAACAATAGAACAATACTTTGTAGTCAGTAATAACAACAATAGAACAATACTTTGTAGTCAGTAATAACAACAATAGAACAATACTACTTATTTCATTTTGTATTTTTCCATCCTTACATTTTTGTGGTGGAAGTAAGGTCAGTCATAGTAATTGACCCTGTATATAGATAGGACACAGAAAATAATAGAAAAATGGGAGATTTTAAAACCTATGAAAATTAAACTTGAAATTTTTTGATAAAGAAAAGTATTTTTAATTTGAACATGAAAATCACTTTGCACTTTGAGCAGTCAACACTAACACCATATATTCATGGATTTGTGATGTTTACTAAAAGCTTCAAAACTTTTAGAACAAGAAGAGAAACACAGGGATCTCATTTGTATACACCCGAGGGAATTCTTAAAAGTGGAATCCCTGGAGAAAGGAAGAAACGATTGAAAGCCAAATGAACAATAAAAACATTGAGGAAGTTGAATGAAAGATAACGTGTCCCCATGGACTAATGACCTTAAGCCACACAGTGGTCAAACCATGCACCCGAGTCCCAAAGGAATGCATCTGTGATCTGTGACCAAATTTAAATCTAGCTGTGAAGAAAAAAGCAAAACACCCACCAAAAAATAAGCTGTGACCAACCATCACAAGATAGAAAGAAAGTTCAATGGGAGAGTCCAAAGATACCCAAACAGAGAGCCATTGGTCGTGAAGGACCCATGGTAGGGACCTCCTATGAACCTGGTCCAGGGGTACGAGTGGAGTCTGCAAAGACCACACCCCCAAGAGTTACAGAACCTCATGAGTAGAAAGCAAGTGAACAAGCAGGTGATTCAAAACAGCCTGTGCCTTAGAACAGTTAAACAAGATAAAGTTAGGTCCAAATGAGATGGATACATAAGAAAACACCCAAATAAACAAGGAACCAGGTAGAACAAAAGAAGGACTTCACCAAAAAGATCAACCAACCTATCTGAGCAGTTTTGAGAAGGAACTGAGATTATGACAGGCTGACTTCTGTGTGGAATGAGTTAGAAGAAGCCAGTCATACATATGAAAGAGAAAGAGCAACCCTATGGCAAAAAGATGGATGGAAAAGGTTTGCACCAACTGGAATACATGCATTAAAATCACATCTGTTTGAAAACTGCAGAAATTTTCTTATGTAAGAAGACATTAGATGATTTGTAATAAAGTAAGATTATACAATTTGGAAATGGGTTGAATGGGGAACAAAAAACTTTGTAATAAGTTTAATACAGTAAGAAATGTAAAATATTTGGAGAAGGTTTTGTCATTATTGAATACAAGTAGCTTACTTTGATACAAGTTTTTGTCTCTAATTACATTGTTTTTAACTTTCTGATACATAAATTTTTTATTGATTTGCACTAGCTGTAAATTTGAGATTTTAATTACGTGAGTTTACTCTTTAGTGAATAGAAACAGTAAATTTCAAAACATCCTGATGACTCAAATCTTTAAGGAATATCCTTTTGATGTGAATTCTATTTAAACATTGTACGTAAATGAATTGGCTAACTGGCTACTTAATTGTTTCTAATTATAGTCTTAATAGGTTTTAAATATAAGTATTAATACCCTCAAATAACTGTAAAACTTCTTTTCATTATTAAATTATTTTATTTACAGAAATCAATGTAGGATTACTGCACATTTGAAAAACAATAATGGTAATGATATGGTAATATTTAGTCAACATTAGCAATTCATCCAAATTACCTTTTTCAGATAAAGCAATGTTTCTTGTCAAACTGGTTACATTCAAAAAACGTATAATGAAAAAATCACGGGTAATCAATAATTACTTTAAAAAACAGAATATAAATGAAAACAGGAAAATTGATACCATGTTAGAATAATGTAGTGGTTGAAAAAGCTATGAAGATAGTGCACACCCATCTTATTTTTTTTAAATGTACGAGCTGCAGGAGACACATACCAACTGATTAAGTTATTTCCATGTAGTTAATATATGTACACTACTTTTATCAACATAAAAGGTTAACATCAATCTTAATAATTTAATCAATTATATCTACACTCTCGACTTACATAACTACTTAGTACAGCAATACCTCGCACAGTACAGCTTCAATCAATACAGAATTCACTATAGTGTGGTTTATAATTTCCAACTGATGATTCAATTAGTACCGAATGATTCACTACAATACAGCTGTATTTATATATGTACATGTCCCTGGGTCCTTTTTATTATGGCTGACATTTTTCTGAAATGATCTCCATGAATTTGTGTCACTCACTTATTCTAGATCTTTCTGCAAGCTCATGCACATTTATATACTGTAAAGTACAAATCTAAGGTCAGCTGTTTCTTCTTGAGCATGGGTGTATCCTTCTTGATATTTTTACAGATCCCTTTATTATGAGTGAAAAAAGAAAGTGTGATGATACAGAATCAAAGAAATGTAAATGGTTTACACTAAAAGAGAAACTTGAAATCATCAAGTGCCATGAAGAAGGTGCTTCGTTTGCCAAATCGCATGATACAAAGGAATAAATGAATCATCTGTAAGAACTGTAAAATAATCAATACAAAAAGCATTGATTCATAATATTCGCATTGTAGGCAAAAACTCAAGTGCAGACAAAGATGCTGATGAAAAATTTCCTAATGAATTTATAGAAATTATTGAAAAAGGTGGGTACAAAGATAACCAAATTTATAATGTTGATGAAACGGGTTTATTTTGGAAAAAAATGCCTTCTAGAACTTTTCTATCAGAAAATGAAAACACTCAGCCAGGTTATAAGGCATCAAAAGATTGTTTGACACTTTTGTTAGGTGGAAATACATCTGACAATTTAAAATTAAAACCCATGCTTGTGTATTATGAGCAAACCCCTCAAGCACTTAGCAGCCATGCAAAGATGACTTATTTGGCTTACAAATAACAAAGCATGAGTCACGAAAACTTTGTTTAAAGACTGGTTAAAGAGTTATTTTTGTCCTGCAGTTGAACATTACTGCAACGAAAACAAATTGAGCTTTAAATCTTTGTTGTTATGAGATAATGCACCAGGCCATCCAATGGTACTTTGCGACTTTAATAAAAAATGTCAAAATTCATTTTCTTCCACCTGATAGATCTCTACTGCAACCAACAGATCAAGGTGTCATTGTGACATTTAAAGCTTATTATTAGAGGCAAACTTTTTCTCAAGCAATGAAGGCCACAACTAGAGAAGCTGCACTATCTTTGCCTGAATTCTGGAAAAAATCACAACATCAACGAAGCATGGTTCAAAGCAAGAGTAACATGAGAGCAGTATGAAAGCATGTTTTGCCTCATTGCGTAAGTGATTCCTGTGGCTTTGAGTCCAAAATTAGGGATGTTTCTGAAGATGTCATCAAAACTGGACTCAATCTTGGATTCGAGTCTTTGGAAGTGGCTAATGTTCGAGAGGACACTGACGCACATTCTCAAGCTCTCAACAATGATACGTTCCTTAACTCAGACCAAGATCGGACATATGAGGAAGAAGAAGAAAGTCCAGAGTAAAGAAGGTGCTAGTGAAAAGTGGGAAAAAGAATTTCCCTTACAGGAACTTGAAGAAATGTTTAGAGCAGTGGAAACTTAATTACAAATCATGATCCAGACGTAGAGTGCAGCATTAATGACCAACAAGCCTTAGAAAATGTTACTGAGAACTCCAGGAGGGAAAAAAAAAAAAAAGATGGTGCAACTTAAATTAGATGGATTTTTCTTTAATCAGTAAACTTTTAGTTTTCATTTTTCAAAAGAAAATTTTCATTGTTTTAATTAGAGTTAATAGACTTTAATATTAATTAAATAGACTTAATTATTTCTACTATGATGAAATTCCTTATGATACCCATGTGTCATTATTTTTCATATTAAAACTATTCCCTGTTCAGTGATGATTCAATTAACGAGGTAGTTTTTTTCCAACGTGTTAACCTCACTGTGCGACGTATTCCTACACTGATAATCTTTGGATTCTTCAATAATACTAGTAGAAACTAAACACTTGCACTAGTTTTCAAACACAAACCAAACTGATTTTGAATAAAACTAAAGAACCTTACTTTTGACTTTAAAGTTTGTAAGACATCCAAATAAGCTGCCAAGTAAGGAAATGGAAGGTTTTCAACTATTGTCTGATAAAGCCACAGAAGAAGCTTGTCATCCTGAAAGTTTAAATAAATTACTTATTATTTTCATTCCATTATTTACAAGGTTTTATATCAATACTGTCACCTTTTCTTTTTAATAAAGAAATTTCAACAGTAATTTCTTCCATCCCAGAAGTTTAAAAATACACATTTCACGTGATTACACTAATGATAACAACATGGAAACACAATTCTTGCAAAACAATATAACATCTTAATAAACAAGTATTGTTACCAAAAAGTAATTTTAACTCTAATTTTACAATAAGTAATATTAACCAAATGTCCAACACACTATCAGTATTGGTACACCTCTAATTTTCAATTGCATAAAATTTATTCTTCTGCAGAATTTACATGAGACGTAAATATCTTGAAATGCATAATCAAAATAAAGAAAAAAAAATTTAAATACACCCCAGAGCAGTGTTATCTTTACTTGGGCCCAACATGCTTCCAACCTTTGACAAAACTTTATAACTTACAAACCAATATTCTCAGATTCTGGTTGTTTTTAAGTGTTTTATATGGTATTGTCCAACAACAGATAAAAGTATTTGTCACTGGTCTTACTGTACTTTAATTTTTAAGGTTTTATTTTTGCAACTTTAAATGACACAAAAAGTACATACATAAAACACAATAAAATGTTCTTTAAACAATATTTTAGAACTCAACTAATATTCTAAAACAATTATCAAGCACTTTTTTCAGGCATTAACAAACCACGATAAAGGTTAAACACTCCTTTCAAACATACAATTTATGTAGCAAGGTATACAATGGCCATCAGAGGTCATCAGTCATTGTATAGGGTAGTGCTTAATATGCAGGAATGGAATGAGAAAAAAAAATGGCTGATGCATATTATCCATAATAGTTTCAAATCTCTTCTTATAACCATCCAAGAGACATTTATGAGCTATGCATAACATGCTTCAGCCATTTTGTTCTCACACTGTCACTACATAAAGACCTTCGGTTTAGCCAAAAAAACATCACTAAAGAACTGATGAGTAGTGTAACAGCCAAATGTTCCAACTCTGGTGTCAGAAGGGCTAGCTCTCCAATGGTGGAAGTTGTTGTTATAATTTATACACCAAAGTGTTGTATTTTAACTTGTGGAGTACAGAAGCAATATTGTGTTTCACTCAGTTCAACAAATGATGTCTGTTAAGATAAATCATTATGCCAGGCTAAAACTGCTGCCTTTAGCAACTGCCGTTCATTATAAAATATTTGTTGGTATTGTTTAAAAGAAAGAGAATGGAAACATGTAATAAAAATTAGTATGATCCAGTCATACCTTTTTATAAAAGGCCTTGTACAGAAACAAGGTTGGGATGAATACATAAAACTATAAAAAGTCCCAAAATAAGAAGCCACTAAATCAACATTACAAGCTTATTGGAATAAGCCACTCTTAAGATTAATGACATTATTCAGTTTAATTGCTTCTATTTAAATCTGAATTCATGCCAATCAAAAGTAATCCAATATTTAGTTGTAAATAAATGTTATTTTTAGAAAGAGTTGGCTACTTACGTAGTGAATTTTGTATAGTTTTGTCCCGTCATGTTTCTGTACTTTATGACATTACCAAACCTGCATCATATTCATTTTTTATTACTTGTTTTCATTCTAAAACCTTCTCAAAGTTAAACACACCTATAATGATAGAACATTAAGCCTTAATCAGTTTTTCTCTCTGGTTTTCACATCCAATAATAAAACATAGATTCAATTTATATTAATAAACAGTAAACTTTATAATTACAAGAAGTTTTATCTGTGGTACATCAAGGGTATGATATATTCCAAGGTAAGAATTTCATACGAATCTCCAATCTACCCTTAGTCACATACAATAGCTTGCATTCTTACATTTCTCAGACTTTTTTTCTGTTACCCAACCATTTAACAAAATACCTTTTAAACAATAAATTATTTAAAATGATTGCATTTACAATTACTTAAAACATCAGTGATCAACTTGTACATAAAATAGTTGAGAAAGGTTATTGTGTTTCTCGTGTTATAATTCTACATATAACATTATAGGCAAACTTAAACTGTGTGATTCATAGAGATGAAGGTGAAAAAAACTCCATTAATAAATGTACTACACTATTCAACTGTAGTATCCATTACATTTGTTTATTACCATATACCAATGGGTGTTCAATATCTTTACATTGCCTGCAGTGGCTAATGCTAGTACTAAGGGCTATTACTAACAGCTTGAAGATATCTATTAGTTATGATGAATAATAGCCAGAAAACACATACCCAAGAGAAGGATGAGAAAACCTGGCGAATTCTTTGTGCTGTCTTGTCAACAGCAAGCCGTCTCATGACCGGTTCATTATTAGTGCCTTCATAGGTAAGACGAGCTAAACGGTCCGTGTTCAGTATCTTCACTATTTTATTGAACAACCTATTCTGAGCAACTGACCACCCTTTCCTGTAACGGAAAGTTTCTGACTTCTGTTAAAAGTGAACTAATAAGTATGAAAATAAATATACAAGTCAAACTTTTCTATTCATCACTGACTCTATTACAAACTTGTAAGATACAAGTATTAGCGTATAAACCATTCAATCATTTAACCAATAACAGCACAAAATAAACACAAAGGACTACTATTACTGTGAACACTGACAAAGACTTTCCTACCTGTGAAAATAAATGTAGATAGAATCATTAGTTCCTGATATATTAACCGTATGAAACAATCATTAGCTCCTGATAAGTTAACCGCATGAAACAATCATTAGCTCCTGATAAGTTAACCACATGAAACAATCATTAGTTCCTGATAAGTTAACCGCATGAAACAATCATTAGTTCCTGATAAGTTAACCGCATGAAACAATCATTAGTTCCTGATAAGTTAACCGTATGAAACAATCATTAGTTCCTGATAAGTTAACCGTATGAAACAATCATTAGTTCCTGATATATTAACCGTATTAAACAATCATTAGTTCCTGATAAATTAACCGTATTAAACAATCATTAGTTCCTGATAAATTAACCGTATTAAACAATCATTAGTTCCTGATAAATTAACCGTATTAAACAATCATTAGTTCCTGATACATTAACCGTATGAAACAATCATTAGTTCCTGATACATTAACCGTATGAAACAATCATTAGTTCCTGATACATTAACTGTATGAAACAATCATTAGTTCCTGATACATTAACTGTATGAAACAATCATTAGTTCCTGATACATTAACTGTATGAAACAATCATTAGTTCCTGATACATTAACTGTATGAAACAATCATTAGTTCCTGATATATTAATTGTATAAAACAATCATTAGTTCCTGATATATTAATTGTATAAAACAATCATTAGTTCCTGATATATTAATTGTATAAAACAATCATTAGTTCCTGATATATTAATTGTATAAAACAATCATTAGTTCCTGATATATTAATTGTATAAAACAATCATTAGTTCCTGATATATTAACTGTATGAAACAATCATTAGTTCCTGATATATTAACTGTATGAAACAATCATTAGTTCCTGATATATTAACTGTATGAAACAATCATTAGTTCCTGATATATTAACTGTATGAAACAATCATTAGTTCCTGATACATTAACTGTATGAAACAATCATTAGTTCCTGATACATTAACTGCATGAAACAATCATTAGTTCCTGATACATTAACTGCATGAAACAATCATTAGTTCCTGATACATTAACTGCATGAAACAATCATTAGTTCCTGATACATTAACTGCATGAAACAATCATTAGTTCCTGATACATTAACTGTATGAAACAATCATTAGTTCCTGATACATTAACTGTATGAAACAATCATTAGTTCCTGATACATTAACTGTATGAAACAATCATTAGTTCCCGATAAATTAACTGCATAAAACACAAGTATTGTTAACAGTTCACTCATCTAAAAATTTATAAACAAAAGAAAAGAAACAAAAGTGTGACATATTTTTACTGTTTTTTAAATAATTCCAATTTATAACTTAAAGTTACCTTAAATGTTATGTTATGAACACAATTTTTGTTCAGACATATTTTATGTTATAGCCACAGTTACAGCCACTAGTAATGGGATTACAAAAACAATAAATAATTACTTAAGTATATGAAGAACAAAAAATCAACTATATTTGAGTACATAAAATATAACACCACAATCTTTGAAACACACAATTTGTTTTATAACTACATCAACTTGAACTCAAAAAATACATTTTTATTTTACTAAATAAATAAATATCTATGCTACAGCCACATAATAATAATGTTATATCACATAATGAGGGACATTTACGACATAGCACAAACTCAGGTTGTTTCAAACTCTATAAGGAAACTGTCTTATAACTAATCTTGACAAATGTAAATATTCAGATCAACCTGCATAACTAAAAATATCCAAACCTAACTTTAATGGAATAAATTATATAATTACTAAAGATATGGTGAAGCTGCTAATGTTTCTTCCAGTTAAAAATCTGATCAAACCATAACACAAAATAAGAATTCTGGGCTTGAAACATTTTTTGGTCAGAGTTTAGTTAGGAATCATGCTAAGTTTCATCCTGATAAAAACAATAGACAGGTGTTTCCAGTACTTAAAACCCAATAACTAACATGTTTAAAACACTGAAAAGTCTAACAAGGGTTAAAAGTTCAGGCAAACTACAAATACAACCAGGCCTTGGGGCACATAACACAGACTTTTCAGAATTACATTCAAGATTTAATTACAGTGCGTCACTGTCAATGTGTGTCAATAAACTTTGCAACAAAACATACATTATAATTAAACTTTTATTATGAGTTTGAATTTCTTAGTTTATGTGTGTGTTTTCTTATTGTAAAGCCACATCGGACTATCTGCTGAGTCCACCAAGAGGAATCAAACCCCTGAGATTAGCAATGTAAATCTGTAGACTTACCAATGGGTGGTGGTTTTTAGTTTGAAAAGGAAATATTAAATATGTTTTCAATATTCACTTTTTGTATCATGTGACACTTCTTCTCTACAAATTAAACACTTTATTTTTTCCTTATTTTATTTTCCAAGTCTACAAGCACTTACACACTTGTACAATAGACATCCCCAAGTCAAAATAAACATTTATAGCATCCCTTCTTCTTTCTTTAGCCATAAATTGAAACTTACATGCTCCCCTCAAAGCACATGCTGTATATATCTAATTCTCTGTGACATTTGCTACTCAATTATCTATAGAAAGAATAGATCAATATGTATTTTCTTTCAAGGCCAGCTCATTTGCACAATCAGTTTTAAGTTACAGTGTGTCAATCACACACTTTGCTATCATGGATATTACATTAACCAGGTAAACTGTAACAGTTTTAGGACAATTCTTCATTGTTTTTGATATTTTGTTACTTAATTTGCATATTTAAAATAAATAAAAATTGAGTAAAGTACTATCAACAAATATGGTTAACTTTGAGACAACAAGAAAACAAAAAAGGTACAAGACCTATATGTAAATAAAATGTACAAGTTACTTACTTTTAAAGTTAAATAAGAAAAAATGAATAACAACAAGATACCTGACAGCACAACCACATTTCACTCATGGAGAATGAAGTAATTTAACAAAATGTTCTATTAACTGTGTTTAAACAAAGCTAACTACAGTAATAGTTTATTTTAGTGTTAATCTGACAGTAAACAATAAATCTCAATAACCAGGAGATTTGCATTATATTTAGCTGTCATAATAAAAAGTGTAAACTGTCTGTAACAACAGGTAGTCAATTTAGGAAGACAAAAAGGAGAATGGCTTTTCTTTTGTAGTTACAAGATCAATCAAGGGTGTAAAAACATAACACAAAATACAAAGTGAAAAACATTTTTATATTCATTTCTAAAGTTGTATGAAATTTGAAAACTACAAAATAACAAAAAGTATATTTAAATCTCACTTTGCACTTAGAATAGTAAAGACTATAGCTCCATATATTTACAGTAAACAAAACATACCAAGTTTTGTGAAGAAACATGTATTTTACAAGTTATAGCATGTATAGTTTCATGGATACGTAATGAAATGACTGAAGCAAAACACAGAGAATTAAACAGAACTTTTGAACCTGTAAAAGAGTTACATTTCTACTGAAATATGCTGAACCAAGTTACTGTCAATTGCTACTCTTTTGTGAGTGAAAACTAGTATTAAAAAATTACTATTTCTTTAAATATGAAGATATTTATTACAATACTGAAACACTACACACAATAACAAAAAGCACAATACCTTTTAACCATAAGTCAATTCTTGTGAAAAGGATAACTGTCTTTCATTGGTATGTTACACAATTATCAAAACCAACTTGTTTGTGTCACTTTCCCACACAATTATCAAAACCAACTTGTTTGTGTCACTTTCCCACACAATTATCAAAACCAACTTGTTTGTGTCACTTTCCCACACAATTATCAAAACCAACTTGTTTGTGTCACTTTCCCACACAATTATCAAAACCAACTTGTTTGTGTCACTTTCCCACACAATTATCAAAACCAACTTGTTTGTGTCACTTTCCCACACAATTATCAAAACCAACTTGTTTGTGTCACTTTCCCACACAATTATCAAAACCAAATTGTTTGTGTCACTTTCCCACACAATTATCAAAACCAAATTGTTTGTGTCACTTTCCCACACAATTATCAAAACCAACTTGTTTGTGTCACTTTCCCACACAATTATCAAAACCAACTTGTTTGTGTCACTTTCCCACACAATTATCAAAACCAACTTGTTTGTGTCACTTTCCCACACAATTATCAAAACCAACTTGTTTGTGTCACTTTCCCACACAATTATCAAAACCAAATTGTTTGTGTCACTTTCCCACACAATTATCAAAACCAAATTGTTTGTGTCACTTTCCCACACAATTATCAAAACCAACTTGTTTGAGTCACTTTCCCACACAATTATCAAAACCAGCTTGTTTGTGTCACTTTCCCACACAATTATCAAAACCAACTTGTTTGTGTCACTTTCCCACACAATTATCAAAACCAACTTGTTTGTGTCACTTTCCCACACAATTATCAAAACCAACTTGTTTGTGTCACTTTCCCACACAATTATCAAAACCAACTTGTTTGTGTCACTTTCCCACACAATTATCAAAACCAACTTGTTTGTGTCACTTTCCCACACAATTATCAAAACCAACTTGTTTGTGTCACTTTCCCACACAATTATCAAAACCAACTTGTTTGTGTCACTTTCCCACACAATTATCAAAACCAACTTGTTTGTGTCACTTTCCCACACAATTATCAAAACCAACTTGTTTGTGTCACTTTCCCACACAATTATCAAAACCAAATTGTTTGTGTCACTTTCCCACACAATAATCAAAACCAACTTGTTTGTGTGATCTTCCCACACAATAATCAAAACCAACTTGTTTGAGTCACTTTCCCACACAATTATCAAAACCAACTTGTTTGTGCCACTTTCCCACACAATTATCAAAACCAACTTGTTTGTGTCACTTTCCCACACAATTATCAAAACCAACTTGTTTGTGTCACTTTCCCACACAATTATCAAAACCAACTTGTTTGTGTCACTTTCCCACACAAGTATCAAAACCAACTTGTTTGTGTCACTTTCCCACACAATTATCAAAACCAACTTGTTTGTGTCACTTTCCCACACAAGTATCAAAACCAACTTGTTTGTGCCACTTTCCCACACAATTATCAAAACCAACTTGTTTGTGTCACTTTCCCACACAATTATCAAAACCAACTTGTTTGTGTCACTTTCCCACACAATTATCAAAACCAACTTGTTTGTGTCACTTTCCCACACAATTATCAAAACCAAGTTGTTTGTGTCACTTTCCCACACAAGTATCAAAACCAACTTGTTTGTGTCACTTTCCCACACAAGTATCAAAACCAACTTGTTTGTGTCACTTTCCCACACAATTATCAAAATCAACTTGTTTGTGTCACTTTCCCACACAATTATCAAAACCAACTTGTTTGTGTCACTTTCCTACACAATTATCAAAACCAACTTGTTTGTGTCACTTTCCTACACAATTATCAAAACCAACTTGTTTGTGTCACTTTCCCCCACACAATTATCAAAACCAACTTGTTTGTGTCACTTTCCCACACAATTATCAAAACCAACTTGTTTGTGTCACTTTCCTACACAATTATCAAAACCAACTTGTTTGTGTCACTTTCCCACACAATAATCAAAACCAACTTGTTTGTGTCACTTTGATCTTCCCACACAATTATCAAAACCAACTTGTTTGTGTCACTTTCCCACACAATTATCAAAACCAACTTGTTTGTGTCACTTTCCCACACAATTATCAAAACCAACTTGTTTGTGTCACTTTCCCACACAATTATCAAAACCAACTTGTTTGTGTCACTTTCCCACACAATTATCAAAACCAACTTGTTTGTGTCACTTTCCCACACAATTATCAAAACCAACTTGTTTGTGTCACTTTCCCACACAATTATCAAAACCAACTTGTTTGTGTCACTTTCCTACACAATTATCAAAACCAACTTGTTTGTGTCACTTTCCCACACAATTATCAAAACCAACTTGTTTGTGTGATCTTCCCACACAATAATCAAAACCAACTTGTTTGTGTCACTTTCCCACACAATTATCAAAACCAACTTGTTTGTGTCACTTTCCCACACAATTATCAAAACCAACTTGTTTGTGTCACTTTCCCACACAATTATCAAAACCAACTTGTTTGTGTCACTTTCCCACACAATTATCAAAACCAACTTGTTTGTGTCACTTTCCCACACAATTATCAAAACCAACTTGTTTGTGTCACTTTCCCACACAATTATCAAAACCAACTTGTTTGTGTCACTTTCCTACACAATTATCAAAACCAACTTGTTTGTGTCACTTTCCTACACAATTATCAAAACCAACTTGTTTGTGTCACTTTCCCACACAATTATCAAAACCAACTTGTTTGTGTCACTTTCCCACACAATTATCAAAACCAACTTGTTTGTGTCACTTTCCCACACAATTATCAAAACCAACTTGTTTGTGTCACTTTCCCACACAATTATCAAAACCAACTTGTTTGTGTCACTTTCCCACACAATTATCAAAACTAACTTGTTTATGTGATTTTGCCATACAATTATCAAAACTAACTTGTTTGTGTGATCTTCCCACACAATTATCAAAACTAACTTGTTTGTGTGATCTTCCCACACAATTATCAAAACTAACTTGTTTGTGTGATCTTCCCACACAATTATCAAAACTAACTTGTTTGTGTGACTTTCCCACACAAACTAACTAACTTGTTTATGTGATCTTCCCATACAATTATCAGAACTAACTTGTTTATGTGATCTTCCCAGTCATCTGGCACATCTTGCTTCCGCATCAAACGAACATGGCGTTCACACTCCGTCATTAGCCCTCGAACTTTATTACTGTCGATGGGCATGACAAGTTTTGATGGTACTGTTTCAATATCAACTTTGCCATTTTTCTCACTAACAAAAGTAAAAAGAAAGTACAATTAAAAATCTAATATATTTTCTTTGATAATTCTAAAAAATAGTAATTAGAAAAACTAAAAGAAACAGCATTAAAAAGGTGTTTATCAAACTTAAAATAAACAAATTTAACTAACACAAAACACCAACAGGTCAAATAAACTCCATCAGAAAACAAAAACAGTGTATAACAAAACACAACTGCTTACATTTTAACCACATGTCTTTTACATGATAGCCAAGTATTTACTCATTTATTTTTAACCATGTTTACAATGGAAATTAACCCAAAAGTTTAGGGTTAAGCCCCACTCACTGCTGATATACTGGGGGGCTGGTCAAGTACTCGAATTAAAAAGTTCACATACATACTCATTTAAAAAATGGTACCTTTTAACATTCCCCCTTTATAAATAAATAGCCATTTGGTTCCAGTACCAATGGGAAAGACGTCAATCATGTGAACAGTGCACCAGATTTACATAAAAAAAAGCCACTACCAAAATATGAAAAACATCCTTCTAAGGAGTTCCCTGCAGGTAGCAGCAGTTTAGCAGACAAAATATGGGAGAGATATTTTATTATGTAAAAACTAATTAATAGTTAGACTTAAGTGACTGTACAGGCTACTGGACATGATGACAATTAATATCTAATCACCACAACCTTACTGGAACCAAGTTCACCCATCCATACATACAGTCATGTGAAAAAGTTAGGACACCCTAGAAAAGCCTGTGTATTTTTTAAACATTTTTGGATGTATAGATATTTGATCTCAATTTCAACAATACTGAGAGATTATAGGAATATAACTAAACAATTAAAACTGGAGAAAAGACTTTTCAAGATCTTCTGTAAATGTCATGCTACAAAAATGCATATTCTAACTGAGGAAAAAGTTAGGACACCCTACCCCCTAATAGCTAGTGTTACCCCCTTTGTCTGAAATAACTGCAGTGAGACACTTCTTGTAGCCATCTTCCAGTCTCTGACATCAATCTGAAGAAAGTTTGCCCCACTCCTCAATACAGAATTCTGTCAGCTGTAAGATGTTTGAGGGGTTTCTTGCATGTACAGCCCATTTCAAGTCACCCCACAGCATCTCAATGGGATTAAGATCTGGGCTTTGACTCGGCCATTCCAGGACTCTCCATTTCTTAGTTTTCAGCCAGTCCTTGGTGTATTTACTGGTATGTTTTGGGTCATTGTCGTGTTGCAGGGTCCAGTTCCGCTTCAGCTTTAATTTTCTTACAGATGGTCTCACATGTTCCTCAAGCACCCTCTGATACACAGTAGAATTCATGGTGGATTCTATGATTGTGAGCTGTCCAGGTCCTACTGCAGCAAAGCAGCCCCAAACCATGACACTTCCACCTCCATGCTTCACAGTTGGTATGAGGTTCTTTTCCTGGAATGCTGTATTTGATTTATGCCAAACATGTCCTCTGTTCTGATGTCCAAATAATTCAATTTTGGAATCATATGTCCCAAAGAACATTATTCCAGAAGTCCTGGTCTTTGTCTATGTTCTCTCTGGCAAACTTCAGTCTGGCCTTGATGTTTCTCTTAGAGAGCAAAGGTTTCCTCCTTGCACACCTCCCATGCAAGTTAAACTTGTGCAGTCTCTTTCTGATTGTAGAGGCATGCACTTTCACATCAACAGTTGCCAGAGCCCGCTTTGGGTCCCATGATGACATGTTAGGGTGTTTGGAGACCTCTTTTAGCATCTTGCAGTCTGCTCTTGTGGTGAACTTGCTTGGATGACCAGACCTGGGTATGTTAGCAGTTGTTTTAAAAGCCCTCCACTTGTTGACTATTTTCCAGACAATGGAATGGCTGATTTCAAAATCCTTTGGGATCTTTTTAAATCCCTCACCAGACTCATAAGCTGCTACAGTTTTCTTTCTGAAGGCCTCAGACAGATCTTTGGCTCTCATCATGGTGCTCACTCTCACTTCAACAGTCAGGAGCACACCAAATTAAATAGGGCAAGCCTCATTTAAAATGCTGAGTAACGATCTTCTAATCATGTGCACCTGGTGTGATAAACCTGTGTGTGAATTGAGCCATTTTAAGTGGGAATAAATGTGGGGGTGTCCTAACTTTTTCCTCAGAATATGCTTTATGTAGCATGACATTTACAGAAGATCTTGAAAAGTCTTTTCTTCAGTTTTAATTGTTTAGTTATATTCCTATAATATCTCAGTGTTGTTAAAATTGAGATTAAATATCTATATATCCAAAAATGTTACAAAAAATACACAGGCTTTCATAGGGTGTCCTAACTTTTTCACATAACTGTACATACATAAAACATCTATATATATTCATTTATACAAAGTAACCATTAAATCCATTGATCACTTTTCAATGTTATAACTTAGAAATTGTAAAGAATACACTGACAAGATTCTACTTGACCTTTCAACTCATACTATAATAAATAATTTGAGAGTTAGTCATACAGAAATGTTTTGTGTAGACATTGTTTTATCATCAAAAACAAGAAAATTTGTTCTTGGCATGCTTTCTTTCAAAAATTAACTAACAAATATTATGAAACTCAAAACAGTTATTGTTTCCATGGAAGTCATTAAAGAGAAAAGTTACAAATTTAAAATAACAAAATAAAACATAATATACATGTTTACATTTTCCTAAACTGATCGTGTATTCCTAATAAAACTAACCTCCCCTCACACTTTAGATTTAACCTTAGGAAATTTTCTCTTCTTTGCCCAACTAATCAGTAGTATGAATTCTGCCTCACTTGATCGAGTTTTTATACCTCACTATATTTCCCTTACTGATTTTAAATCTTGTGACCCTCTTCACCTGCATCAATGCACCCTTTATACACAGTCCATAATTAAAGTCCATTATTTTTTCTTATTCACATTTTTCAAACAAGCAATATTATCAAGGCCAAACACTGATTATTGTGGGGAAAAAGGGTGGTATAGCACAGGAGGTAAGTTGTCAAAAATAGAATTTCAGATTTTCAGCACAGAAAAATGTAAAGTTCTTAAACACAGCACTACCCACATTTTGGTTTAAATCCTACATTCAGCACTTGGAGTAGCTGGTAAGAGTAAGATTTGTACAGAAAGTGTCCGAGTAGAAAAACAAGCAGACAATACTGGTATACAATAATAAACCCAAATGCGGATCTGGAACAGGTATGCTCTTCAACCAGATAATGTGAAATCTAATCATGGGCAGTAGAGAACAACATTGTTCATTATCATGAGATTCATCCAGGCCCCAAAAACAAAGTTCCATATGTCACTATTGAAATTACAGGGTTACATCTATTATACTAGTTACATTCCCTTCTACAATCTACTAAAGGAAGAACAATCTATTGTGTACTATACTAGTCACCTTACCATGTGTGATCCACTAATGGGTGAACAATCTATCATATTATACTAGTTACCTTACCTTGAGTAATCTATTAAAGGAAGAACAATCTATCCTGTGTTGTACTAGTTACCTCACCTTCTGTGACCTACTAAAGGATAAACAATATATTGTGTATTATACTAGTTATCTTACCTTGAGCAATCTATTAAAGGAAGAACAATCTATCGTGTGTTGTACTAGTTACCTTACCTTGTGTGATCGACTAAAGGATGAACAATATATTGTGTATTACTATTTATCTTACCTTGAGTGATTTACTAAAGGAAGAACAATCTATTGTGTATTATACTAGTCACCTTATCTTGTGTGATTGATTGGTTGGCACAAAGCAGCTAGGCTATCTGTGCCAAACATCTGGTAAAAAGTTAAAATTAAAGTAAAATTATTAAAATTTATAAAAGGATATTAAGGTAATACAAAACAAAGTTTAAATTTTAAATTAAAAACATAAATAGCATTAAATCCAATTTTTATATCTACAGCAGTAAGAGAAAAACTACAGTAATACAAGTTGTAAAGAACTTTCTGTGGCATAATTGTAATTTTCATAATTCGCCAGGATGACTAATGGGTAAGTTCAAAAATCAGCATTAGTTACCTGAAGTTGACCATTCCAGTCCTGGTTTCAAGTCATTTGACCATATGGCCATTTTCAGAAAGTAAAGTAATACAAGTTTTAAAAGACTTGTAGCAACGTTTGAATTATTATAACTCTCCAGGATGACTAACGGGTAGTTCAAACATGAGCATTAGACACCTGAAGTTGGCCTTTCAAGTCCTGGTTTCAAGTTATTTAACACTAAAGCCATTTTTTAATTTCAAATTGAACTAGATGTTCTTTAATTCTTAAAAGGGAATCACATTAAAAACAGGTCAACTCATAACTTAAAAACCTTAAATAGCATTAAAAGAATTAATGGCCTTTAAAA
Organism: Tachypleus tridentatus; assembly: GCF_004210375.1. Lineage (NCBI taxonomy): Eukaryota > Metazoa > Arthropoda > Merostomata > Xiphosura > Limulidae > Tachypleus > Tachypleus tridentatus. The sequence continues at coordinate 153,301,008 of NC_134832.1, read as the reverse complement.
AACTAAAAACATTTTTTAGGTGTACAGTGCCCCCACTGCCAAAAACACTGTCTAACATTATGGATAAACCTTGGGACAAAACATGTTTAAAATGGTGCCGTCGTTGAGAATTGTAATGACAGTAAGACATTAAAATGTGGCTTATTGTGACCCAAGTTTTACATAAACAACACATTGGGGCATCAGTCCCAGATAAAACATAAAAATGAGTTAAACAACTGTGACCCATGCGTAGCCTAGTTAGAACAACTTTCTCTTTCCAAAAGCAAGACAGCCAAAGTCCAATAGAGGGTTTTATTTGGAAAAGCTTGTTTTCACATTGCTCCCTCCAAGTTGACTGCCAATTGGCATGGAGCCGCACCTTGAATATACAATCATAATCCATGTATGGGAAAGGCATAGTGGTGATAGTGCCAGAAGAGATAGACTTAGCTGCAGTATTGGCAAGCTCGTTCCCATGAATACCAACATGGCCAGGCATCCAAAAAAACTGGATAGAAGTACATGTGAAAGAGAAATGGGCCAGTCAGTTTTGAATATTGGCAAAAACAGGATGAGAACTAACGTGAAACAATTCCAGGGCCAGTAAAGAACTAAGCAAATCAGTATAAGTAGTGCAGTTTGAATACTGCTTAGCTTCTATGTGATCCAGGACAAGAGAAATAACATACAGTTCAGCAGTGAACACAAACTGTAGAGGGGATTCTGCATGCAACAACCAAAGCACAACAAACCATGGCAGAGCCCACACAGTCACCTCCTTTTGGCCTTTGTATTCAGGTGCAGTTCGATGAATTTAGTCTGTCCTTGGATAATATTACTGTATCCACTGGTCAGCCCATCCCACCATGGCTTCTTACAGTCCCCACATGTGGCCTATCTTTAAGTCAACTGAGAAAAGCAGACACTCCTGATTGGAAATACTGTATTATTTGCTGAACATATTTTGAACTATTCTTCCATTCCTATTTATATGGATGGGCTTAGATGTTTGAATATATAATTTTATGTTATTATTTTATTATATTTTTTTATATAGTTACAAAGGTGTTCCTTTGTACTGATTTATTCTGGGCTTAAGTTGTTGTATAAGTAAGGCTTCTTTAATATTGCGTTTGTTTGTTTGTTTCTTTATTTAGTATTTGAGTGTTTTCTACGGTTATGTTGTGTTTATTTGACTTGCAGTGTTCGAAAACGTGTGAAGGTGGCTTTTTATGTTCTTTAAATCTGGTTTCCATTTTTCTACTTGTTTCTCCAACATAGAAATCATGGCAGGAAACACATTGTATTTCATAAATAATGTTGGTGTGATGTTTGTCAGTGTAGTTTTTACATAGTATAGACCTCAGTTTTGTGCCTGGTTTTTGAATAAATTTGGTATTAACTGGAATGTCATATTTTGTTACTAGTTTTTGCCAACTTTTGGTTATTTGTCTGCTGATGTCAGGAATATATGGTATGCAGCAGTATGTGGTTTCGTGATTTTTTGATTCGTGAGATATATTTACTTTTGTTGGTTGATTTTGCTCAATGTCTAGGTGTGTGTGTATAATGTTTTCTACAGTTTGTGGAGGAAACTTATTGATGTTAATGAAGTATTGTTTTATTTTGTCTAATTCATTGTTAATTTTATCTAGTGAGCATAGTTTTATGGGTGTATTTATTTGGTTTCTTAGTACGTTGAGTTTTTGTTTTGTTTCATGTGCTGAGTCCCAAGGAATGTATAGTCCAGTATGGGTGATTTTTCTGTGGATTTCTGTTTTAAATTGTGTATCGGTTCTTGTAATTTTGAGGTTAAGAAATGATATTTGATTGCTTCCTTCTTGTTCACCTGTGAAGTTGATGTTGGGATGTTAACGTGATTGAGAAAATTAAGTGTGTGTTCTGTAGATCTGAATCCCGCAATCATGTCGTCTACATATCTGTACCAGTGTAATGGTGGATGTAATGCTGTGTTAATTGCTTGCGTTTCAACTTGTGTCATAAAAATATTGGCTAAAACTGGTGATACTGGGTTGCCCATGCTTTGGCCATTTGTTTGTATATAGTTGTGGTTGTTGAACATGAAGTTTGTCTTTATCGTGGTGAATTCTATGAGGGTTGCTAATTGGTTGCTGGGAATGTCTATAATTGGGTTAGGGTCTCGGATATAGAGTTCTAAGGCTATCTTGCAGGCTTCAGTGGTTGGAACTTCTGTAAAGAGGGATATAACATCAAAACTGGCCATTACGGCTTTATGATTAAGATGATTTAGATTATACTTGAAATTAAAAGAGTCTTTGATGAATGAGCTGGCTGATGTTACATATCTGGAGAATGCCCATGCTATGTATTTACCAAGATTGTAATTAAATGATTCATATGTGGACATTATTGGTCGTAATGGACAATCTGGTTTATGAGGTTTGGGGATGCCGTATACTAGAAAAACTAAGATGCAAACAACAGAAAAGACACCAAGAAAAACAGTTGACTTACCTCATAATTAACAGATCTGACCGAAAATTAAACACAGACGAGATACATTTACTTAACTTCGCAATAGGTACATTCCAACCTTAGAAATAAAAACATTTGAAATAAACCAATACAAAGGAACACCTTAAAATCTATATTACAAAATAATATAATAAATAATAATATAAAATTATATATTCAAATATCTAAGCCCACCCTCTACATTCCAACACTCAGTTACACAACCCCTTTCAAACATGTGGTCAGCTACAGGTCAGTTACCTCTCTCTTTCTTTGTGAACCTGACGATGACCAAAGAAGGTCTAAACGTTGTTCACTCCTCTACGTAACAAAATTTCTCAACCCAAACAAGCCATTTTTACATATATATTTCTCTACAAGTGGGTTTTCTCGACATCACTGATTAGAAAATATGCCAGTTCTGAAATTAATCCAAGATTCATTCTGGCTTTGACGTCTTACCCACCGAGCACGTGCACAGGCCCACTGGAAAGAGATGCAGTTCGAGAGTGTGGGATACCTAGGAAAGTATCTCAGGCCAGCTTTTGAGGCTTCCATACCATGTGGCAGGCAGGATTCCACCATGGACAAGGATATAGTGGAAAACATGTTGAGGTTTTAGTAACACATTGAGCAGCTGCTTGTATAATACAGTCAGTTGCTGCTGTCACACAGTCATCTTTTGATGGCTTGCACACGATAGCAGGATCAAGTTCTGTGAGAGCAGCGAAAGAGGGCCAGTTTGACTTATCCAGCTTCCACCAGGGCACGTGGGTCGGGTGGCATGGACCACAGCCAGTCTCTCTCAAAATTATAGGAAAATTATCACTGCCTCGTGGATTATTGTCAACCCTCCATGAAAAATGGGAGAATAATGAAGAGTAGCAAACTGAGAGATCAATAGCAGTGAAGGACTGACTAGGTGCATGAAAATAAGTAGAAGAACCAGTATTGAAAAGAGAAAGGTTGTGATCAGAGAGCTTACGCTCTACAGAGCAATCCCTTCTATCAATATCAGCACTTCACCAGAGAGATGATGTCCATTAAAGTACCCTAGGATGAAAAAGAGAGATGCCAATTGTTCAATGAGAGCATCAAGGCCTGATTCATCATGTCTTTCCAGGGGACAGGTAAAGAAAACAAACAGTGATGACATGACCCAAGGAGACACGAATGGCTTCAGGCTCCAAGGGTGTGACAAGTAGCAAAGACAGGATGGGCACATATTAAACAGCCAACAGTGACACTCATCCATCACACAGCCTGTCATTTCTGTACAAAGAAAACTGTCTAAAGGTGACTGTATTGGCAGATTACAGAAATGTTTCCTGTAAAGAAAGACATACAGGATGGTAGTAAGCAATCAGTGCTTTGATGTCATGCAGATTAGAACATAAACCTCGACAGTTCCATTGTATCAGAGTGGCCACTTTTATTTACGTGCAGGCATATTGATTAGAGAACCCTTCTGTTTACAACCACGTCTTTTTTTCCTAACTGTCCTTATTTGAGGGACGTCTGTAGACCTCCATGGATATTGCCCTGGATCGATTGAGCAGGTCTTTGCTGTTGGGAGTCCAGTGACTGAAGACATAAAAGAATGATTGTTTTGCATCTTGGGGTGGGAGAAAAAAATTATCCAAGGAATTGTCTGTACCTGGAACCACAGGATACGAATCTGGGAAATGTATGTAAAGGACAGAAATAGGTGTTGAAGTTGATTCATCAACTTTTTTAACCACTGAGGTTAAGAGACTTTTCATCTGTTTGGAGAACAATTCCTTTGGAGGTACAGGGAGATCTGTCTACACTCCCACTACAGTTCTGGAATGAAGTGTAGCAGCATACGTTCTGAGATAAGGTGGTGGACAGCAATTTTCGAGCCTCAGGGTAAGTAATATTTTCAATCTTTTCAAACGCTACATCTCTTTCTCTTCCAACCATCAAGGGCAAGAACGAAAGTAGGACAGATGAGAGCCATTGCAATTGATGCAATGAGGGTCTGATTTACACTCGTAGGCATCATGGTCTTTGCCACTGCAACAAGCACACGGCAAAGAACCTCGACATGACGTCTTCGAGTGACCAAACCACTGACACTGGAAACATATGAGGGGGTTTGGAATGTATGGCTGCACTCTGTAATTCAGATAACCTGCCTTGATGGAGAAAGGCTGATGTGGTGACGTAAATGTGAGAATGAGGACACTGGTTGGCACCATAATTCCATCTTTGGCAGTGGATACACGCCTCACTGCAGAAACTACTTGGGTGAAGAAACCAGTGAGAATCTCCGACTCTGGGATGTTCTTCAAATCCCTCTCAACAATAACTCCTCATGATGAATTCAAAGTAGCAGGAGGTGTAACCTCAATAGGTATATCCCCAATTTTCTTTGAATGCAAGAGGAGTTCACTGTGTTCAGGTGTGAATGTTTCCACCAATATGTCACCAGATCGAAGCTTCTTTAGTGACTTTGGAAAACCAGCAAGTCCTTCTAGTCCCTTCTGAATGAAAAAGGGAGACATTTGCCATAAAGGTTTGTCTGAAAGAAAATGTAGTATAAAAAAATGATGTACAACAGGTGGTAAAGATGGTGAGGATTGCTGCTCAGAATTTTCAATAAGTGATCGTTTACTTACAGACTGGTTTTTCACTCTTCTATTAAGATTTGTAATTGGAGGATCCATAATAAAAAATGAATATTAAGGTGCCCATCCACCATGGAGCCCTGTGAGGAGATGAACTACAATGCCAAATAAGGATACTGCAGCAGTAATGCCAGGGTTTCGTGAGCACTATACCCAAACACCAGTATCAGATACAATGTTCACAACACCCGTTGAGATTGTATAATACACAATCTGTTGTATATTACACTAGTTACCTTACCTTGTGCAATCTACTAAAGAAAGAAAAAACAATATATTGTGCAAGTACTAGATACCTTAACTTGTGGGATCTAGTAAATAAAAAACACTCTACTGTGTATTATACTAGTTATCTTACCTTGTGTGATCTACTAAAGGAAGAACAATATATTGTGTATTATACTAGTTACCTTACCTTGTGTGATCTACTAAAGGAAGAACAATATATTGTGTATTATACTAGTTACCTTACCTTGTGTGATCTACTAAAGGAAGAACAATATATTGTGTATAGTGCTAGTTACCTTACCTTGTGTGATCTACTAAAGGAAGAACAATATATTGTGTATAGTGCTAGTTACCTTACCTTGTGTGATCTACTAAAGGAAGAACAATATATTGTGTATTATACTAGTTACCTTACCTTGTGTGATCTACTAAAGGAAGAACAATATATTGTGTATTATACTAGTTACCTTACCTTGTGTGATCTACTGAAGGAAGAACAATATATTGTGTATAGTGCTAGTTACCTTACCTTGTGTGATCTACTAAAGGAAGAACAATATATTGTGTATAGTGCTAGTTACCTTACCTTGTGCGATCTACTAAAGGAAGAACAATATATTGTGTATAGTGCTAGTTACCTTACCTTGTGTGATCTACTAAAGGAAGAACAATATATTGTGTATTATACTAGTTACCTTACCTTGTGTGATCTACTAAAGGAAGAACAATATATTGTGTATTATACTAGTTACCTTACCTTGTGTGATCTACTAATGGAAGAACAATATATTGTGTATAGTGCTAGTTACCTTACCTTGTGTGATCTACTAATGGAAGAACAATATATTGTGTATAGTGCTAGTTACCTTACCTTGTGTGATCTACTAAAGGATGAACAACATATTGTGTATAGTGCTAGTTACCTTACCTTGTGTGATCTACTAGAGAAAGACCAATATATTGTGTATTATACTAGTTACCTTACCTTGTGTGATCTACTAAAGGAAGAACAATATATTGTGTATTATACTAGTTACCTTACCTTGTGTGATCTACTAAAGGAAGAACAATATATTGTGTATAGTGCTAGTTACCTTACCTTGTGTGATCTACTAGAGGAAGAACAATATATTGTGTATTATACTAGTTACCTTACCTTGTGTGATCTACTAGAGGAAGAACAATATATTGTGTATTATACTAGTTACCTTGCCTTGTGTGATCTACTAAAGGAAGAACAATATATTGTGTATTATACTAATTACCTTACCTTGTGTGATCTACTAAAGGAAGAACAATATATTTTGTATTATACTAGTTACCTTACCTTGTGTGATCTACTAAATGAAGAACAATATATTGTGTATTATACTAGTTACCTTACCTTGTGTGATCTACTAAAGGAAGAACAATATATTGTGTATTATACTAATTACCTTACCTTGTGTGATCTACTAAAGGAAGAACAATATATTGTGTATTATACTAGTTACCTTACCTTGTGTGATCTACTAATAGAAGAACAATATATTGTGTATAGTGCTAGTTACCTTACCTTGTGTGATCTACTAATGGAAGAACAATATATTGTGTATAGTGCTAGTTACCTTACCTTGTGTGATCTACTAATGGAAGAACAATATATTGTGTATAGTGCTAGTTACCTTACCTTGTGTGATCTACTAATGGAAGAACAATATATTGTGTATAGTGCTAGTTACCTTACCTTGTGTGATCTACTAATGGAAGAACAATATATTGTGTATAGTGCTAGTTACCTACCCTTGTGTGATCTACTAATGGAAGAACAATATATTGTGTATAGTGCTAGTTACCTTACCTTGTGTGATCTACTAATGGAAGAACAATATATTGTGTATAGTGCTAGTTACCTTACCTTGTGTGATCTACTAATGGAAGAACAATATATTGTGTATAGTGCTAGTTACCTTACCTTGTGTGATCTACTAATGGAAGAACAATATATTGTGTATAGTGCTAGTTACCTTACCTTGTGTGATCTACTAATGGAAGAACAATATATTGTGTATAGTGCTAGTTACCTTACCTTGTGTGATCTACTAATGGAAGAACAATATATTGTGTATAGTGCTAGTTACCTTACCTTGTGTGATCTACTAATGGAAGAACAATATATTGTGTATAGTGCTAGTTACCTTACCTTGTGTGATCTACTAATGGAAGAACAATATATTGTGTATAGTGCTAGTTACCTTACCTTGTGTGATCTACTAATGGAAGAACAATATATTGTGTATAGTGCTAGTTACCTTACCTTGTGTGATCTACTAATGGAAGAACAATATATTGTGTATAGTGCTAGTTACCTTACCTTGTGTGATCTACTAATGGAAGAACAATATATTGTGTATAGTGCTAGTTACCTTACCTTGTGTGATCTACTAATGGAAGAACAATATATTGTGTATAGTGCTAGTTACCTTACCTTGTGTGATCTACTAATGGAAGGCGAGGCACATCTTTCATGAAGAGCAGTTTGGCAGGTCTTGCATGTCCAGCACCTGGGTATGCATTCCATGACTTAGCATAACAATGGTCCATTGTAATCACATTGGGTTCCTTTTCTTGCCCAGAAAGCAGATGTAGAAATGATTCTATTGGATTTAATTTTGTAGGTTCAGCAGGAATATCGTCTGACTCCGAAGTTACTGGGGAATCAGTAGGCATGATTGAAAATAAATCTGCAAAGAAAAACAGTTATAAATTGAATTTATAGCAACATAAAGAAGCAATACACAAGTAAATATTTACTGTATATTTTCTAAGTTTCAAAATTATATTTTAAGCCCGTGTGAAAAGTCTACATACTTCTACATTGCATATGAACAAATTTTATGTTTAGCAACTGAGAAATAAATAATATTTCATACCAGATACATTGTCCAGGCCAAGACCACAATTGAGATCAACATATTTTTTATATAACAAACCTTTTGATCTGATTACCATTTCTAAATTTAAAAATTAAAAAGAGAAAAACATACAACAATAATAATAATTTTGTTTTTGAATTTTTGGTTACATAAATTTTGATATTGGTTTTGCCCACCTGGTCTCAACAACACTTATGTTTCATATACTAGCTAATGCATTTAGGTTGTATTATAAATACACTAGAGGTTCCCACTGAACACTAGACCTTTCGAAATTATATCTAGGTATTGAAAAGAAATAATGAGCACTTCCTTGAAAGCACAAAAATTAAATTGGAGAAGGATTGATGACATTATTCTATATAACAATGGTTTTGCCTTGTCACAACTAAAATACTACAAATTAGTTATCCATTAATTGATTTGTGCAGCATCTCAATAATAGTAGAACAGGTACATGTAGTTGAGTTTTTCTTAGACATCATGAATGATACAAAGCACAAGACTGACCATCTAGAATAGGTCAATATTTTTAACAATCATCCTGATGACCTACCTCCTCAAAACCAACAGAATTACAATAAGTATGATATTAACCTATCTACACCATTTAAAATATTAGTTGTAGTATTGTAAGGAGCTCTCTGCTTCACATTCTATTTGTGACATGACTGAAAACATCACCTAAAATATCTTCAACAAAATTCTAATTTATACCCATAGCTAGGGAATTGATTAATATTATAAATTATCTACTATCAGCAATTAGTGTCACAAAAAAAGTGAAGTTCATGTTTCAGATTACTGGGTTTTCAATTATTCCACCTATCTAAGTAATAGAAATATTGCTATTATGATTTCTCAAAATTATTTTAGGTTATTTCAAATTTTAACCAACTTAATAGTTTAGAATCACAAAACACAAAAATAACCAAATTATCAAAATTAGTGTTTTTAAGTAATCTGCCATTATTTCTCTTTATTACTTCCTTTGTTTAACTTTGGCCAGTTTTACACAGATATATTTCAAATTTAATTAAATTACTTTATTATCAATGTATAAAAATCAACTTGGCATAAAAACACAGTTAATAAAACAAATTTTATTACACAAGGTTTATGTTCTTAGTTTTAAAACTAAATATTTAAAAAATACTTAATATTCCTGACATGAGAGTTCTCTTGGTCTTTTCCCTTATATGATTTTTTTTATTACATGTCTCTGAAGTACAGACCTTAGAAGTAACTTGCTCATTAGAATACAGGTATTACTAAGGCAAAGTCTAATTTTTACTGCCTTCAATCTTATTTGTTTACAAGGTCAAAAACTACAAAATTAGACCCACTGGTTCCACCCACCTGTTGCATCATCTTTTCACTAATGACCAATAATTCTCTTCGGCATTCATTCAACATCATTTATAACAAATCAGAAAGCAAAATGTGAATGACATACAGTGTTACCATATTTTCAATATATTGAAAACAAGATAGCACTGTACATGTAAATTTCATCTTACTTTAGGAAGTTTATCTCATAGTGTTTAGATTGACCAGCAGAAAAAATTGAAGTCATTTTTGTCTTAGCAAGAAAGCCAATTAAATTATAAGTTATGGGACATTGTCTGCTTTGTATGTGTTATTGTGTTCTTAGATGCATTATTTAAGTAAATAAAAATATTTTGTATACTAATACTATAATTAGGAAGAAAAGAAAGAAGCTTAAATTTTATCAGAAACCAAAAGCATAAAAATAAGAGGTCCACAGAAAAACTATACTTTTTGTTTTTCATGTATCTTCTTTATCTATTGTTACAAAAGGAACTAAAAACGTAAAAATTAGAAACCTGCAAGGTTATATTAGGTAACATAAGGAAAAGCACATAATGAGTAAAAACTTTTCATGGAATATGCTCGCCAGCAGGTAGGATGTTACATCATTCAATACACTTAGGCAAGTTACCTTTTGCTTAATGATTTCCAACTTGTGTAGTTGGATTTTTAGTAAGACATTTTTTCAGAGAAGTAACAGTATAAACAGATGTAAACTGTTATAAGCTTTAAGAGGGAACTACAGAAGAGAAAAGATGTTAGAAAGTTGAACAATTTGATATTTGTTAACATTATTAATGTTGTAATGTATGGTAATTTAGGTTAAATAATAAAAGAATAACTAGCTTTACAAATACTGAAAAATACAAATAGTATTAAAAAAGAATAAGATTATGTTACCCAGGGGCACAGGTATAGAATATAACTGACAGTAAGAAATATAATAAATGGGTCTAGCAGATGTGCATATAGGGGCTAATGATATAGAGAAAGGTAGGTTCGAGGAGCTACATATGGAGGTAAAGAATAAACATACTTCAGTTACAAGTTTAAATAAAGAATGCAACAAGAATCATCTGTTGTGTGTTTAGGAGAGCTAATGTGGAAAATGTTTAAAGATAAATTTTTAAATGTTCAAGATAAACAAATTTAGAGCATGAAAATGATGAATGCAAGTAACAATCACCTGAGCAGCCTAGCTAGTTACAGACTGATAACCCACAAATATCCCTTAATTTTGATGGAAGTGCTTCTACTTTGAGTTTCGAATAGGCCAAAACCTATATACTCATTTACAACAAGGCTTTCAACAGGTCACAGAGTGCTATAACCAGACAGCCTAGCCCATGTTTTCTTGACTTACAATGACTACTGTAATTGATACTCACTTATGGATTCCCTGGAATAGTAAGGTGGCCAATTTATCTCTCAAGTAACCTACAGCAGCAGATCTTCCTGGCTTGTCAGACAAAACTTAACAATTATACAGCTCCAAATAAGTATCGTCCAGGGTGGAAGAGTGCCTGGAAATAATCAAACATGTATGGTTATTAGGAACTCTATAGTAGCCTTACATCAGTTGTGGGAAAAGATTTGGAGAGTAATAAAAGATACTTTGTAAAATCATTTAACAAAGTTTATAACTTTACTGAATGGTCAACATGATTTCACCATGGAAAAATCTTGCCTTACAAATCTTTTGACAATCTCTGGAAAGGTTGCTTATGTAGATGAGGGCAAAGGTGTAGATTTGGTGTATCTGGATTTGCAGAAAGCATCTGGGAAGGTGCTACATAAAAGTCTTGAAAAATTCCTTCTTTAGGTGTGGAGTATAGGTTAGCTAATTGGATATAAGAGTGGCTAGGTGGAAGAAAGCAGAGTATTTTTACAAATGGAGTTCAGTCAAACTGGATTAACGTCACAAGTTTGGTATCTCATGGCTCAGTCTTGGACCTTTACTTTTTCCGATTTACACCAATGACATACGTGAAAGAATGGTCAATAAATTATTTAGTTTTAATTGTCTACAAAAATACTTACCAAACAGTATTCAGCTTGTTACATGTTTTACACTATTTTGCACATTCGATGAATTTTCATGTAGAACAGTTCAGGATTAAAAAAGTAAATAAAACGTTTTGTACCTCAAGATGTCTATCATATTAAAGGAATAATACTGTGAAAATATCTACAAAAAACATATAAAAATAGAAAGATTGGTTGAACGTAACTGATTAATAGATCAACAAAGTCCATAAATCAGCTTTCTGCTAAGTTAATGATGGTCACAATGGCAAACTACCAACTATCTTACTGGTCAGAACTCAAAATGAAATGTTCATTGCTTGAAACCTGTCCACTCTTAATACACCCATAATATACTCTTAAATACAAAGATCTGTAGCAGTCAATGAATATTTGAGTTATTTTGCATTCTAGTACAAATTTTAATGTTCAAGAAAAAGAATTCATGTTATTTTCAAACATTTTATAATACAAAACATACATCATCAAAATAGTATGTTCTGAAACTTATATGATTTATTTGGAATTCATGACAATTTAAAAATATGTTTGAAATGTTCTTTTAGCATGCAGAGCACCAAAATATATTCATCACATGCCAAACAATTGTGCTAACAAAGAAATAACAGCACAAAGACTAAACAATGACTTTAACAATTAAACAGAGATAAAAATTGCTTTTTCTGTTGGTTATAAAAAATCATTTAAAGGGTTTTAGTATAGAATCTAAGAATTCTCAGATATAGGTAAGTTTCTCTGATAGGTTTACAAATTTATTGATTTTTTCAGTATATCAAGGATGAAGGAGGTTCAAATATTAGGTTCTTCCTTGTAATTAAGCACAGTGTGTGTTTTGATGTGGTTGATACTCTAGCATTCTGTGATGTTAGAAAAGTCAGATGTGGAGAATTCAGAGCTGAGATGTAATATTATGGTGAACTTTTCTATTCAAACTGAGACTACAAATATGTATGAAGACAGCTGCTCATCACATAGACTTTACAGCCAGTCAGTGATTGACAGCATCCGTATCTACCAGTCAACTACCTTTTGAAATAGTTATTGGAAACACTGCCCGATGAACCAACTTAGTTCATATCAAGACCATCAAAACTTTCTGAAAGATAATTAAGATTTTCAAAATATCTATCTCAAGACTCTGTAATATTGTGCAAATGAGAAACTATCTGAAAACGTTTAAGTCAAAAGGTAACAAAGATATAACTAAAAATATGAGTGCAAAAAATATCCAAATAGTTCTGTTAATCACCAAATGTAAGAAAAAGCAAGGTAGAATTTCTGGGCTCCAAGAGTTTCAAAAATATCAGACTATGATTAATATCCCCAATCTGACCACAGAAACAAGGAAGTAATGGAGTTCTTACAAACACAATATCCCTTTCAGGTTCTGGGAAATTAACCATAAAATTAACACCCAAACAAAATATCCAAATGAATAAAATCTTTATTTCTAATAACTTATGCTCTGTAGGTTTTTGTTCAGAAGAATGAGTACAACATTAACAACCCTACACATGACTTGAACACAACATACATAGACAACAACAAGAATGAGTACAACATTAACAACCCTACATGATTTGAACACAACATACATAGACAACAAGAAGAATGAGTACATTAACAACCCTACATGATTTGAACACAACATACATAGACAACAAGAAGAATGAGTACAACATTAACAACCCTACATGACTTGAACACAACATACATAGACAACAAGAAGAATGAGTACAACATTAACAACCCTACACGACTTGAACACAACATACGTAGACAACAAGAAGAATGAGTACAACATTAACAACCCTACACGACTTGAACACAACATCATGAGACAACAAGAAGAATGAGTACAACATTAACAACCCTACACGACTTGAACACAACATACGTAGACAACAAGAAGAATGAGTACAACATTAACAACCCTACACGACTTGAACACAACATACGTAGACAACAAGAAGAATGAGTACAACAATAACAACCATACACGACTTGAACACAACATACATACATACATAGACAACAAGAAGAATGAGTACAACATTAACAACCCTACACGACTTGAACACAACATACGTAGACAACAAGAATGAGTACAACATTAACAACCCTACACGACTTGAACACAACATACATAGACAACAAGAAGAATGAGTACAACATTAACAACCCTACACGACTTGAACACAACATACGTAGACAACAAGAAGAATGAGTACAACAATAACAACCATACACGACTTGAACACAACATACATAGACAACAAGAAGAATGAGTACATTAACAACCCTACACGACTTGAACACAACATACGTAGACAACAAGAAGAATGAGTACATTAACAACCCTACATGATTTGAACACAACATACATAGACAAGAAGAAGAATGAGTACAACATTAACAACCCTACACGACTTGAACACAACATCGTGAACAACAAGAAGAATGAGTACAACATTAACAACCCTACACGACTTGAACACAACATACGTAGACAACAAGAAGAATGAGTACAACATTAACAACCCTACACGACTTGAACACAACATACGTAGACAACAAGAAGAATGAGTACAACATTAACAACCCTACACGACTTGAACACAACATCGAGACAACAAGAAGAATGAGTACAACATTAACAACCCTACACGACTTGAACACAACATCACATGAGACAACAAGAAGAATGAGTACAACATTAACAACCCTACACGACTTGAACACAACATACATGAGACAACAAGAAGAATGAGTACAACATTAACAACCCTACGACTTGAACACAACATACGTGACAACAAGAAGAATGAGTACAACAATAACAACCATACACGACTTGAACACAACATACATAGACAACAAGAAGAATGAGTACAACATTAACAACCCTACACGACTTGAACACAACATACATAGACAACAAGAAGAATGAGTACAACATTAACAACCCTACATGACTTGAACACAACATACATAGACAACAAGAAGAATGAGTACAACATTAACAACCCTACACATGACTTGAACACAACATACATAGACAACAAGAAGAATTAGTACAACATTAACAACCCTACACATGACTTGAACACAACATACATAGACAACAATAATGAGTACAACATTAACAACCCTACACATGACTTGAACACAACATACATAGACAATAAGAGACCACTTAGTCCATAAAGGCTATCTTCATTCACTCATAACTTACATCCACTAATTACTCTTTAGGAAACTATTAATTTCTCAGTTTAAACTCTTGGAAGGTATTAACCACCACCATTACTGCTGACAGAACTCATTCCATTAGCCACTCATACTATAAAAAATTAAAACTGTTAAATGGAGCTAAGCCTGTCTTTTCCAAATCTTTATTCCTAGTGAGCAGCATCAAGAAAGGAGTAGTCTTTACCCTATCAGTTCCCTGGATGGTCTTGTAAACTACAGAAAATTCACCTCTAAAGCCTACTATCAGAAAACATATTATTGTAAACAGACTTTTAAACCCTTGCTACTATCATATCTTAGGTAAGATCAAAACTGGTATTTCAAGTTAGGCTTAATTAGTGATTTGCATAATGTAAATTACTTTTTTTGATGTGAAGTTTAGGTGTTTTTCAGGCCCCACAGAGTGACTATGAAACAGGATGGGTTTGTGGTATTTAAATGCATTTTATACATAATAACCCTTTTGCTATGGGTGGGTGGATTCCACCCACCCTATATTCTCCAAAGTAATCTTCTATAACTAAAATGTACACATACCTCCACAACATTACAAGACATTTATACACAGAGTATTGGATTTTTAATTTTAACATTTTGTAATAAATTGTTGTGAATTTTTTATATTTGAATGTTGACTATCTGACAGGCAAAATAATTTTGATTTTAAAAGTACTTTTATATTTCAGAAAATTGTCAAATTTCACATATGAAACATGTATAACTTTTTGATAACCTCCAGATAATTATCGAGCATTTCTTAAAATAAAAACTTACATTTTATCTGTTATTTTCACTACTGTATCTCTATATGGGTTTCATAAATTTAATCAACCTCACAACCACCATGACAAATCAGGAAAGAAATAAAAATTATGCTTTTTTCATTCTAGAATGACTACAAATTATAATGAATAAGAAACCACAAATGTTTAGCCTAAATAACTTAAATTTTGTAACATTATACCTAAAAATATTTTTATTTCATTGATCTTTTAACAGTGTCTAACGTTACAGAAATTGAATGATGTGATGCATGTGACTTGTCTTAGCTGTGTTCTAGTGCACCAGTATTTTATAAAATACAATCACATTTTGGTTATGTTATTCATGTATATATATATATATTACTACTATTTATAAACAAGTTATTAAATTTCATTTATTTCTCTTAAAATGCAAATCAATAAATAAAGTACAGCAAACAACTATCTCTTCTAGTTATGAACTTTGTATTCATTTGCTACTTGCCATTAATTGCTAAGCCTTTCAAATTTCACACATAGAGAATGTGAAACAAAATATTTTATGTTTTACATACAAATTTTTAAATTACCAAAAAAAATCATAAATTACATATCAATACCATAGCACTCCACTATAATTTATAAAGCTTAGTAACTAAGTTATACTTAGGTCTAAAAGAATTTTTGATCTCACGAGTGTCTCACTTGAAATCTACCATTAAAAGAATGGGTTTCCCACATAAATACTTCGTAGAGGCTGATAAAACCACTATGGGTCATTCTGATCTTTCAATTGGTTATATAAACTTCACTGGGCAAAGTAGACATAAGTAAGCATTTTCAAAAATGTAAGAGGTGGGCAGGACCACTTTGGTTGACTCAATAACTATATTATTTCACAAAATAGAAAAGATATGAATTTCTTACCTTATATTCTAGCTTTCTAACATTGGTAATTTGGGCTTTTAGAAACTTCAGATTTTGTATGTGGGCATCACAAACATTGATATTTTGTTGGTTTTTTTAACATTTACTTTAAAATTAAGAAATTGTCGTATGATGTTAAAATTTTAATTATAATCTACAATTTGATAGAAAACTTATTGACATAAATTCATAAAATCATAGTTCAATAAAATTTATAATGTGCATCTACAAATCCAATGACATAGTCTTTGGCTTGACACCATAGGAAGATTAGTCTCGGTATAGTTAGGATTTTTCTCACCACAAATATACTAATTGCTCTATAACTTCTGTGGCAACTTTTATCACCCTGTTTAAAAACAGGAGTAGCATTACTAAAATTCTCCTATCTTTGGGCACTTGTCCACTGTCTACTGACCAACATTATTGGGTTTCTGTATTTTAACCTCTCAATACTTATTGCTAAAAGATTAGTATCTACATGTTTCACATCAATCCCAGTGCATGAAAATTGTTAATTTCCTGAAAGATAAAAGATGTATTTGCTTCACTTTTTCCACAATGGGGAGTATGCAGAGACAACCTTGAAGGACCAAATGTTACCTTGTTGTCCATCTTTTAATTTCTTAAACACTACTTCCCTTTTTAAAAATCAGTGTGACATTTGTTAATTTAAAATCTTCTAGCATCTTATTAAAATAAAGTTAATGTTATAAATACCTTTCCTTTCACTATCCTAGATTAGAATATATATCTAGAAAAATGTTTTTCTTCTTCTAATTTTTCAACCTTAGCAGCTCTAGCTTAACCCTACATCTTCACTTATAAAATAAAGGTGTTTTAATACAGAAATACCACAAATTCAAAATCAACCTTTGATGCACAAGTAACTACTAAAAGTGTTTAATGACAATTTGTATAAACAAACACTAAACTTTCAAACAAGTACAAAAGTGCACAGTTATCTTCTTGCAAAGAAAGTCTATACAATTTTAGTCTTAGAAAAAACACACTGGTTTTCACAGGATGTAACAACACATACCAAGGTAGATCTTAAACTATACTAGGTTTTCCAATTATGAGTTTGTGAAAAAAAAATATTGCTGATAGAACAGTAGGTAAACAAAATAAACCACCTTTTTCAAAAACTGTCAACTGCAAAGATACCTTTCAAGCCATTAATATGTTCAAAACAAATCACTGTAAATAATTACAAAACAGAAAATAATCTACTTAATACTTAAACAGACTACATATTGTAAGTATAATATACTTATGTTATATTCAAAAATGCTTCGAACCAGGACTGTGTTGCAACTGTATTCTCCAAAAGAAGAAAACCAAGCAGAAAATACATCTCAAATCATAAACAAAGAAAAATGCATTCTGACTGGTGGTTCAGTTACTTCCTTTTTCTGTTTTTGGAAATACAAAATATATAAGCAACCTGAGGTTGGGAAATAAATATTACCACTTTCTATTTTGAAAAAAACAACAAAAAACAATAAATCAAATGTATGAATTAATCAAAATATTAAAGCAAACACTCAATATTCAGCCATCCATTACACTAATGTGTTACATTAGCTCTCTCAGATTTCTGTGATAACTCATTGCAAAAACAAATTTCTTCAATATTTCTAAAATACTTGAATTTTGTACAAAAATGCACTATTGTTGCACCTTATTCATATTACTATTAATATTATAGTTATACATTAGTGGGTGACATCACTGCAGACTAAAAGTGTAAACTAACAATAAAGTGTAATATCAGGCCAGTACTAACGTTGAGCCATGAAAAGTAAAATAAAGTAGAGAAGGCTCAATTCTGTATTGAAATTGGTTCGTTTTCAGATAAATGCGCAAAACTACCTAACCATCAAGGCTATCTGCACTAGCCATCCTTAATTTTAAGCTAATAATAAGTACGAATAAACACTAACAAAAATATGCGAAACTTTTACTACTTGTACAACTTTTAAAATGGGCATTAACTTAGCTGCTTCCGAAAACAGCATTATAAATTATAAGGTAACAACAGCATTTCATACATTTTGAATTTAAAGGTGATGTTTTTAAAACACAAATAAATTATACGTTCATTTTACCTCTTACCTTACTATCTCAATTGCTTAACGATGCTTCAGCCCCCTACACATACGTATTAAATAAATGAAACTCGATCAAATTTTATACGCCTTTTTCATAATAAATACTCATAAGGCGCGCGACTCGTAATCCGAGGGTCGCGGGTTCGCGCCCGCGTCGCGCTAAACATGCTCGCCCTCCCAGCCGTGGGGGCGTTATAATGTGACGGTCAATCCCACCTTTCGTTGGTAAAAGAGTGGCCCAAGAGTTGGCGGTGAGTGGTGATGACTAGCTGCCTTCCCTTTAGTCTTACACTGCTAAATTAGGGACGGCTAGCACAGATAGCCCTCGAGTAGCTTTGTGCGAAATTCAAAAAAAAAAAAAAAAACTGAGATTAATGTGTTTGTGTTTGTCTTATAGCAAAGCCACAAAGGGATATCTGCTCAGCCCACCGAGGGGAATCGAACCCCTGATTTTAGCGTTGTAAATCCGGAGACATACCGCTGTACTAGCGGGGGGCCTGAGATTAATAAAATCTCGTATTCTGTTGTGAAGTTGTGATGGCTCATAAGAACAATATCTACAGTTTTGCATCAAATTATCACTAGGAGGATATAGACTTGTTTGGATATCAAAGAAACGGACAATTTAAGATGATGAGTTTCAATAATATGTTATTGTTGTATCTGGAGGCCAAAAATAATAGTTACAATTTGTTTCAGATACAAATTTCCGATGGCATGGACAAATTGCCTACTGAAAGAGACAAATCAAAGCACTGCCCCAAGCACTGAGCCTCATCCATTGGGAGCCGGTATGTTTGTTTTTTGCGTGAAATACGCAGATAGTGCGTGTGCCTAGTCGTTCTAATATTGAAATGGTAAATAAAAGAGAAAGCAGATAGCAAATGAAACCCACTACCAAGTCATGGGCTACGTTTGCCTGATTATCAAGAGTTATTTGACTTTCTCTCATTCAGGGCTACAAAGTGCAGAGCGCATTTTTTCGGCGATATTCTGTGAACTGTAAACCTTTGGATTCACATTTTAAGAATGCTAATCAGCAAGTCATACTCCGCCTGTATGTTACATCCTAAAGAATCCTAATATTAATTTAGAAAACTGCACTTTATTTTCCCAAGGAGAGTTGGTTGGCCCTGTTTTCGATCTCTTGATTTTCAATTTGTCGAGCTGTATTAAAATTCGTGAGATACCACAAACATCCCTCGCACTTTACATGCATGAATAAAGGGTCACGGGGTGAAATTAACTGACTGTCTGCCCTCCCTCAAGTCAAACTTTCAAAATTAGAGACGGTGACAGACAGTCGTTGAAGAATTGGTGCGAGTCGAACACCATAACTACCTGGTCATGCCGGACCTTTCCCAATATGTTTTTCAACTTTCATCTTTTGCCAGAAAAATTGCCTACTTTTAATTTGACTAAACTCCATGATTCGGCACATCAAATTTTGTAATAAATATTGGAAATTTAAATCAAAAGGGTTATATTTTGAAAAACGTACATCAAGTACATCAATTTTTGTAAAATGCCGTACGCATAGCCTTAGTAATTTTGAGAAAGAAATAACTTTTTCTTCAATCACGCAAACTACTTATTTTTATGCAAAGTTGAAAGTGAAATCTTCAGTTGTGTTTGTATTTCTAAGAAAATACTAAATTTTAAAACATTTTATGACTTCAATGAATTTATTCTCAACCAGAATAAAAATAAATTTAAAGGTGAAATGAATTTGGAAACAAACAGTAATGGCCTTCTAAATTTGTAAACTTTAATCCAAAATTCCTATTTTTACAAACCATTCCATTGTTTGTCTTTTCTTGAGAATTAAAGTAAAAGTAAATTAGTCGGAATACTTGTGGCAAATCAAGGCTTAAATCCTAGAATTGTTTTACAAAACAGTTCTATTTTGAAAAGTGTACATCGAGTGAATGTTTCTTCATTAATAGCATGA
Organism: Tachypleus tridentatus; assembly: GCF_004210375.1. Taxonomy (NCBI): domain Eukaryota; kingdom Metazoa; phylum Arthropoda; class Merostomata; order Xiphosura; family Limulidae; genus Tachypleus; species Tachypleus tridentatus. The sequence continues at coordinate 153,280,371 of NC_134832.1, read as the reverse complement.
TTTTTTAACCTTCCTATTGTTTATCCTTTTTCATACGTAAAGTAAAATCGCAGTTAGCTATAATATTCATGAGATGTCAATGCTGTAATGTTGTAAGCTTCGATGAAAAGAGTTCCATTTTGAAATACATATATGAAGTGCATCTTTCTCTCTAAGTAACAAGAAATAACTTTTTCACGAAATATTTGAAAAGTTGATGTTTTTTGTTGTTTTTGAATTAAGCACAAAGCTACTCAATGGGCTATCTGTGCTCTGCCCACCACAGGTATCGAAACCCGGTTTTTAGCGTTGTAAGTCCGCAGACATACCGCTGAGCCACTGGGGGCATTTGAAAAGTACCAAAGCAATATGCACAGCATTTTCTAAGGATTTTTCAACTGCATATTTATATTTTAACTTTATCATAATATGTGACGCTTTAATGCACCTCGTATATGCAGGCCTAGAAATAAATGATACATAAAATTAAAAATATTCCAGTAAAGGGTTATATTTTAACAAAAATTCATTAATTCCATCTTTGTCGTCAACTAATATGAAATAATTTATGTTGAGGCGTCGCTAGATATTTGGATGCCTCGTATAAGTAGTTGTTATGATAAACAGAAAATAGTAAAGTACAAGAAAACATGTTCAAGGCAATGACGTTTATATAATAACAACAGCAAAAGGAGACATGCCTGTGAAACTTGTTGCCATGTGAATAATTTATAGCTAGTTTATGAAGAACTGGCGGTATCAAGGACAACAGAGGAATTATTTAAAACAGAAATTCATAAAAAGTCGCTGAAAAATATCCACTATTTGTTTAGATTGGTCGGCCCGGTATGACCAGGTGGTGAAGGCACTTGACTCGTAACCCGCGGATTCGAATCCCCGTCACACCAAACATGCTTGCTCTTTCAGTCGTGCGGGCGTTATAAAATATCGGCCCGTCCCAGTATTCATTAGTAAAAGAGTAGCCCAAGAGCTGGCAGTGGGTGGTGATAACTAGCTGCCTTCATTCTAGTCTTACATTGCTAAATTAGGGACGGCTAGCGCAGATAGTCATCGTGTATCTTTGTGCAAAATTGAAAACAAACAAGCCAATCTCGCTGAAAGAGGGAGCATGTTTGGTGCGACGGTGATTTAAATCCACAACCCTTCGACTACAAATCGAACGCCTTAATTCACCTGGCCATTGCATTTCAGATTGGAACAGACAGGCACTATCAAGATGAGAAACTGTCCGTTGTATGTTTGAGTTGAAGTGAATTGACACTGTCGAAGTTAAAAGGGATAATGCAAACTTGGACGTTTAAACCAAGAACTTTGGACAGTGGACAGACGTTGCAGTGTAGACTATTATTTTTTAAAGAATGGTTAATAAACAAACTTAGAAGTTCGTAAACAAGAAAGAAACCTTGACCATTTGATGAAGCGTCAGTATGAACTATTAGTAACTAACAAGCTTACGAAATCATAAACAGGAAGCGAGCTGGCACCATGGTACTATGAATAGGCCGACAATTCCCCCCTCATCTAGTATAAAAGGTCCTAGAACAGATGCCAAAATATTCAAAATCTAGCAAGCAATCCGAACTGATCTGATCATTTACATCTCAGCTCATCTCATAGAAGAAGAAAGAGAGAAAATGTCTCTTACCGTTATTAGAAACGCTATTTCTCGCCCAAGCTCTTTGTAAGTATTTTTAATGACATTCTTTCTTAAACATCAGTCATCATGTTAATAGAGTTTAAATGATTCCCTGCGATAAACATGAATAAAGATAAACTGAATATATTTATGTTTGTGTAAATATTAAGTGTTTGATTACTTAAATAAAGAGTGTTATTGGAAGTCCTAGTCTCATGTCTCTTCGCTTTATTTTAACTGTAAACCCTCGAGTTAGTACCTGCGTGCTCTATTCGCGCACTTCACTTAAAATAAATATTTCATGTAACAGCAGGTAATATTATTCGAACCTCCAACAGCTAAGTCTACTCGATCTGCCTGCAAGTCAACCCATGACCATGTTACAATATAGCTTTTTTTAAATTATTAGGTTGTCCAGAAATAAATGTCGGAATTCTCATGATGACATTTAAAAGCTGAATATTGAGTAACTTATCGTTGGTTGATTGGTTTAATTCAACGTTTGTCGCTTACAAATTCTCAAGTTGGTGTCTTAATTGTCTGCTGTTTCAACTCTATTCAGAGTAAGTTTTGCAACCCCAAGTCAGTATGGAGAAAAAGGACTTTCGTCTGATTTTCCTCTACGACTTCAAACTTGGATGAAAAACTACCAAAACTACAAGGAACATCAAACAAGCATTCGGTCATGGATCTGTTACTGAACGTGCAGTTAAGCGTTGATTACAAAGGTTTCAGCATGAAATAAAAGTCTAGAAATCCACGAAAATCGTGGAAGGAAGCCATCCTTAGATAAAAACACATTAAGGGAAGCAGTTGAGACGAACCCTCGCACAACAGTACACGAGCTTGCAGAAAAGCTAGGCACAAGTAAATTAAGCATTGTCAACCACCTGATTGTGATTAGAAAGACGAAAACGTTGGATAAGTGGGTTCCGCATGACCTGCCTGAAGATCAACAAAATCGGCGTTGTGACACCTATCATGGATGATGCTCCAAAAAATGAACGAAATGGGAATCGACGTTATGCCTCATACACCATACGAGGGCTGTTCAAAAAAATACGCGGACTGTTTGAATTGCGCGGCTCCAGTTGGTTCCAGGGGAATCCGCTTGGTGTCGCTAGGTTCGTACAGATCAGCTGATTACGACGCCATTTCCTGATTGCAGATATCTTCATTTGTGTATTAGCTACGCGGTTTTAAGTGAAGTGCGATTTTTTCGTTTGGCGGATTTCAGAATGAATGACCTGAAGGAGCAACGACTTGCTGTGAAAGTTTGTGTTAAACTTGGAAAATCTGCGACTAAAACTTTTGCTATGCTTAACACGACTTACGGTGATGTTGCTATGAAACGTAGGCATGTTTCAAGTAACATGAACGTTTTAAGGATGGTCGACAGTCCATTGAAGATAATGAGCGTCCTGGACGTCCTTCCACGTCAACTGACGACCCACACGTCGACAAAATCAACACCCTGGTGCGGGCAAATCGACGTCTGACTGTCAGGGAGCTTGCTGAAGAGTGTGGGATATCAGTTGGATCTTGTTACGAGATTTTGACCGAAAAATTGAAGATGCACCGCGTTGCTGCGAAATTCAGCCCTCAGAACTCGTGAGTTTTTGGCCAAACACTCAATCACTGTTCTTCCCCACCCCCCCTACTCACTTGACCTTGCTCCTTGTGATTTTTTCTTGTTCCCCAAACTCAAAAGACCCTTGAAAGGAAGAAGATTTGAGACGATTCCCGAGATTAAGTCAAATGTGACGAAGGAGCTGGAGGACATTACAAAAGAAGCGTACCAGGACTGTTTCAACAAGTGGAAACACCGTTGGGATAAGTGTGTGCGTTGGGGAGGAGAGTACTTTGAAGGAGTCCCAGACCTGTAACTTCTAAATAAAGTACATTTTGTTTTATGACGTCAGTCCGCGTATTTTTTGAACAGCCCTCGTATTCCCCCTTTTCCCTAGATATCTCATTTTTTCAAGCACTTTAAGCACTTTTTGAAAAATAAACGCTGTCAAAACCAGGTAGCTGCAGAAGAAGCTTTCAGGCAGTTCACTGACTACAGAAACTTTGATTTCTACAGTAGGGGCATGAACAGCATTGTTACACGGTGGCAAAAGTGTGTTGAAGCAAATGGTGCTTATTTTGATTAAAGCATGCTTTACAACACTGGTTTATACTTTTCTAAACTTCACAGTTCAAAAATGACATTTATTTCTGGGCAATCTAATACATGCAATATAGAAATTGTCATTTTTATATCAAAATATCTTTTTTTCAAACACGCAAAAAGGGCATATTTTAACAAAAAATTAGAATCAAAATTTTCGTTGTACCTTTTCCTGAGATACAGAGCAAGATTAAACAATAGCCCTTTAATGAAAAATATTATATAGCTTCTAAATCTTAAAACAGTTTTATTTTATATGGCTAAAAAAATTACGTTGGATTAAATTTGGAAAGAAACCGTAGTAGCCCTCTAGATGTTGAAATGAATTTCTTTGAAAATTACAACTGCTTGCTCTTCTTCGTCTTTAAAATAAAATCGAAGTTAATAGAAATATTCTTAACAAATACAGGCTTAAATCTTGGGATTTTGACGGAAAGGGTTTCAGTTTCGAAAGCATACATCGCATGCATTTTTCTAATTGAATAACTTGAAAAACAAAATTTTACGTAATGTTTGAAAAACCCCAAGCGTAGCCTTGGTATTTTTATTTTTTTTGCAAATACGCAAAAACGTCTACGTATGTGTGTGTTTTATATAGCAAATAAATCAAATATAGCTCTCTGCTGAATCCACCAAGGCGAATCGATCCCATGTTTTTAGCGTTGTAAATTCGTAGACTTACCGCTGTACTAACAGGCTACCGCAAAAAAGTGCGTATTTTAATACAACATTAAAAGTGAAATTTGCGATTGCAATTTTAGTTGTTATAACAAGTGAAACTCAAAAAATTTACTACTTTAAAAAATATATTACATTGCTTCCAAAACTTAAATAAGGAATTACTCTTATTCCTGAGAATTTGAAGTTTAAAATTGAGAGTTTAACAAAAAGGGTTGCATTTTGAAAAGGGAGCATCAGGTGTATCTTTCTAGTTGTATAACATTGAAAAGAATTTCTCGCAAAACTTGTGAAAAATACTAAGTTTGTAGTCTTGGAATGTTAAAAGAGAAATATGGCGTAAAAATGCATTTTTTAAAATAGTATTGGAAGTAAAGTTTCCAACAGTGTTTTGTTTACGACAATACTGAAATAGTAAGATTTCAATAAAATCAAAGAACTAAATTTAAAAACAATCCGTGAAGGCCATCTATAATTGAGAATTTTAATTGAAAATTCCTTCTTACTCGTGACTCTTCTATTATTTATCCTCAGTAATCAAAACAAATCAAGAGTAGTCGAATTATTTATAAAAAATCATAGTTCAGATCTCAGAAATTTTGATGAATATAGCTCAATTTTTAAAAGCAAATATCATGGACATCTTTCTGGGCCTGTACCATAAAAAATAATTGTTCCCATTTTGGAAATTGGTTAAATAACTTTCCGAAGTTCACAAAATGTGCGTATTTTAAAGCAAAATTAAAAGTGAAACATTGGATTTTGTTTATTCCTTAGAAAAACAGGAAGGCTGAGACATTAAAACTTTAATGAAAAATATCATATCGCTTTGAAAGATTAAAAAACGATTTTCTCCTATTCAGAATAAAAAAAATAAAGGTGGATTGTTTGTTTTTTAACACAAGCAAAAAGCTACACAATGAGCTATTTGTGTTCTACCCAGGACGGGTTTCGAAATCCGGTTTCTAGCACTGCAAGTCCGAAGACAATCACAAGCCACTGTATTTCGCGTTTTGCTGAGCAGGAACAAAACGCGTCCACTTTTATATCTTATGTTCACTGAGATAACTTCGTTCCACTGTGACTATCACGTGCGACAGAAATAATCGCCCATATTCTTATTTGAAAGACTTATTTTCACTGAAAACAACAGTGGGAAATCCGGTGAAGTTGAGCATGCGAGCATTAGTTCTTCTGGACTATTGTTAACAACGAATTAATTCGTACAGTAGAAAGTATGAACATCAGCTGTTGCTCAAGGTAATCGATAATTACAGCGTGTGAAGAGCTGTACCACAGACTGTATTAATGATTGTTTTAATAAAAATAAAGTTTGTTGAGTATGTATTTGTTAGTACCTTTTACATGTCAATTTTGTTTGGATGGAGGCTTTTTAAACAATTCTGTTATTTTTGTTGATACTTTTCACTGTATTGTCGCTGCAAGTACTCCACAAACTCGAGTTTTAACTTTTACTTACGTAGCCATCAATGACAATACTAATAATTTTTACTTGAGTGAATATTTTTTAAAGTAACAGTACTTTTACTCAATATTTACAGTATTTTATTTGTCAATGCTAAAATGTGAAGTTAAAACTGATTTTTACTTTTCTCAAAAGGATCGCTTCTCTATAAGAATATTAATTTTACAAGGAAATGGTTTCCTTTAAGACACGAGGATGTCTGTGTTTTATTATTATAAAGTCGTTAAAATCCTTAGATAAGTATACAGAGGAATGAGATATACATGTATTATGGCATAGAAAACCAATATTTTTATTACTGTAAGTTTCAGTAAAGCTGGATGTAAAAAATACTCTTCAAAACAAGAAACGCAAAAGGGATATTTTTGTTATTTTAAAGAGAAATATAAGTAATAACGTTACAAGCTCAGAGTATGTGATGTTACACGTGTTAAGGCACTGATTGTCAGACCAAAATGACAATAAAAGTTGTGCACTTTGAAAACGGAGGAAAACATCGGATTTTTCGCCAAAACGCATGCGTTTCCAATAAATTTGTTTGAGAGATCTGCATGTTCTGCAAGTGCAACATATGCAAACTCCCTATAAAAGTGACGGGTTCTCGGTTTCCATAGCTCAGTGTTAAGCCACCGACACGCAATACAGTTACGCCAAGACTGACAGAAGCACAACGCAACAACGCCATTGGTCGCTTGGAAGCAGGCGAATCTCGATCAGATGTTGCCAGAGCTGTGAATGTCCACCCAAGCGCCATCACAAGGCTGCGGAATCGTCACCAACAACATGGATCAACTCGTGACCGTCGACGATCTGGCAGACAACGTGTGACCACGCCCGCACAAGATCGCTACATCCGGTTAGGTCACCTTCGGGATTGGACCACCACTGCAACGTCTACTGCCTCAACCATACCAGGGCTGCGTAGGATTTCCGTTCAGACCGTACGCAACCGTCTACGAGATGCAGGAATCCGACCTCGACATCCAGTCAGAAACGTCATCCTCACCCAACAACATCGTCAAGTACGGCTGCAGTCGACTCGGGCACATCGGGTATGGCCTAATCGACGATAAAGGCATGTTTGTTTCAGCAATGAATCACGTTTTATGCTTCGTAGGCAGGATGGAAGAACCCGTGTTTACCGTCGCTGAGGTGAACGTTTTGCAGCAAACTGTGTGCAGGATGTTGACAGATTTGGAGGTGGCAGCGTCATGATGTGGGCTGCCATCGTCTACAATGCCAGAACAGACCTTTTGCACATTGGATGGAATCTTACGGCTCAATGATACGTCGACGAGATTCTCAGGCCCCATGTGCAACCCATCATGGTGAACGTCAACGACGTTTTTCAACATAACAACGCCCGTCCTCACACAGCCCGACTCACCACTGTCTTCTTGAGACACCACAACATCAACGTTCTTCCCTGGCCAGATTTAAACCCCATCGAACATCTTTGGGACGAGTTGGACCGATGTCTGCGACGGCGACAACCTCAACCGCACACTCTACCTCAGCTTGCAGCAGCTTTGCAGGCTGAGTGGACATCCATTCCACAGGATGTAATTCGTCATCTCATCGCTTTCATGGACCAAGATGCCAAGCAGTTATTGATGCTCACGGGGGGGCATACTCGTTATTGACGTTAAACTTCACCTAGTGAGCGTGAACTTCGCCTTTGCAGACTTTAGATATTCAGCAGTGAATGTGCAAAGTTTTACACATCATACAGAACTACCCGGAATAAACTTGTTAACAAGTTGTCTCATATTCTGCCTTTTGCGTTTCTTTTTTTGAAGAGTATATTATATCCAGCTGTGATTGGCACTATCGAGCACGTTCAGAAATCAACACACGGGAAAGATTCCTTGTCTGTAAGAACAAAGCTAGACATCTTGTGCAGATCAATGGTATTTTGAAAGGTACAAACAGGGTTTAACCCAAATAAACGTTCAGACGATTATAATATGTCAGAATTACCAATGTTTTCATCTAGAGCTGAACAGAACGTTTTAAGTTGAGAAATAAACGTCAGTTGCTGTAGCGACCTTCAGTTCATAAGACGTTTGGTATGAAAATACCATTTTAATATGACTATCACGTCACAAGATGTTTGGTATAAAAAAACACTATATTAATATGACCATAAGTTCATAACACGTTTGATATGTAAATACTACATGACCACCACCATCAATTCGCAAGAAATTTGATATATAAATATCACATTAATATAGGTATATTGTAACTAAGAGAAAGAACAGGTACTAATCTACACAGTTATTGATAATTTTCTGTAAGGTAAACAAAAGTTATAACATTTCAAAGCTAAATCTGCTGAAACATTTAGTTTCTTATACAGAGTCGTTGAAGAATTTACGTCTGCAAATAATAATAGATATTTTCACAACAATGGTAAATTATTGAATTGCTAATTTATAGTAAATACACTTTTGGTAATACTAATAAATAATTATTGGTCCTTTACACTGAAAGAAATCATACAAGCAATAATGTTATTTGCTTGGCAACAAACACCCTTAAACAGACAGTTAACACAATGACGGACTATTACACACGTCCTTCAGCATACATGTCATTAAGCAGAAACTCAGCACAATTATGGATTACCACACACGTTCTTGAACAGACACTTAGCACAATGATGAATTACAATTTCAGTTCACAAGCAGATTATTTATTTATTTTTGAACTTGAATATTACTACACCACACAACTCTTCAAAGAAAGACCACTGTAAGGCTTTATAAATCCACAGATCATGTGAGTATATTGACGACATGGTAGTGCTAGACATATCAAATTTGTTTACACAGCTAAGCATATCTATATGACAGATCCAGGTGTCAAATAAATTCAACAAATATAACAGTATCCGTTTTAAACATTGTTTTCATAAAAGTATTTTCCACCAAGGTTCACAATAAACCAATTTTATTTTAAAATTATAAATTTTCTGACACAAACATTTCAAGGAAAATATAGTATAACATCAGCTATCACAACTCATCATATTTATTAGAATTTGTCATAATTCAGAATATTTTATAACAAGCCATAACAATTGTTTCAGTAGTACTCTTCAAAAATTACACATGGCATTTTATAAATTTTGTGAGAAGCAGTATTTTTAACTAAAATTATAAGGTTGACAATTTTACTATTTTTCACACAATAATATTTATAAATATAATTCTATAAATTAATATAATAACTATAGATCATGCATAATTTTATTTATTATTACTCATATGATCTAACACAAATATTTCATCTTTCAAATTTACTATTCTACCCAACTCATAGCAGTTCACTAGGGTTCTTGCCAATTTACCAGGATTTCAATTTTGCACCCTTGTGCCTTTGTTAACATATGCCAAGCCAAACCCAACTTTGAAAGAGCTGGGCTGGCCACTAAACTCTTGGATGGAAGCTGTAAGCTGCTGTTCCTCGAGCCAGTAGACAATCCCAACATCAACTCCATCATTTGTTCTGAATGTTCTGAAGCATTTGTCAGAGCATCTACCAAGACCTGCCTATTTAGTGGTCAGTATTAATACCACTGACAAATTTATTCCTTGATAAAGTGCTGACATTGAGTGTTTGTGAGCATCTGCTAAACCGTCAGATGGAGCCAATAGCTTTGCCATAAAGTATGGGCAGTTTCTTCACTATTGCAGAAAGTCTACAAGCTCATCAGATGCCTCATTGTTCACAAAGATGATTTCCAGGCAGGGACATTGGCTGCAATATGTATTCCATGGGTGGACCTTTAATTTACATGTACCCTCGAGATGGCACATACTTCATTGGTGCATCTTTCTGTGGTATGTATATCTGGTGAACAGATCCTGATGCAGCAAATACCCCATGGGAGGATTTTCACACACCTGCCCACTCACTGGAGAACAGTGTGTTCAACTCACATTGCCATCTTGAGGTGGGTGGTTGTTAACCCTCCAATGGATTTAGTTTATTGTAGTAAAGGTACCCAGTCACACCATCCACCAATGGAGTTGCCATTACACTTGTCTCTTATGACTGGTTTGAAGTGATCACTTAAAAGTATGACATAACAGACAGTTTCTGTGAAAGTGGTGATGTCCTTTACTCCCCAGTTCTGTCATTAGCTTATTGGGAAGATCTTCAATGAACATATTAATCAGAATGTCTTCCCAATCTGCACATCATTGCTGGGTATCTTCTCATCCTATTGATACAGATAATCTGCACATGTAGCCAGTTTCTCAGTCCTGATCCTCAATCTCATCATAATGAATCATCCAATTCTCTATTGGATTGAAACAGGATACAGCTGGTTTCCCATCTGTATCTCAGAATGGCTGGTACTGGTATTAACACTTTTAATGATAAGCAGAGAACACTGTTTTGACCTTCATAGGTCATCTTCAGATTAACAAAGATGACCTAGAAAGGTCAAAACATTGTTATCTGCTTATCAATAAGTGTTAAAACCCATATCAGCTGTTCTGAGATGCATTTTTATTCAAAGTGGGTTTCTTGTCATGAAGAATGGTTTCCCATTTGTTTTGCTACTCCTTATTCAAGTGTCCATCTATGCTATGCCAGATCCCGAGTCCTTTCATTCCAGGAAGTAACAAGTAACTTACTTAATACATTTTTGGAACTAGTCTCTAGGTCTTATCTTGATATCCTCTTGAACATTATAGGTATGATATGCTTAGCCTTGATCACAGGTCCTTTCTTGTATAATATTGATGGATGTCAGGAAAGAAAGCTACCAAAGTCCTCAGTTCTGTATGAGATATCCAATCACAGGAACTCCAATACCCCAATGGGTAGTCAGGTTTTGGTCTATGATGATAAAATACTCAAGGTTGTTCATTGTACAACCACACATGATCTCGCTATCATGAGCTACCAGTGATGTCATGGAAAACCTTTACATCATCCCATGGATTACAGTAGTCATCATAGATGCATGAAGACAAATGCTGAATAGAAGTCTACTAGTGACATGTCCAACATCTGTCCATCCACTCCAGTGATCTTGACTACAGCTGGTGTTGCTGTGCTCTGAATGATGAAATTCTTTGAGTTTAGTAGAAACTCAGTCATTTTCCCTTTCACCAAGACTGATTCATCAGGAGTACTATCTATTCAAGTGGCCTGAGGCACCAGGTTAAAGCAGGAACTCTTTTAAAACTTGACACCTCTCTTTGCTAGTAAACTCTCCCTCTTGGTCTTAAGTGTCTCTGTCCAGAAAACGCCACTATTTTCATTCAAGTGTCATCGAAGGGTTACTACACACACAACCCTTTCAGGAACTCCACAATAAATCTTGATGGTGCAGCAGTAAAGTGTTTCCTTAAGATATCTTCAGATCAAAAACTTATTTACATTAGGTAGTAGCCATTACATTTAGCTAAAGCCTGGTAATAGTTGTAACTGGTACATAAATGTATTACGTGCAGATCAAGGTTTCAGTTCAAATATCTAAGTAACAAAGACTTTATTGTGCTTCTGTAGATGTCTGCTGAATTTTTGTTTATAATTTTCAGCATCAAAAAATACATAAATACAAATTTTTACATGTGCAATTTAATAATAATAATGCAAATCATAAATACTAAGTAAACTGTCTCACTATATGCCCAAAACTACTTATGTTTATAAATAAGCTTACTAAAGAGTTAAATTACTTGTAGGTGAAGTTTAAACTTAGAGCTAACTAAAGTCCACACTTAACCCTCAGATCCTCGCATTGTTTTAAGTACCAGTAATTATTTTCAGTGTTAATCTGTTTTCTTAACATATCCACAACTGGGTTTATTTCTTATAACTTAGAATGAAGAGCTGATTTTACAAAATCCATGTTTATGGTTTCATGTATCTTTAGTTTTTCTTACATCCTTTTTTTTTTTTTAAGTAATTAGCAGTAATACCAGACAAATCCTTCAATTAGTTTTACATATTAAGAATTTAAGTTTATTTTGTGAGGTAATTTTGTAACAGCATGGACTACTAACATTTGCATAAAATACCTCAACACTATGCAAGGCTAAGAATTCACCACATCATTAATTATGAAAAGGCATTCTACAGTCCACATTCAGAGGATTGACTCTCACAGAGAACCAGCACAAGAACACTTCCAGAAGATCGACTCTCACAGAGAACCAACACAAGAACACTTCCAGAAGATCGACTCTCATGGAGAACCAACACAAGAACACTTCCAGAAGATTGATTCTAATGAAGAACCAGCATAAGTACTAGAATTTTTACAACTGTAGAGGTGTATGTAGTGCAAGTCACAACTGAACAAATCCATTCAAATATGGAGTCTCTTAAAAGAAAGTCTTTTTGTTTTGTAATTTTCTGAATAAACTTTCCACAACCCCAAACATCCCTGTAATTTATATGGTGTGTTGACCACTGCAGCAATACCGTAATAATTAGGACTACCATGGACAACAGAAATGTGGGTCCAAGTATTAACAATGATGTGAACAAAGATGTCAACAGTAAGAGATTCTCATTTTAAAAAATTGCAACCAGATGCAACCTGGATGCCAAAGACATCACAAAATGGCAAATTTTTATTTTATGTTATCCAAATTCACTTTTAAGATATACTGGAACCTCTCAGTAAACAAAATGTATCAACTGCACAAGTCAATTTCTTAACATAGCCAGAGTAAAATTCAATGTGTATGATTTATTCTATGGTATAAAGGCTCTTATCTGAAACTTTCAGCACTTCTAAAATAACAATGAACCCTGACAGAAGTTCAGAATGAGAAGCAGTCAAGGTAGTAACACATCTTCTCTTGCAATCAAAATTTTAGTGAAAAAAATAAAGTATTAAAACATTGAGAACATGAACATCACAAAACAGTCCACCCAATGTCAAAAACAGAAAATAATATTTTCAAATTATACCCTAAAGATCATAATATGTTTACCAAAACTAACTGGCTGTAAGTCACCTTAAGTACTTTTAGTTATTACTGTCCAAGAAGACAGCATTTTTTGTAGTTACAATTAATATACCAATAGAATGTGGATGAAAAACAACCAGGGAAATGCAAGAACGTAAAACTCTGTTTGTCTCCTATCGAGATATTTCTCACTGAATGGAAACCATTATGAAATAGTGGGGTAAATTCCTTCTGAAGTAATACAACTGGATAAACTGTCAAAAGGAAATAACAACCATGTGGTCACAGAAACTGTTACTGATAAACAGAATTAATATGTTGATAGTTTTCAAAGGCATCATAAACCACCAATATATCAGGAAAATATGGAAGAAATAAAACTAGTCCTGAATCATGTCATGTGATATCAGTTGAAACAGTAACTGGTTCATAATTTAAAAACAATATAGCATAGAAATGAAAAAGTACATCAAAGCTCTATGATTAATCAGTGCTAATACTTCCATCTAATGCAACGTTTAAAAAGTAAAATGCATAGCATAAACATACATGCACTTACCACGATTTCCTATACGACCATAAACTTTCATAAATGACGCTGTTTCCTTTTAAGTTATTCATTGTTGTTAAAATACTTATTACAACTTATCCATTGAAAATAAACAAAAATCACAAAAATTGAAGAAAATGTATTTCCTTCTTTATGATTTCTGTTCAAATTTACTAAGTAATTTTTCATATTCTTTAATTTCTGTGTCTGATTTGATATAACTTTCAATCTCACTATCAGATATATCATCACTGACATAACCTGCTTCATAACTAAGTTGTCCTTTCTTTTGTTTCTTACAAGAGTCATCTGAAGGTCCTCCTTGTACGAGTCCACGTTTAGAGCTAACAGCAGCATCAGGATTTTCGTTTTTACCTTTCTTCTCTTTATCTGTCAATTTGGACTTATCTTTTATGAAGGCATGTGAATATTTAATGATTGAGTCTATGTGCAATATAACATTTGCAACTGTTACTCTATCTGCAGTTAACCAAGGAATTTGTTTACCCAAATCCACCAGTAAATGCTTTAATTCTGAGGCTCTACGATTAGCTGTCACCAACTTAGAAAGCCCCACAATAGAACAAAACCTCTGGAAACTTGTTTTCATTCTTTGAATATTCATAGACTGCCAAGCCAAAAATGCAGCACCAATAACGACGGGAGTTGCTGTTCGACCACTGGTGAACCCCAACTTTTCGGCTAAGTTAATAATCTCCAACGTTTTCTTCGTGACATCTTCAGCTTCTTCCTGTAGTTTCAGGTCACTTACAACAGCTGGAACTAGTTGTTGGGCACTGGTACTTATAATTTTAAATGAAGAAATGTTCAAAAACTGCTTATATATGAAACTGAATTCACTGGCAGTGCAGCCTAAAAAGTTACAAATGCTTGATAGAGATATGGCTATGTCTCTTTCTCTCATAACTTTATAAGCGCAGCAGCCTGCTAAGATTTCCTTTACCTTCTGTTTACGAAAAAAAAACACTTCAGTCTTTACAAGTTCAGAATATAAATCTGTAAGTTCATTTGTCATATCTTGATTAAATTTAAAAGCAGAAGCCAAGTCTTTTGATTTCTTTAAACCAGCCTGTACTTTCTTTCCTGTTCTATTGTAATAAGCTATCTGGAAGAATGATTTTGGTACATTTTTAATACTCAGCTGTACAGATGAAGCATGTTTGTTTCTGCTTGTGGGTACAAGCGTTGTCCCATCCAGTAATGACGAATTCTCAAAGCTCCCTTCTTCAACAACAGTTCCACATGATGTACACACAAGGTGATCCTGTAAAAAGGATTCAGTTTATCTTGTTTCTCAAAACTGTTGTCAATTTTATGTCTTTATAAAATGTGTATACCATTTATTAAATCTCTTCCATACCTTTATGTAACTTGATACTGAATCTCAGTACTTATTAAGTCATACAGAATAATATCCACATGTAATATATTCACCAAGCTTTTAAAGCATGTTTCTGCAAAAGGTTTTGTACATATACAAAAACCTTTAATATTGTAGAAAGACAAAAACAAATAAACTTCTGAAAACAAACATCTGAAAATTGTAAACACAAATATCCTTACTACAAGTGTTTAGTATCAAACATTTAACTTCATGTATAGCTTCTAAACATACAGCCTCAATTGTAACAGGATTTTAGCAGAAAGACAGAGCTGTGATGCACCTACCTGATATTATAAAATTATAACAGGAAAAAACAGGGAGGCAGAATATATTACAGTGGTATGTTCTCTATCAAGAAAAATATTAGGGCTAAACTTCTACCTAATTAACATAAAATGACACATGATTGTTTCTTAATGATATTAGTACAGTATCACAAAATGTTATCTAATTAGAAACAACAAAATACCAACTAAGTGACTACAGTATATATGAATACAAAATTCAAAATATTAACTTCTAGAACAAAAACATACACAAGTTAGATTACCATTTTAATTAAAAGAGAAATCATAATAAGACAAGGATACACTAAATCATTAAATATGAAGAAATAGAAAGTGCAGTGTGACTTAAGTCAGAATCAACACTAGGAGGCTAAAATATAATCTTGCATCAAAAAAATTACTGTTGACTTCATGTACAATAATTACTGTTTTTCCAGCAAACTAGTAGTTACAAAGAATAATAACACAAGTTCAATTAATTAACACTTTCTAAGCAGTAAATCAAAATAGAATTCTTAAAGATTATTCAAACTCATGTAGTGTAGAATAATGTTAGGTAAATTTTGGTCCATTGAACATCTGCATGTCATTTTATTTAATGGTGTGTTATCAAAGCGATATAAGAACAAAACATAAATTAGTCAATTAAATCAGAATAAATGTATATTTAAAGAAACTTCAATGAAATAGGGATCAAGTTAACATATAATTTCAAAACAGATTCAGTAAATAACACTCAATAAATTAACAACCATGATTTACAAGTAGCACAAAATTTTAATCTCCAGCTTTCCTCAGGTGCTTACACTAAAACAGTTACAACTGCTGACCAGTATATAAACACATATGTAGTTTAAATCTTACTTATATTTTATTTGTTACAGTTATAAGTAAATACAACATTTAAATCTTAAAATACGAATGAAAAAAACATAATATAAAAAACAGCCACAAAAATAAAGTCTCTCAAAAAAAATTAAAGTTCGCATAACAAATCAAAATATTGCTGTAACAATCCATAAACAACATGGTAACTTCTAGAGACAGAGAGGATCAGCATGAGACACATACCTAATAAAATAGTTTTACACTTCAAGCATCAAAACTGGTACTTTAGGCCCAACTTGTTTTTAAATATAAGTCAATAAATAAAAGAACTACAAATCTAAATATTCCAAGTTAATGTTAATAATGAAAATATACAAAGAGGTAAAGAAAGGTTTGTTAAATCTAAGCTCAATAGAAGATGCAAGGTTTTAATACAGGAACAGTCAAAAGAGGGTTAACACAGGAACACGCAATATCTATGTGACAGAAGAAAAAGTAGCCCTTAAAGATGTAGCCATTTATGAACATATACAGTACAACACCAATTACTTGGACTAAATGGGACCAAGAATGATCCAGATAAACAAAAACCAGCTAACTGGACATTATTAAAATGTTATATCTTAAATGAATATATATATATATATTACAGTACCATTAATACATACAGTTAATGCCAATAAAAGTTATTTAAGGCATAAGTAAGAAATATGCGTTTGCATGCGTTTTTCTGACAGCAGGACCACATCATGCTATCTGCCGAGTCCACCAAGGGGAATCAAACCCTGATTTTAGTGTTGTAAATCCTTAGATTTAACTGCTGTACCAGTGGAGGACAAGTAAGAAATGATTCAATTTACCTGTATAATACACACTAAACAACTGAGCCTGTATAATACACACTAAACAACTGAGTACATACCACTACTACGTACACATGTACACAACCATAAAACTTATTTCCACAAGGAATGACTGATTGACAGTTATTTTATGTTTCTGGTTTTTAAACCAAATCAGCCTTACATACAGATGTTTCAAACCTGATCATGTGATGGTTCCTTAAAACAATAATTTTCGTTCTCTTATTGTTAAACAATTCTACAATCTACTCTTCTGGTAACAGAAAATAGTCTAGTGACAAAGTTCATTTACTCTCTGATATTTAAATCACAATCTAAGGATTTCTTCATCTCTTGTTTCTTCTTCAGATGAAATTTAAAAATTTTATTTAATACCTTCTGGATCATATTTTTAAAAGAACTCCAAAAATTGATCACAATGTAAAAATATTAAGAGATTTTAGAAACCTGAAAAAGCACACTTTTTTAATATCAGCCAATAAGAGTGTCTGAAGAAGTTTCCTATACAGATGATAAAATGTTTAAATCACTTCCTGGCCTGTTGGCTCTATTACATTTAGTGGTAGATACATGACAATACATTATCCCATATAAATGTTCAGCTGAGATATGAGACAGTACACTGTCTAAAAAAAGAAATACATTTCAACTTTTCACCCTTTTTTAATCTCAGGAATGAAGGTTTTTGTCGTACCCTTTCAGAAACACTTGATCTTTCAAACAACACTCTACTCTAAACATTACAAACAACAACTCTTCACATTCATGAATGACTGAAGCTTCATTTCCCAATCAGTAGCAGATGCAGCTTGTGATTTCCACTGGCATTAGTATATACCAAAAACCTTAACTCTCTCTTTCACCATTTTATAACTAGGTACACTTCTTCACTTTATGTTGTTTGTACTGGTATTATTGGCTTTACACTTGTCAATAAATACACTACTGTAGAAGTTAATTTTGATGAAACTTTCTCAGTTTATGCTCCCACTCTTCAACTACAAAAATATGAATAGACTGGAATGCAAAGGAAAGTAAGAGGTCATGTGTAATATATATATATATATATATATATAATAGTAGTTGAGTAGTACTAGTACTGTAGACTATTTGGTGTTGTGCTTTTGTCGTACTGACTTTTAGCTAGAGGATAAAGTTTAACTCCAACACTTCTTGCTCAACTTCAAAACTTAAATTTGTAGACAAAGAAATATTTCACACCATTTCTAAGCTAAGAAATATAATTCAGTTTACCTGAGCGTAATATGCGCTCCTCTCTACGGTATCATTTCCACAACTCGGGCAGTTCGGCGACATATTAATTTTATCGTATATTTCAACAGTTCAAGTATACTTGCTCAAGATAAGGTTATGCTAAACCTAACGATAACAACCCATACACTTTTAAAGCAAAATGAACGTAAGGAATTCATATAACACTTAAAAAGGTTTAAACATACAGTATCTAAATGTATATTTAAATTTTCCAAATTTAGATCACTGCAAATATATTTGTGCAAAAATTAATCTACAAAATATAAAATATCAGTAAAATGGCTACAATAATATTAGTCGCAAAAAATTTTTAAAATCCCAAGTATTTTAATATATTATTTGGTCTACCCTCGTTAGGGTATAACGTATCTTTTCCTGTTCGAAAAATCTGTAAGATTTGATAATTAATATTTAGTTTTGCCTTTTAAAATTGTATAATTTAATATTCCTATACTTTTTTTTAGATTGTGAAATTTCTATATTTTGTGTAAGGCATTGTTTTGGAAAATAAAAACCTTTAAGTACTTTTTCCTTATCTTAATATTTATTGTTTTTTTCCATAATCACAAAAATTGGATTTCAATACCTGTAATGAGCAAATTCAACTGTAGTTTATTTTGTAGCATTGTACTTAACAACAAGCAAATAAAAGTAGTTGATCACAAAGTTTCATTTTATATCTTCGACGAATTATAACTAGATTGGTAGTTTCAAAATTTGTGAGATGGTTAGAGCGCTCATTCATAAGTTAAATGTCTTGGGTTCGAATTCCAGTCAGACCAAACATGTTCGCCCTTTCAGCCATATGGGTGTTATAATGTTACGATCAATTCCACTATTCATTGGTAAAACAGTAGCCCAAGAATTGGCGGCGGGTGGTGATGACTAGCTGCCTTTTCTCTAATCTAACACTGTGGTAAGTAAACATGTTCTGTGTTTCCTATCTCCTTATTTATTGTATATAGCTTTCAAGTTCTTAGTATGCAGTAAGCAGTATTTTTAATGTGAAATATCAATGAAGGGAATCACTATGTCTCTCTTACGTTAGTTGCTCAAAGAACCGAGCCAGTCAAATAGCATGTCGTATATACTTTCTTCTGGGAAAGATTGCTGTAACATTGAACAGACTATATCAAATCTACCATGATCTTTTTTTCACTGACAACTCTGGTGACACCCCATGAATACAACATTCTTTGCTTGACAGTGAGGGTGACCTTGGATGAGTCTTCGTATATGCATGTCAGAATATGAGATTGAAATATACAGTTTCTGGCTGTGAACTGAATGATCAAAAATTGGTAAGTATTGTGGCCAAAACCACTACTTGAACCAATAAAAACTCCATTCTGACAATTGTAGATAAACCAGTTATAAACAGAGAGCTGACTCTCTAATTGCATTTAAAAAGATGCACTCACACAACAAAAGAAATTATCGCTGGCCTTAGTTTTGACACTTGCATGGAAAAAGTGTATTTGTATAACATAACTTTAAATTCCACCTGTGTACCAGTGAATTGATGTTGCATGTGGAAGTCGTCCAATGCTTATCAGACTGGGCCCAAGGGCGTGGACTGTAGAGGTGTATTTGGGAGAGAAAATTATAGCATTCCAAGTACACAAGTGTTATTCCATTATTTGCTATGGACGAAGACTAGCGCATTGGTATCATGCAGCATGGATAAAGAGCTAAGTCGTGAAATAAGCTGTTTTCTGTTTAAAATGCAAGTAGCACTATCTCGTCGAGGAAGAAATGTAGTTTGTGTTGTTCTGCAATTATAGGTAATTAGTTATCTAGCTTCACGTTAGAATGATCAGTGTTATAATGAGCAAACTGAATTTTGTTAGGTTGATTTGGGGTTTCGTGAAAGCTACGTGTTGGCTATCTGAGTTAGCCATCCCTAATTTAACAATGTAAGACTAGAGGGAAAGCAACTAATCATCATCATCCACCGTCAACTCTTGGGTTACTTTCTTACTAACGAATATTGTGATTGACCGTTACATTATAATGCACCTACAGTTAAAAAGGCCAACATGTTTGACGTGAAGAGGATTCAAAGTCGCCACCTACAGATTGCGAGTCAAGTGTCCCTAACTATCTGGCCATATTGAACTTATTAAAAAAAGAAACTGCTTGGAGTTGCAACTTATATAAAACACCATCAAAAATAGCTGTAAGAGAAATTACACTATTTAGGTGGGCCGTACGTTGCTGAACTGGCTGATGACCTATAGAAATGTAGAAAGGGTGATAGTACAATGGACAATAGCATTGGAGGAGTATGATTTAGTCATACATAATTGCCTGAACTCACAACATGAAAATGTATTATGATACTCTGTCCATTCATTGAATATTCAGCCCCTGGATGAATAGTGAGAACTGGAAACATAATGATGACAAGTAAAACATTAGGAGATTTCATGTAGATTGATGCCACGTTCATTACTTTGGTGTTTAGAGCACTCGATTCGCAAACCGAGATTGACAGGCTCCAATCCCAGTCCCATCAAAACATGCTCGCCCTTTCATTCGTGTGGATGTTAAAAAGTGGCAGTCAATTCCACTATTCGTTGAAAAAAGAGTATTCCAAGAGTTGACGGAAAGTGGTGATGACTAGTTCCTTTCCCTTTTGTCTTAACTGCTAAATTAGGGATGGTTAGCCAATATAGTCATCGTGTCGCTTTGTGAGAAATACAAAACAAACACTTGATAAGTTCCAGAAAAAATAATTTAAAAAACCTAGATATAGCATGAGCACTACTTTCCAAGCATAAAAGTAAAGTATTGGTGAGCCACTTAAAAGACTAGATAAGAGCACCTGAAAAGTTCCACATGGATCAGAGAACTAACTTTAACAGCCAAGTTTTCTTTAAATGATGCAAAGTACTGGCTGTAGTAAAAAAAATACACTTCATCTTATCACCTTCAGTTTAATGGTTTAGTAGAATAAATAATACACACTATAAATATATACTTTGTAATTTTGATACTTTTGACTAAACTGGCTCTGATGAGCACTTATGATATGTTATGATAGTGTATCGCACAACAGAGTAGAGATTAAGTGGTTGTTCACTGAACATACACATATTCAAGCTGGTATATATGAGTTACGAGCTCTTCTAGAGGGAACACAAATGTCCACAAAAATGCGTAAATGTATTAGGGTCTGCATTAAATGATATGCATGAGTTTCCATGATAATAACAACAAATGCTAGCATATAACAGAAGGGGTACTATATTAAGACAGTGAAAAAATGACTGTACTAGAGTGAAGACTCAGCCTGGTTTTCATACATGGCAGCAGCTCTGATGCCAGTTGGATCCAGCTATACAATATCTTATCTTGGGCTTTTATAAGCTAGTCCATTAAAAGAGGAACTACAGCAAATGTTACCAACGAGCCTTTAGCGAACTGGTATGAGCTGGAATCAGTACGATAGCCAAGAAGATGAGGACGAAAGAGAATAGAATAATAATCTGGTCGATGTGATACAGAGGAAACAGTCAGTGTCAACAGTTAGTCAAACTACTAACAATGACTTCCCAATCTCTACGTTGTGATTAAACCTAAACATCATACAGCTAGAACAGTCATTTTGTCATCAAACTACAGACTGGAGAAAAGTTGCATTCCTAGATGTAAAGTGTAACTTTAAAGTACGATGTATACATGTATTAAATTGCGTGATTATCACTTGATTATCCAATATTAGAACTGTTTCTTGATTATAAAGTAATCTGAACTTAAAGAATTTTGTAACCCTTACTTTTCAAACTATCTGATGAAAGCTGCTCAATTGACACATTTAAGGATACCAGGTGCTAGTAGATATAAAGTCTAGTACATCAACAATTTGCAAAACTGAAGATTGTAAATAGGAGTCCAAAACCTCTGTTTAAAGATGTTTGTGATGGCCCCAACACTACTAGTAGGAAGACCTCCATCAAGAAAAAGCGTGATATTTCAGCGTCAACATTAGTTGAGCAACTGCTAATCAAGAGGTCTCTCAAGCTATCTCAACAACAACCAAGATTCTATCAGTCGAAGACCCTATCAATCACCTCTCCTAGGTGTGCAACAGATTTAGATACTAAAGGCAACATTGTCAAGAGATGACCATTAGATGGATCATGGTCAGGATCATGTACAATAATAGAATAATGTCGAGTGCATTAATGCTCTTCACCTGTGTCGAAGAAGGAGTGTGTACTGATTACAAACAGAGCTGGTCTAGACCAAACAAGCTTCGGCTCAGGACCTACAAATTACCTTAAACACTTATTACAGACAGAGCTGGTCTCGACAAAGCAACCTTCGACTCAGGATACACAAGTTACCTTAAACACGGAGTTAGCCCTTACTGTTTCAGAGGATTTGCTGTTGCAGTTAAGTGATAAATTAAGGACCTCGTCGTTGCTGTTGAGGTTGGTGAATATATTTGGTACATAAACACACACACACACACATGTATTACTTTAAAGGCTTTCATATGTGTATCTCTGCAGTTTTATTTTATGTTCGTTCATACATTGTCTTTTTTCACTTGTGTTTGGTTTTAGTTACTATCTGTGTATAAAGGAGTTACTTTCATTTACCTGTAAATGCATATTCCTAAATATATGTGAGAGTTTTGTGCTTGAAATATTTAATTTTATTATTTTGTGTATTATATTTTTGTTATTATTATTTTTAACATTTAAAAAAGTTTGTTTTATTTTGCAGTTAAATATTTATGTTATGATTTTGATTTTATTAAAATATTACGTTTATGGATATCGTTTTAAAGTGTTAAATGGTTTGATTTTATATTTTAACACGTCTTCGTGGTCCCCAACAAACAGGCCTGCCATGACCAGTAGTTATGACGCTATATCTGCAATCTGTAGGTCGCAGGTTCGAATCTCTGTTCCACTAAACATACTTTCCTGTGCGCCGTCACAATGATTCAGTGAATCCCAATTGTCATTATTAAAAGATTAACCAAAGAGTGATAACTAGCGGTCTTCCCGCCAGTTTTTTACTGCTAAATTATGGACGACTGGGACAAATTAATCTTGCGTATCTTCTTGTAAAATTCAAACCTATTATTATAGATGTAGTATAACATAAGTTCAAGTTGTTTTTTCTCTATTCTATGAATATAATTGTTTTTCACTGTAAATTATTCTATTGTTGTTTTGAATTAAGCACAAAGCTGCACAATGGGTTATCTGTGCTCTGCCCACCACGGGTATCAAAACCCTTTTTTTAGCGTTATAAGTCCACAGACATAAAGCTGAGCCATTGGGGGGCAAATGATTCTAATCATGACTAGTGAATGCATTGTTACAGGTATATTTTGATATCATTGTTAGATTTTTTATTTATATAAAAATCTTTCGTTTATTATTTTATTGTTGGAGGGTTCATTATGTTTTTTGTTTTTGTTCTGTTTGTTTTTGAATTTCGCGCAAAGCTACTCGAGGGCTATCTGCGCTAGCCATCCTTCATTTAGCAGTTTTTGTTCCATTGTGTAATGATTGATCTCTCAAAAATTAATTTTTTTAAGATGTTGTTTAATTTTGTTTTGTGTTAAAGGGTATTTTGTGATAAAAAATATTTATTTTTCTTTATTAATTCACCATAATAGAGGGGATATAAACAAAATACATCAATGATTCAAGACTTCTCATGAAAATTACTGTATTTATTTTCATAATAAAGAAACATTGATTAAAGGTAATTACTTGAGATACATACAAAGAAACTTAGAAGTAACAAAACAATAAAATAAAATTATTACTAACATACATTAATAATAAGATGAACTAAAATAAACTGAAAAATCACTACAAATCAAACAGAAGTATCACTTCAAACGTGAACATACTCTTTAACCTGGACAGGTGGTAAAGGCACTTGATTTGTAACCAAACATGCTCGCTCTTTCAGCCGTGGGGACGTTATAATATTCAGTTAATCCCACTATTCGTTGGTAAAAAAGTAGCCCAAGAGTTGGCGGGAGGTGGTGATGAATAGCTGCCTTCCCTCTAGTCTTACACTGCTAAATTAGGGATGGCTAGTGCAGATAGTCTTCGTGCCTCTTTGCGCGAAATTCAAAAACAAACAAACAAATCAAACCAGTCCAACTTATGCTGTCATTTATAAATCGATAAACACAACTTTTCTGTAAGCATTACCAATTAAAGAGTTAGGTGGGTTAAGACGTGCAACTCGTAATCTGAGGGTCGCGGGTTCGCATCCCTGTCGCACCAAACATGTTCGTCTTTTCAGCCGTGGGGGCGTTAAAATGTGCGGTCAATCCCACTATTAGTTGGCGGTGGGTGGTGACGACTAGCTGCCTTCCCTCAAGTCTTACACTGCTAAATTAGGGAAGGCTAGCGCAGATAGCCCTCGAGTAGCTTTGCGCGAAATTCAAAAACAAACAAATAAACCAATTAAAGCAAGTGGCTTGACCGTGTGTAACTTGCACGTGAAATAATATCAGTACTGGAGTAGATTATTCATTGTTTATGATAATAAGCTAATACTTTTAAACCACGTACGAAGGAAAAATAATAATCCAACTCTGCAGTTAACTTTCTAGACGAACAAGGAAAATATTGTTACTGTATAGGTAATATACACAACTTATATAAAAGAATCATTGTAAATTTCTGTGTAAATTTTATATTATATTTCTTAAAAAAATATGATATAAAATTAAATACAAATAAAGCAATCTTGAAATGCGATCTTTTTTTCTAATTTTTTTAATTTGCTATTTGAAGCAACTTTTACTTCAGTAGAAATGTGTAATGAAAACCAACAATAGCACCATATTTGTTCGTTCTTACGCTTTAATTTTAAGTTTTCATATTTGCAATGCTAGAATCAGGGGTTCAAATTCTCTCTGTGGACACAGCAAATAGACCAATGTGACTTTGCTATAAGAAACACACATAGGAAAGAAATTTTTTGCTCCTAACTGATACAGTGGTATGTTTGCGGACTTATAACGCTTAAAACCTGGTTTCGATACCGGTGGTGGGTAAAGCACATGTAGCCCAGTGTGAAGCTTTGTAATTAAAGTGAAGGAAAATGCATACAGCATTTATTTTACTTATGTGTACTATATTTTATTTAAAGAGGGCGCTATATCAAAAAGCGCGAGTTGAAAATGAGTTTAGGTGCGTATTTTTAACTTGTAAGTTAAAGTTTTGATCATTGAAAAGTAAGTTTTAGTTTTCAAATTAAGTTTGTAATATGAAGTCTTCAAAAATTTCCCCAGCTCCAAGAAGAACTAATATGGGAAAAGAAACGAGTAACAGGCCTAGGTGAGAGTTTTTTCATGAACAGTATTTACTGTTTTAACAGATTAACTTCTTTTTAAATTTAAGCCTCAGAATTAAAAGTTAAAAATGTTGCAATTAACCTAAAAAGTAAACGACAGTAACTAAATGATCATCGTTCATCACTGTATATACAGTGGATATTGTAAATTTACTCGGATCACCTACGTTTTCATTGGGTTGTTGATAGACTGTTAATGTTATTGTCAGTGAACGTGAAGAGCGAAACAAGGAAATCTAAGACTCTTGGCTTGAAATTATATTGAAAAAAAAATTATTTAAAATTGAGTTTCTTTATTGTTCTTTTAATGGAGGATGATTTTTTTCTACAATTTAATATAGTTCAAAATAGTGCTGCACTGAAGGCATTGTTACAATTTTGGTAACGGCAAATAAAGTCCAGGATGGTTGATTTATGGAATAGTTTGGCCTCAACCTCAGATGTGGTAGAAGCTACAATGCTTTATTATGGTCTAGTTTCAATCTTAATGTTGACTTTAATGTAAGAAACAGTAAGTGACTTATGCTATTAATTGAAATTACACCCTCTATCTTTTTAGACATGATTATAGAAATCCTGTAGTGCCAGTTTATTTTTCTGTTTCAAACCTGCAATGACTACTATATGCTGTTATAAAAACCAGCAAAAATTGAATAAGTAGAGAAAATTTCTATTTAGTTTTCAGCAGGAAGTTGATAACTTGCCAATTTATGCATTTCATGTGTCTAAGTTTTTCCCGTGCTTTAAGTGTCAGTAAGGTTTTGCATGAAATAAATTTATTTTCCAGTTACTTTGTTTTATTAGTTTCAGAATAGTGTGGAAAATGTAATAGAGTACATGAGTCATACACTTATTGTTACATTGTACAACAAATATTTTTTTATAGTTGTAATACTTTTGACTTAGTATTGGCAATAACTGCATGGTAGGGAGTTCACCATTGGAGGGGACCATGCATCCCTGAAATTGCTAATGATCTTCAAAAACCCTGAAGATATGATTAGATATTGGATAACAATAGTGAAAGAGTTCAACTTTCTTGTACCATACTACCCACTGAAAATGGCAGCAGATTATATTGTCAACCTATGATAGTATTCCACTTGTTTTATACTCAGATTATGGACACCATATAGTAGCTAAAGCCTTACAGCAAAGTGATGACAAACCACACAAACAGTGGTGCTTCTGGATTTGGATGACCATTATGATGAGCAGCTTAAGGTGTAGCTTGGATGTCACTTGCAGCTCTTCATGGTATCCATCACAAGTTAATAAATATAGCACAATATCTAGTCATAATTGTAGGGTGTGATACAGCTAGAGGTCCTCTTAGATCTGAGGCTGGAAGTACTTTTGTGCAATTCAAGGACCATAGAATACAAGGAGTTTCATGTATTAACTGCTGAAGTGTAAAAGAAGTTATTTCATTCATCTTAAGATATTGTGTGTTGGTGTGAACCATGTAAACTGTCCAGAGGAAAAGCTGTCTACAAACACTGTATCAGAAAGTTACAGCTTCTTGTCTGAAGAGAAGTTCAGTAGATATAACTGATAATTAACTGATATTAAGAAGGTAATAGGTTTTATCAGTTATTTCCCCAAGTAGAATGAAGTTTATTCATTTGCCGACATATTAGTGTAATTTGTTGCCACCTGGGCCTAATTAGTATTAGTTCATTATGTTTACATAAATGCGGAGTATTCTAACCCACAACAGTGTTTCAGGACCATGAAACTGTGGTATTATAAACCTGAGAGTAGTGTTTTAATTGGTTTCAAAACATTCCAGAGTGTAATGATGATTGGGTCTTCTGAAGGTGCTGGTGACAAATGTTTTTTTTGTTGAAACTATGAGATGGCCAAGATTTTAAATATTTTACTCTATTTTATTCAGTAATAGATATTCTAATCCATAAGCATTTTATGAGAAATACTGAAGTTTATCTGATTCATGTTGATATTAATTCACTGGTAAATGATGAAAATGAATGGATTAAAATAAGATGCAAAGCCAGAAAGGATCCATTTGATCTTTTGAACAGTGGTATCATTACACTGTCAAATGGCAGTGCACACCACTTATATAGACACTAAACATGTCACCTGTTGCATGGTTTGAGTCTGTGTTAGCTTAAAAAAACATTCAGATAAATTGTTATTAACTCTCTTTTAAATTGAAATTCCAATAGCTTGAAACAGAATTTGTTTATTATTATAAAGCTAGATGGTGAGTAATCTGTACTCTATTCTCTGCAGGGAATCTAACTCTGGACATGTGAATTGTAAACTGTAGACTTACCACTGACCCACCCTTTAGTTTTCAGTTTATCATTAATTTTCTTTAAAGATTCTTATGCTGGCTTCTCTATATTTTACTACTTTAAGTGACTTATCATTCTTCTTCAGTGAGCTATTATGTTTTCATCTGTGTTAAAAGTAAGATACAAAATATTATATCCAAAGTACTTTACTTTGCACTTACTGTGAATATAAATTGCCAAATATTTGCTCAACTGACCATTGATTCAGACTCATTCAGCAGTACTTCAACATCATCAGTATTGTGAGAAGTACTCTGACAGTTAAAGTGGTAATGTTTTAGGTAAAACAATTAATAAGGTGTTCTGCAAGTTATCAGGTAACTTTGACTTCATGAAAGGTGTTCATGTACATAAACAACTAAAATTTGGTCATTAAAAGCATATCAGTCCTTGTTAGATATTGACCCTTCAATTAATCTTTAATAATTGGTTTAATTATTAAATATATCGGTCCTTGCTCGATGTTCACCCGTCAATTAATCTTTAATAATTGCTTTCATTTATAGGTCATTCCATGTCAAATCATCCAGGGGGCTGCAGGTGACCCCCACAGAATGCCTTGAAAAAATTCACATGTGCTCATCTATCCATATAATGAAAAATCATCAAATATTAGATCAACATCTCTAATAGTTTCTGATTTACAGCCCTGTAAAATGTAGTTAATTTTTATTTTTTTTGGCAAATTCATTTTCGGGTAACTTTGGCTGCTTAAAGCTGCAAGACTAATGGTGGTAGAAAGCACCTGAACTGAATTTTTTTAAAATAAACAATGTATGGTCAGAGGATATTTTAAAAAATTATAACTCAAAAAGTAGGTTGAACACCATCCTGATTTATTTTGTGGATCATATTCAGAAATGTAAGAATATATGGAAAAAATCTGAAAAGGCTGAATAACTGGTGACATGGTCAAACTGTGGCCTGAATTAGGGCTATTTTTAGATAAATCATAAAAAGTATCATGCAAGTACATTTTTTTACAGGAGATCTAATATACTTTTAATTACAACAATTGTTGGTTTATCAACTGATATGTTATAGGAAAGTTGAAAACAAAATTCAGCTTTGTATCATATTACGTCTTAGAGCTATGGCTTATTACATAAGCCAATGTTTTTTACGATTTGGATTTTCAGGTGATTTTACAG
Organism: Tachypleus tridentatus; assembly: GCF_004210375.1. Lineage (NCBI taxonomy): Eukaryota > Metazoa > Arthropoda > Merostomata > Xiphosura > Limulidae > Tachypleus > Tachypleus tridentatus. The sequence continues at coordinate 153,251,421 of NC_134832.1, read as the reverse complement.
CCTCACTATGAAAATCCTGAGAGAGATAAACTTGATTTGAGACCATTTTTGAATTCTGTGAGATTAATTCGGTCAGTGTAGCAAATTTCAGCTTTCTACCGCCATTACTCTTGCAGCTTTAAGCAGTCAAAGATGCCCAAAAATGAATTTGCCATAAATAACAAAAAATTAACTACATTTTACAGGGCTGTAAATCAGAAACTATTAGAGATATTGATCTAATCTTTGGTGATTTTTCATTATATGGGTAGATGAGCACATGTGAATTTTTTCAAGGCATTCTGAGGGGGCCACCTGAAAAATTTTCCAAAATCTGGAAGATTTAACATATAATGACCCTTATCTGTACTTATAAATAAAAGTGTGTCTTCATAAGTTTCTAATTTTTCTAAAGAAAAACCAAAGTGAAATATGGTATTAGCTAACATTAACAACAAACATAATGTTACTTGCACTTCATTTTAGGCAAGATGTATTCTGATACAATGAGACACCATTGTGGATACTAAAATTAATTATAGTGCATTTTTGGACTTTAGTAAGGCTGAATTTCAAAAATTAAATAAGAGAAATATAAAGTTTGGATCAAACATTCAGAATTTAGGTCTCAAAAACAGGCTAAACAAGAAGTGTGTTCTCACAAAAAAAAAGTTTTTGAATATTTGGAAAAAAATCATGTTTCTTCCTTTACATGTATGTAAATAAAGTTTAATATAAATTAATCAGTAATAAATTTGTAAATATAGATAAAGAATCATGTAAAATGAAGGACTAATGGTAGAATCTCGTGAACATGCGATTTTTGAACTTCTAACTTAAAACAAACAACTTTTTTATCAAATTATTGAAATTTAAGTTTTTACCAGTAAATTTTATACCATAAGTGTCATAAAAATATTGAACTAGTTTTTAATAATTTTTGCTCAAACATATAGATTACTGTACAAATATATTATTTGTATATATCATTGGATTAATGATGTAGAACATCAAGCAAGAGAAACACTCCTCAAAGAAATGAAACGGAACGGAAAGCTACTCATTCTTCCCGTAAAGATGAAAATTGTAGAAAGGCAACATCGAGCCACAAAAATGGTTCAGCAAGTGTTTGTAGAAGAGTAGTGGGTTCTCAGCAAGAACAGCAGAACACATGTAACGAGGAAAATCCCAAAAGAACTGCTTCTGATTCAGGTAAAATATAATAATAATGTTACACAGGCCATAGCATATTGCATTATTAGAAAAAAAAAGACTGGTTGGATTTGATAGGAAATATTCACCTAATACCAGATTACAGGACATAATGTAGTCACAGTAATTTACCAAGAGCTGGATGTTTCAAATAACTTTTTTTCTTTTCTGTGAGAAACAAAATGAAGTCAAATATCCTGAGTGTGAAAGTTTTCATCTTAAAAAAAGAATTTATCCTAGATTTGAATTCTGTTTTGGATAATTGGTGTTTTGTTTTAAATTGTTTTCCCATTCACCAGTGATTGTTTTAAAAAATCCAAATCATACATGAAAAGGTCTGAGTAGTATATTCATTGCATATACAATCTAACCAAAAACACCTCGGGTGTGGAAAACAAAGGTGGGCCAAAGAAGACTTCAGTGTACAACTTGCAGGAATATAATATAAATTGACAGCCAAACTGGTAGCTGTACTCAGAACATTGGTAAGAAGGTTACAAAAATATTCATTCAGTAGTTAACCAGGCTGCACATTTTGTTCATATTGGAGCTTGATGATTGGTAAAACAAAATATTCAGTCAAACTAACTAAAATTCTTCTCTAACATTATCTGTAATGAAGTTAAAAGTTAAAATAATATTAACAATACCTTTTTCTCTTCTTCTTTGAATGGACTCCTGACTCTTTAAAATACTTTTATAAGTTAAACTGTTAATTTTTATTTTCTTTATATTATATGATTTTATTGTCTGGCTTGTACCACAGAAGCAGTTTACCCTTCTGTGAAAAACATTGAATCATGGTGGAAACATATTAACAGTTTATCAGTCACTGCATGTTCTTTACCGTAAACTGTGAAATCTTTGAACTTACATGCGTAATTCTCTAGTCTTTTTTTTTTTTCTTCTTTTGAGTAAGTTATAAAAGATCTGTCTTACAGATATGCATCTTAGGATACACAAATATATTAATCACTAGAATGAAATGTCCCAGAACTACTGAGATTTATTTGGCTTGCCAAGCTGTAGGTGGTTAAAGACATCTGATTTTGTTGAAAACAAATCAAGTTCATCTCTTCAAGTTCTCTACCAAAAATAAAAGATCACAAGATTCTGTCAATTATTTCTTTTAATTTACAGATGTGTTGAAGAACAGTGAACATGGGGACCAGAACTCAAACTCTGAAACAAGCCAAACTTCATCCCACAGGTACAGGATTATTAGTTGAATGTATAGTCTAACATAATTACTTGGAGTAAATAATTTTGTAATGGAGCTGATTTATCTTTTTGTAAAAAATCTCATAACCTTATTCTGTAGAGTTAATAAAAACATGGATTACAACAAGACTGCTGCATTATCAAATCCATTTATGTTACTCATTATAGGTGACTCATTAGTGGAATTCACTAATTAATTAATTATATTCGTTAATCAGTAATGTTAGACAAACTGATTGTTTTCACGCAAGACTAATCTTACTCTCTTTGTCACTTGGTGGGACAGCTGTAAGTCTGAAAAGATCTGATTCGGTGAACATATTGTACAGCCAGATGTGACTTTGTTGTAACAAATAAATGTACTTGCCTTTTTTAGCTTGTTAGGAGATTGTATAAATACATTTGTGGACTGTAATACATTTTATTTTTAAAAAGCTTCAGATAAAACTGCTTAAGATTAAGTAACTGTCATTGTAAACTCTTGTACATAACAATATAAACATCACAGAACACAAACTATAAATAAATCCAAAAATACAAGTAACATTGTTTTGTAGGTTTTAAAATACAACTAACATTGTTTGGTCGGGTGTGAAATAGAACTAATATTGTTTTGTAGGTGTTTTTCACACATTTTCAGAAGTGTATACTGAAACTGTAATTTTGTTTGCATAAAATTAAACCTTAATTCATAATACTAATTATAAATCAGAATATATTAAACATATTAGTGAGTTTACTGTATCAAAATGTGAAGTATGAATGGTTATAAAAACTAAACATTTAAAATACGTGATTTGTAAAACATTTTAGGTGTATTACAGTATATTGTCTTAATTTTTTTCTCAACATTTTTATTCTAATGACTAGTTATCATATGCTGTTAATTTGGAGATTTATGGTTCATGTCTCTTAGCTGCAAAATAAAACTTCACACTGCAGCTGTGGATTCTTCATGAGAGTGACAGTCAAACCCATCTACTTAAGACAAAACAAAGATTTAGCTATGGGTATTGTTAACTGGTCTTCTTCCATTACTTCAAAATTAAAAACAACTTGAACAAATAACTTTAGTGTAGCTTTACAACCAACATCAGAACAAACAAGCATATGTTTACTGCTGTTATCAAGCATGGCTATATCAAGAAATGAAATATTATTAGAGCTGGATATCTTGAACTAGATGAAGTGGAACTGCTCTAACAGCTATGTCTAGCTTGAATGGTGTAATAAGTGTAACAGATCTTATGAAAAAATAAGAACTGAATCAATAAACTAAAACTAGGTTAATTATGAAATTGGCTGGCATACCTTAGAAAACTAGACTACTGTTGAAAAAAAAAACTGAATAAATAAACTTGTATTAGGGAGAAAGTTGTGTGAAGCTGATATAAAAACTGGATATTCATTGTTTTTATAAAGAAACAAAATTTAGTGGTTTATTTAAGAAAATCTAATCAAATAAATAAGGATATTCCAAGACTGAATATAATTTAACTTAATGGTTTCTAGTGGTAAACAGGTTATTGTTGTACAAAACAGTGAATGTAATTTAACTTTATGGTTTACAGTTGTAAACAGGTTATCATTATACAAAACAGTGAATATAATTTAACCTAATGGTTAAATTCATAAATTTAAACAGGTTATCATTATACAAAACCGTGAATATAATTTAACCTAATGGTTACTAGTTGTAAACAGGTTATCATTATACAAAACAGTGAATATAATTTAACCTAATGGTTAAATTCATAAATTTAAACAGGTTATCATTATACAAAACCGTGAATATAATTTAACCTAATGGTTACTAGTTGTAAACAGGTTATCATTATACAAAACAGTGAATATAATTTAACCTAATGGTTACTAGTTGTAAACAGGTTATCATTATACAAAACAGTGAATATAATTTAACCTAATGGTTAAATTCATAAATTTAAACAGGTTATCATTATACAAAACAGTGAATATAATTTAACCTAATGGTTACTAGTTGTAAACAGGTTATCATTATACAAAACAGTGAATATAATTTAACCTAATGGTTTACAGTTGTAAACAGGTTGTTGTTATACAAAACCGTGAATATAATTTAACCTAATGGTTACCAGTTGTAAACAGGTTATTGTTATACGTGAATATAATTTAACCTTTTCATCATGGGTGTGTCCCTGGGACCCACCTCTTTACCATTATGTGCTTACTATAGTTTTCATACTGTAACTTTTAAATTAATAAGCCTTTGTTCACAAAATATAGCCTGTAAACATTACAGGTTTATTATATTAAATTATCAAATGTTAAGATATTTTAAAATTATGTTTCATGTCTTTTTTCTCTGTACATGTTGCCTATCCAGAGTGTTAACAAATTGTCATTTTAAAGTTAAAAAACCTTTTATGTATCTAAAGGTTCTCAAACTTTGTATGCCAAATCCTTATTGTGTCCAAATAGTCATTAAACATTTCTTAAGAAAAAAACTTTGTATTTTATCTCTTATTTTCACTAAGAAATCTCTGTACTAATTTGGTTGATTTGACCACACTCCTAACCAACATAAAAACTTAGAAATAAATATAAATGTGCATTTTTCATTCTGGAGTGGCTACAGGTTATAATACTGAAATACAAAATTCTCATTGCATTACACATGTATGTAGATTTATTATTTTTATTATATTGACCTTTCAGCAGTGTTTGACTTACATTACAGAAGTTACAATGATGAGGTGCACATGCACTTATGTATACCATGTACAATAATAAAACTGACCTGTCGTAGCTGTGTTTAGTGGAATAGTATTTTGTAACAGTCACATTTCAATTATTATACATATATACATGTGTATAGGTTATTACTATTTACAAATAAGTTCATAAACTTATTTTTCTTAGAACAGAAGATAAAGCACACAATTATCTATTCTAGTTACGACATTTGCAATTGGTTGCTGCTTGTCATAGATTGCTAAGCCTTAAAAATTTGTATATGGAGGATGTAAGGCTATGTTTTATATATACATTTGAAATAAGCAAGAAACCATAAATTACTATATTTGTATCAAACAGTTTTGTTGTAATATATTAAGTTTGTTAGCTAAACTATGTTTACGTCTAAAATTATATTAAATTTCAAACAGGCTAAAATTTAACTTACTAGCAAGAATCTTTTTCTCAAAAGAGAAAGAGGATGCCATAATATATTTTAAAATGACTTAGAAAGTCACTAAGGGGACATTATGAGCTTTCAGTTGGTTATAAATCACATACAAAAGTAAGTATGTATGGGACCATTTTCTGTAATAGAGAGAAATGAGTGGGGTCACTGTACTTGGTTCAGAACATGAGTGATATTTCAGCGAATAGAAAAGATGGGAGATTTTTATATTCTACCTTGTCAAAGTCAGTAATTTGAGTTCCTAATTTTTATAAAACTATAGACTTTTTATTTATACACTGGATAGATGAAGGGAAGAAGAAATGTCATTTGTTATTATTCAGCTCTTCATGATGGTGAATGGAATTCTCCAAAACTAGTACAATCCAATAACACATGTTGATTTGGATCTCCCTAGAACTTAGATTTTGAGATTAAACAAGATTTGGAATACTAAGTTTATTCATTGTAATATATACCATTATAGTTACAAGGTTGTGTAAAATACATAAGCCTATTGCAGTGTGTATAGTGTAACACTGTTAAATCCCAAGAGTTTACAGAACTGTATGACTTTAAACAAACATCACACTATCCTACACATTTTTTCTTAATATCTGTCTTAACTAGTCATTACAATATTAATTCAGAGGTGAGTACAAATTTTGAAATCTGTAATATACTAATTAATTCCCCGGTCTTTCAGTTGCAGATAGTCTTGAAACCATACATACTTTAATGTAGTAAACAATACAAGTCTTTTGTACACAAAAAGTTTGATTATTTTAAATTGTGTATTTTTACTGACTGTTTGTCTGTGAATTATGGATTCAGAGTAATTCAGACTCTGACTAGTCTAAGTTCAGAGTGGTTTTCATATTAAGATAAGAGATACTTTTATTTCATTGGTTTTAAAATTTCATTTTCAGAACTTCTAGAACGTCCTAAATGAATATCAAATGGACCAAGCCTGTAAACACCATATAAAAAAATCTGAATTACCATCTTTCCTTTCTAAAATAACATTGCAGATAAAGTTATAAATATTTATTCTCAGACACATAACACACATGACACATAACAGTTTACCTCTGTTTTTACCGATCTTAGAGCCAGATTTAACTGCTGAATGCTCAAGTGCTGTTGTTAGTGGTTGGACAAATGAGATTTTAGGTTGTATCTACAGAAATACTGAATATAAGTGTAAGGAAGTTATACTTTTATTGTTCAGGTCACTGGATAGGACACATAAGAAGTATTCTGTTCAGTTTTGAGTTCCTTACCTTAGGAAAGAAGAAATTGTTAAAAGAGGTTCAAAGCCTGGAATGGAGGGATTGTCATATGAAAATAGGATGAAATCTCTAAAATTCTTTTCCCTTGAAAATAGAAAAGTTGGGAGGTGGGTCTGATTGAGGTGTTTAAGTGAATGGTGCCTGGAATGGAGGGATTGTCATATGAAAATAGGATGAAATCTCTAAAATTCTTTTCCCTTGAAAATAGAAAAGTTGGGAGGTGGGTCTGATTGAGGTGTTCAAGTGAATGGTGCCTGGAATGGAGGGATTGTCATATGAAAATAGGATGAAATCTCTAAAATTGTTTTCCCTTGAAAATAGAAAAGTTGGGAGGTGGGTCTGATTGAGGTGTTCAAGTGAATGGTGCCTGGAATGGAGGGATTGTCATATGAAAATAGGATGAAATCTCTAAAATTGTTTTCCCTTGAAAATAGAAAAGTTGGGAGGTGGGTCTGATTGAGGTGTTCAAGTGAATGGTGCCTGGAATGGAGGGATTGTCATATGAAAATAGGATGAAATCTCTAAAATTGTTTTACCTTGAAAATAGACAAGTTGGGAGGTGGGTCTGATTGAGGTGTTTAAGTGAATAGCTTGGGGGCACAAGTGTAAAACTTGGTAGTGTAGGAGTTGGTTTCAGATGTTGTAGTAGGGACAGTAAAATTAAATGAGTTTAATAAAAAGCTTGATTATTAAGTTTTCTGTTGTTTAAGTTAATTGTGTGTGGAACTGCAGAGAGAGGTGAACAGATCTCGTTGTCCCAAAATGCTGTTATAAGCTATAAAACTCGAAGATACAGCTCAAGTTATTGTGCTTAATTATGTAATGCATGTGGAGACCTCACAAAGCAATTGATTTATTATTTTTGTTTTATTTAACCCAATAAAAGAATTAAGTTTAGTGTTTTCTTGATTGTATTTTTTCTTAGTCCTTTACAGAATTTAACCTTACCTTTTTGTAACAACAGTAGTAATTCAAAAGATAATTTTTATTTACTTCAGCTGTGCAATTAATAAAATAATAACATACAAAGTCCTATAACTATTATCATTTGAAAGGCTTTCTAACTGATAGACAAATGTCTTAAAATGGTTCACTTACGTGGTTGAAGTGAACTCAGGAAGTTTTCTGCAGGCTCGGTTATTAATCAGTGTCATCAAAACCACTTAGCCTTAAACAGAAATTAGTAAATCAAAATCTTTTTGTATTGCTTATAAATAAGATCAAACATTAGAGAGAATTTTGTTGAACAGAAGATGTGTTAGAAGATAGGGACAAATGGCTTTGACTTTGTGGTTTATATATCCACAAATTAAAAGGATTGGAGGCTGTAAAATTAGATTATGCCTTAACAGTATTAATGCTATAAATATTTAATTTTTGTTAAACTCTGGGAAATATACAGGCGTAATGAAGAAATCAGAAATTGGCAACTAGAAGTGAACAAGTTTCATGATACAGACAAGTGAAGACTGACAATATATTTCTTTTTTGGAATTAATTAATTAAAATTTATATTAAATATTTATTTATTAGTTATGATTTCAAATTCATATATACATATACACACACTGGTAATATAGTAATATTAAATTTTAATGTAACTAAAAAAAATCATGACATGCACTTTGACCTTCCTATATTCAGAGGTTAATAAGAATGTGAAAAGAAATTTGTAGCCTATCAGTATTTTTATCACAACCATTAAAAACATTTGAACAGGTTAGCACAATTTTTTCACAATCAACAGTAAATATCTTTCATTCTAGAATTTTTGTATTTGTGTACATGTCTGTCTTACAGAACTTGTATCATTTGTTGACAATTTTACTTTGTTCATTAAAAACACATTACACACAATCTAGAAAAATATATGAACAACAAATTAATCAGTAATCTCAGTTTGAATAACATACTTTAGGGTACAAGTTATGTAGTTTACATTCTTATAAATGGTAAATACTTCTGTTCACATTTAATGTGTAAAAATCTTGTGAAACTATAACTGAGATGCTGTAAGAAAATTTATTGTATTTGCTTCATGTTCAATTTAGTAAACTGTTTGAATGGCAATTATGCATTTGTTTTATAGCATTAACTCACAGAATAGTGATTCAGCCTCCAAAACAGTAAAGAAAAAAGCTGGTATGTAATTTAACAGTTCTATCAATGTGGGGTTTATATTTTATTTTACTTTACTGTGTAGCATTAGTTAATAGGTTTCAAATGTAGATCATAACTTTAGTTGACAGTTGCATTAAACATGGTGAATATTTGTTTTTCAGTACTATTCTTTTCTTTCTACTTTTTTCTCTAATTCTGAATCTGTTGTAAATATGCCTAACTGTAGAAATAATAGAATTTAGATTTGTATAACTAACAGTTTGAAACACCTATTTTATTAGAGTTGACTTTCTGATGGTTTGTCAACAATATTGTTTTTCTTCTATATTAGTTCACTTGAAAGATAGATAGCTCTTTTTTTAGGTTGTTCTTTTGGTAATAACAACTGGTTATATTCCTTTTCTTCAAGTTGTTCTTTTGGTAATAATAACTGGTTAGATTCCCTTTCTTCAAGTTGTTCTTTTGGTAATAATAACTGGTTATATTCCCTTTCTTCAAGTTGTTCTTTTGGTAATAATAACTGGTTAGATTCCCTTTCTTCAAGTTGTTCTTTTGGTAATAATAACTGGTTAGATTCTCTTTCGTCAAGTTGTTCTTTTGGTAATAATAGCTGGTTAGATTCCCTTTCTTCAAGTTCTTTTGGTAATAATAACTGGTTAGATTCCCTTTCTTCAAGTTGTTCTTTTGGTAATAATAACTGATTAGATTTCCTTTCTTTAAGTTGTTCTTTTGGTAATAATAACTGGTTAGTTCAAGTTGTTCTTTTGGTAATAATAGCTGGTTAGATTCCCTTTCTTCAAGTTCTTTTGGTAATAATAACTGGTTAGATTCCCTTTCTTCAAGTTGTTCTTTTGGTAATAATAACTGATTAGATTCCCTTTCTTCAAGTTCTTTTGGTAATAATAACTGGTTAGATTCCCTTTCTTCAAGTTGTTCTTTAGGTAATAATAACTGATTAGATTCCCTTTCTTCAAGTTCTTTTGGTAATAATAACTGGTTAGATTTCCTTTCTTTAAGTTGTTCTTTTGGTAATAATAACTGATTAGATTCCCTTTCTTCAAGTTGTTCTTTTGGTAATAATAACTGGTTAGATTCCCTTTCTTCAAGTTCTTTTGGTAATAATAACTGATTAGATTCCCTTTCTTCAAGTTGTTCTTTTGGTAATAATAACTGGTTAGATTCCCTTTCTTCAAGTTCTTTTGGTAATAATAACTGGTTAGATTTCCTTTCTTTAAGTTGTTCTTTTGGTAATAATAACTGATTAGATTCCCTTTCTTCAAGTTGTTCTTTTGGTAATAATAACTGGTTAGATTCCCTTTCTTCAAGTTCTTTTGGTAATAATAACTGGTTAGATTTCCTTTCTTTAAGTTGTTCTTTTGGTAATAATAACTGATTAGATTCCCTTTCTTCAAGTTGTTCTTTTGGTAATAATAACTGGTTAGATTCCCTTTCTTCAAGTTCTTTTGGTAATAATAACTGGTTAGATTTCCTTTCTTTAAGTTGTTCTTTTGGTAATAATAACTGGTTAGATTCTCTTTCGTCAAGTTGTTCTTTTGGTAATAATAACTGGTTAGATTCCCTTTCTTCAAGTTCTTTTGGTAATAATAACTGGTTAGATTTCCTTTCTTTAAGTTGTTCTTTTGGTAATAATAACTGATTAGATTCCCTTTCTTCAAGTTGTTCTTTTGGTAATAATAACTGGTTAGATTCCCTTTCTTCAAGTTCTTTTGGTAATAATAGCTGGTTAGATTCCCTTTCTTCAAGTTCTTTTGGTAATAATAACTGGTTAGATTCCCTTTCTTCAAGTTGTTCTTTTGGTAATAATAACTGGTTAGATTCTCTTTCGTCAAGTTGTTCTTTTGGTAATAATAACTGGTTAGATTCCCTTTCTTCAAGTTCTTTTGGTAATAATAACTGGTTAGATTTCCTTTCTTTAAGTTGTTCTTTTGGTAATAATAACTGATTAGATTCCCTTTCATCAAGTTGTTCTTTTGGTAATAATAACTGGTTAGATTCCCTTTCTTCAAGTTCTTTTGGTAATAATAGCTGGTTAGATTCCCTTTCTTCAAGTTCTTTTGGTAATAATAACTGGTTAGATTCCCTTTCTTCAAGTTGTTCTTTTGGTAATAATAACTGGTAAATACTGGTAGTTATATAAAGGGAATGTAATCTGCTATCATTATTAAAAGCAGATTATATTCCCTTTATATAACTACTGCTTTTCATAATAACTGGTTAGATTCCCTTTCTTCAAATGCTGCATTTGGTAATAGTCAACTGTGGTTAATAACATTTTACAACTAAGTTAGGATACATGGTTTTATTTTACCCATATTCTTATAATAATTTAACTCTTCTGGTGTTTTACTTGCTGTTGGTGTTTTTATTTTTTTTTATTAAAATTAATCAATTGAATTTCTTTATAAATGGTTTCTGTAACTTTTTTTTTGTACATTTTGTTTTTTATTCTTTCCATTTACTGGTTTTAGAGTTCACACACACAGAGAAATATTTGTATATTAATATTCTGTAGCATTCATAATGTCTAGGATTTTTTAAGATCTAAATTTTCATTATAAATAAAATGTTGATACAGTCATTTTATATCAGGTCGCATTGTACAGTCTCGCTACAAAGATGCAGCATCTCGTGCAGCGAAACCCTCTATACCAAGAAGTATTTCCTTAGAGAGAATCCCAGTTTCACAGTCTGGAAGAAAGGAGGCAAGTTGGAACTATTTGTGTCACTTATAAAGACAACTTTGTGTTACTTCATGTTCTTGTCAGTGGGAGATTGAACATATTTTGTCTTGTTAAAAGACTTCTAATTTGCTGATGTGAGATGTATTTGCAACAGGAAAAGTGGTTACAAAATTATTACATGAACACTGATTAACCTTTAAGATAATTTTAAGGTAGAGAAATGTTTTATTTCTTCACAGTTTAGATAAAAATACTTAGTGTTTTTATGTTTCGTGAATCAATGTCCGTGATTCATCTCACCATTAAAGAAGTGAGTTGTGCCACCATGCTGTTTGCAGACAAACAAACGTGATGCAATAAGACATTGACACACCCTTCTTCAGATTCAAGTAATATACTTGTTTTAGGTAAAATATAAGCTGTTTTATTTGCAACTGAGGTATTAATAATAATCATTTCTCTATTTTTCTAAACTAATTAAATGTCTGATTTTGTTTTATTTTAAACATTTCAGTTTGTGGCAGACTTATGCTACTATTCTCTGTGTTATCTACAATAAAAATAGAACTTCATATGTTTCTGAGATTCTTACAGATGGTGGTGCTGTCAAAGCTTTAATATTACAAAATGTGCCATAGTTTTTAATTGCAGATTTCCATAATATTTAATGTATGTGTATTTAAGTGTCAAAACAAATCCAGTTACAAAAATTTTTTACCATGTAAACAGGAACTAGTAATTATCAGAAGAAATATTCCACAGACCTTTGGCTTATATTTAGACCTCAATTCTAAAATTAATATTTGAGGTTTTTTTTTGTAGTTTCTCATGTCTGCTAATAAGAAAAGTTTGGTGCAGTAGATGTGCAATTTTTTTTAACTTTCTGTATGACCTGATAAATTTTTTTCAACTTACAGTTTTCAAAGATTTTTGCATTCACTAGAAAAAATTCAGTAATTAGTTCATGGTTTTCATGGAGCTGAAGATGTAGAATATTTGTCATTATAGATTTATCACTTTTTTTTCTCCTTTCTATAAAAACACAACATTTCAGTCAATGATTTTCCAACCCTTGCCTCCAATGTTTTAATAAGGATCCCAGCAAGTATCATAAGGCACTGCTTTTAATAACACCAACAGGTGTTAATTTCAGGACAGCAGAAAAATATGTACATGACATTTTCAAACTTTTTATGACCAAATAATTTGTCAAGATTTGAATTATCTAGCTATGTGTTTACTTGTCTTTCACATCTTTGTTTTCATAATGTCAGTGTATCAACCTTAACACACTTGTGTTGTGCCACATTCAAAGTTTTACCCATAAGCATTATGTGGTAAACAAAAATTTTAAATAACATGTAAGACAAACTTGTAACAATTTTGTGTTAAGGTATATTTATTTGATTTGTGTCAGTGCATTTTTAGATAATCCATAATTAAACTAAAATTTAAGTTTCTCAAGCAGTTTCCAAATGTTCTGACAATTTGTGGGATCAACTTAGGTCAATTGTAGATTAAAGTTGATCAATTATTATGTATATTTCTAATGAAACATCATACCTTTGTTATTATGAAATTGTGTTTGTATATGTGTTTTCTTTATATAGGAAGTACATGTTCAGAAATAATGAAACAAAATTACATTCACCTCAGTGAAAGCTATCGGGAAGATTACATTCACTCGTGACAAGTTGTATTTCCTCTTTAATTGTTTTATTTTTTTTAATCCATGCAACATTTTCACTTTCATTGGTAATAACTGAAGGAATATGAATAGACCATGCATTTCCAATTGGGGAAGCCAACTAAATAGAAGAAATTCCTCAAGCAAAGTTAAATTTCTTGGGAATGTAATGTTTTTCATCCCTGAAGTATTTTGTATAAAGCTAATAGAATTTTGTCATGTTCAAGTTTAAGTAATGAAACTTGTTCTTTCACTGAACAGATACCTTATTTATTATTATTATTATTATTATTATTATTATGTTACTGTTTCTTTTTAGTTTATATTTCAAATTATTACATGTAGCTTATAATGAACAAGTGGTTGTTCATTAACTCTACAGAGTTTTGTTTGACAAAGCCCATATGGAAGAATGAATGTTTACAATAAATTATTTAATTCTGAATTTATTTCACTAAACTTCACAAGTTTATAGTATAAATTACAAGTATGTAATATACAAGAAACAGAATGTTTAATAATAAACAAACCTTCAGAAGTTTTTAGTATACATTACAAGTATGTAATATACAAGAAACAGAATGTTTAATAATAAACAAAACTTCACAAGTTTTTAGTATACATTACAAGTATGTAATATACAAGAAACAGAATGTTTAATAATAAACAAAACTTCACAAGTTTTTAGTATACATTACAAGTATGTAATATACAAGAAACAGAATGTTTAATAATAAACAAAACTTCACAAGTTTTTAGTATACAAGTATGTAATATACAAGAAACAGAATGTTTAATAATAAACAAACCTTCACAAGTTTTTAGTATACATTACAAGTATGTAATATACAAGAAACAGAATGTTTAATAATAAACAAAACTTCACAAGTTTTTAGTATACATTACAAGTATGTAATATACAAGAAACAGAATGTTTAATAATAAACAAACCTTCACAAGTTTTTAGTATACATTACAAGTATGTAATATACAAGAAACAGAATGTTTAATAATAAACAAACCTTCACAAGTTTTTAGTATACATTACAAGTATGTAATATACAAGAAACAGAATGTTTAATAATAAACAAACCTTCACAAGTTTTTAGTATACATTACAAGTATGTAATATACAAGAAACAGAATGTTTAATAATAAACAAACCTTCACAAGTTTTTAGTATACATTACAAGTATGTAATATACAAGAAACAGAATGTTTAATAATAAACAAAACTTCACAAGTTTTTAGTATACAAGTATGTAATATACAAGAAACAGAATGTTTAATAATAAACAAACCTTCACAAGTTTTTAGTATACATTACAAGTATGTAATATACAAGAAACAGAATGTTTAATAATAAACAAAACTTCACAAGTTTTTAGTATACATTACAAGTATGTAATATATAAGAAACAATGTTTAATAATAAACAAACCTTCAGAAGTTTTTAGTATACATTACAAGTATGTAATATACAAGAAACAGAATGTTTAATAATAAACAAACCTTCACAAGTTTTTAGTATACATTACAAGTATGTAATATACAAGAAACAGAATGTTTAATAATAAACAAAACTTCACAACTTTTTTAGTATACATTACAAGTATGTAATATACAAGAAACAGAATGTTTAATAATAAACAAAACTTCACAAGTTTTTAGTATACATTACAAGTATGTAATATACAAGAAACAGAATGTTTAATAATAAACAAACCTTCACAAGTTTTTAGTATACATTACAAGTATGTAATATACAAGAAACAGAATGTTTAATAATAAACAAAACTTCACAAGTTTTTAGTATACATTACAAGTATGTAATATACAAGAAACAGAATGTTTAATAATAAACAAACCTTCACAAGTTTTTAGTATACATTACAAGTATGTAATATACAAGAAACAGAATGTTTAATAATAAACAAAACTTCACAAGTTTTTAGTATACATTACAAGTATGTAATATACAAGAAACAGAATGTTTAATAATAAACAAACCTTCACAAGTTTTTAGTATACATTACAAGTATGTAATATACAAGAAACAGAATGTTTAATAATAAACAAACCTTCACAAGTTTTAGTATACATTACAAGTATGTAATATACAAGAAACAGAATGTTTAATAATAAACAAACCTTCACAAGTTTTTAGTATACATTACAAGTATGTAATATACAAGAAACAGAATGTTTAATAATAAACAAAACTTCACAAGTTTTTAGTATACATTACAAGTATGTAATATACAAGAAACAGAATGTTTAATAATAAACAAAACTTCACAAGTTTTTTAGTATACATTACAAGTATGTAATATACAAGAAACAGAATGTTTAATAATAAACAAACCTTCACAAGTTTTAGTATACATTACAAGTATGTAATATACAAGAAACAGAATGTTTAATAATAAACAAACCTTCACAAGTTTTAGTATACATTACAAGTATGTAATATACAAGAAACAGAATGTTTAATAATAAACAAAACTTCACAAGTTTAATAATTTTAGTATACATTACAAGTATGTAATATACAAGAAACAGAATGTTTAATAATAAACAAACCTTCACATTACAAGTTTTTAGTATCAGACGTTTTAGTATACATTACAAGCATGTAATATACAAGAAACAGAATGTTTAATAATAAACACACCTTCAGACGTTTTTAGTATACATTACAAGCATGTAATATACAAGAAAGAGAATGTTTAATAATAAACAAACCTTCAGAAGTTTTTAGTATACATTACAAGTATGTAATATACAAGAAACAGAATGTTTAATAATAAACACACCTTCAGAAGTTTTTAGTATACATTACAAGTATGTAATATACAAGAAATAGAATGTTTAATAATAAACAAAACTTCACAAGTTTTTAGTGTACATTACAAGTGTGTAATATACAAGAAACAGAATGTTTAATAATAAACAAAACTTCACAAGTTTTTAGTATACATTACAAGTATGTAATATACAAGAAACAGAATGTTTAATAATAAACAAACTTTCAGACGTTTTTAGTATACATTACAAGTATGTAATATACAAGAAACAGAATGTTTAATAATAAACAAACCTTCAGAAGTTTTTAGTATACATTACAAGTATGTAATATACAAGAAACAGAATGTTTAATAATAAACACACCTTCAGAAGTTTTTAGTATACATTACAAGTATGTAATATACAAGAAACAGAATGTTTAATAATAAACACACCTTCACAAGTTTTTAGTATACATTACAAGTATGTAATATACAAGAAACAGAATGTTTAATAATAAACAAACCTTCAGAAGTTTTTAGTATACATTACAAGTATGTAATATACAAGAAACAGAATGTTTAATAATAAACAAACTTTCAGACGTTTTTAGTATACATTACAAGTATGTAATATACAAGAAACAGAATGTTTAATAATAAACAAACCTTCACAAGTTTTTAGTATACATTACAAGTATGTAATATACAAGAAACAGAATGTTTAATAATAAACAAAACTTCACAACTTTTTAGTATACATTACAAGTATGTAATATACAAGAAACAGAATGTTTAATAATAAACAAAACTTCACAAGTTTTTAGTATACATTACAAGTATGTAATATACAAGAAACAGAATGTTTAATAATAAACAAACCTTCAGAAGTTTTTAGTATACATTACAAGCATGTAATATACAAGAAACAGAATGTTTAATAATAAACACACCTTCAGACGTTTTTAGTATACATTACAAGCATGTAATATACAAGAAAGAGAATGTTTAATAATAAACAAACCTTCAGAAGTTTTTAGTATACATTACAAGTGTGTAATATACAAGAAACAGAATGTTTAATAATAAACAAAACTTCACAAGTTTTTAGTATACATTACAAGTATGTAATATACAAGAAACAGAATGTTTAATAATAAACAAAACTTCAGACGTTTTAGTATACATTACAAGTATGTAATATACAAGAAACAGAATGTTTAATAATAAACAAACCTTCAGAAGTTTTTAGTATACATTACAAGTATGTAATATACAAGAAACAGAATGTTTAATAATAAACACACCTTCACAAGTTTTTAGTATACATTACAAGTATGTAATATACAAGAAACAGAATGTTTAATAATAAACACACCTTCACAAGTTTTAGTATACATTACAAGTATGTAATATACAAGAAACAGAATGTTTAATAATAAACAAACCTTCAGAAGTTTTTAGTATACATTACAAGTATGTAATATACAAGAAACAGAATGTTTAATAATAAACAAAACTTCAGAAGTTTTTAGTATACATTACAAGTATGTAATATACAAGAAACAGAATGTTTAATAATAAACAAACCTTCAGAAGTTTTTAGTATACATTACAAGTATGTAATATACAAGAAACAGAATGTTTAATAATAAACAAAACTTCACAAGTTTTAGTATACATTACAAGTATGTAATATACAAGAAACAGAATGTTTAATAATAAACACACCTTCACAAGTTTTAGTATACATTACAAGTATGTAATATACAAGAAACAGAATGTTTAATAATAAACAAACCTTCAGAAGTTTTTAGTGTACATTGCAAGTATGTAATATACAAGAAATAGAATGTTTAATAATAAACAAAACTTCACAAGTTTTTAGTGTACATTACAAGTATGTAATATACAAGAAACAGAATGTTTAATAATAAACAAAACTTCACAAGTTTTTAGTGTACATTACAAGTATGTAATATACAAGAAACAGAATGTTTAATAATAAACAAAACTTCACAAGTTTTTCATATACATTACAAGTATGTAATATACAAGAAACAGAATGTTTAATAATAAACAAAACTTCACAAGTTTTTAGTGTACATTACAAGTATGTAATATACAAGAAACAGAATGTTTAATAATAAACAAAACTTCACAAGTTTTTAGTGTACATTACAAGTATGTAATATACAAGAAATAGAATGTTTAATAATAAACAAAACTTCACAAGTTTTTAGTATACATTACAAGTATGTAATATACAAGAAATAGAATGTTTAATAATAAACAAAACTTCACAAGTTTTTAGTGTACATTACAAGTATGTAATATACAAGAAACAGAATGTTTAATAATAAACAAAACTTCACAAGTTTTTCATATACATTACAAGTATGTAATATACAAGAAACAGAATGTTTAATAATAAACAAAACTTCACAAGTTTTTAGTGTACATTACAAGTATGTAATATACAAGAAACAGAATGTTTAATAATAAACAAAACTTCACAAGTTTTTAGTGTACATTACAAGTATGTAATATAGAAGAAACAGAATGTTTAATAATAAACAAAACTTCACAAGTTTTAGTGTACATTACAAGTATGTAATATACAAGAAACAGAATGTTTAATAATAAACAAAACTTCACAAGTTTTTTAGTGTACATTACAAGTATGTAATATACAAGAAACAGAATGTTTAATAATAAACAAAACTTCACAAGTTTTTAGTATACATTACAAGTATGTAATATACAAGAAACAGAATGTTTAATAATAAACAAAACTTCACAAGTTTTTAGTGTACATTACAAGTATGTAATATACAAGAAACAGAATGTTTAATAATAAACAAAACTTCACAAGTTTTTAGTATACATTACAAGTATGTAATATACAAGAAACAGAATGTTTAATAATAAACAAAACTTCACAAGTTTTAGTGTACATTACAAGTATGTAATATACAAGAAACAGAATGTTTAATAATAAACAAAACTTCACAAGTTTTAGTGTACATTACAAGTATGTAATATACGAGAAATAGAATGTTTAATAATAAACAAAACTTCACAAGTTTTAGTATACATTACAAGTATGTAATATACAAGAAATAGAATGTTTAATAATAAACAAAACTTCACAAGTTTTTAGTGTCCATTACAAGTATGTAATATACAAGAAACAGAATGTTTAATAATAAACAAAACTTCACAAGTTTTTCATATACATTACAAGTATGTAATATACAAGAAACAGAATGTTTAATAATAAACAAAACTTCACAAGTTTTTTAGTGTACATTACAAGTATGTAATATACAAGAAACAGAATGTTTAATAATAAACAAAACTTCACAAGTTTTTAGTGTACATTACAAGTATGTAATATACAAGAAATAGAATGTTTAATAATAAACAAAACTTCACAAGTTTTTAGTGTACATTACAAGTATGTAATATACAAGAAACAGAATGTTTAATAATAAACAAAACTTCACAAGTTTTTAGTGTACATTACAAGTATGTAATATACGAGAAATAGAATGTTTAATAATAAACAAAACTTCACAAGTTTTTAGTGTACATTACAAGTATGTAATATACAAGAAACAGAATGTTTAATAATAAACAAAACTTCACAAGTTTTTAGTATACATTACAAGTATGTAATATACAAGAAACAGAGTGTTTAATAATAAACAAAACTTCACAAGTTTTTAGTATACATTACAAGTATGTAATATACAAGAAATAGAATGTTTAATAATAAACAAAATTTCACAAGTTTTTAGTGTACATTACAAGTATGTAATATACAAGAAACAGAATGTTTAATAAAAATATTTCTTTTTCAGGATTCACTTCTGAATTTATTTTAATCAGTTTTTCTCAGACTCTAAACTAGTCTTAAGTGCAAGGTGATTTTTATGTTAAAAACAACATTACTTGATCATGTTACAGTTTTCATTTTTCTTTTATGTAACGTCTATAACCTCTAAAATAAATATCAAAAGTTTTCACAGTTTTTGTATCTCTTCCCTAATACACTATATGGTCTAGGTCTATTTGACTGATTTTGTAACCACCAATATAAATTATCCTTGTTTTTTCTAGAATAGCTGCAGATTGTAAAAGAGAAATTTACAATTATATATCTTGTACAATCTCAGACAAAAAATTTACATCTGTATTTATATGATTTTAATGTCATATGATCTTTGAACAATGTCTAACTACTTTGAATAGTAGGAATTTGGAGACTTTAGAGAAAACAATTCAAGTTATATCATGCAATGTCTAACTATATATGTATTTGTTGGACTGAAGCTATTTTTTATTCACTTTCTTAACTAACATAATTTTTTAACATTTATGTCTTAGTTGTTTATGTTAAGTAAGATATATCAATAGATAAAAGATACACTTAAAAATTAAGAAATTTACTCCATGATTGAGCTCCTATTCTTGAAAGCTGGGCTTCATTAACCCTAAATTTTCTTATTAAGATGGTTGTTCAAATGATGAAAGAGAATGCTTCCAAATTACCATAATCTGTTTGGCTTTCTTGCTGACCAAAAAAAAAGGTTTAAAAATATTTGTTACTTATTGGAGCAATGACTTCAATCTGTGCTTAGTAAAATCTGCTTGGGAAGTAGCACTTTTTATTTGAATAAATCAATGTAATCATGCAGTCCATAAAATGGCTTTTATGTTGGTTATAAATATGTATCACTGACTATTAAGCATGAGAAATTACCCTTTTATCAGTCATGTGACAATCAGAAATCCCTGATCATTGATTATTGTAGCTCACAATCTGCCTGATTCTGATAATGGTGATGTGTAGTATTGTTGTCAGTTTAATCTTCAAAATTGTAACAGCCACAGAGAATGTATTTTGAAGCTCCATTAAACTTAAAGCAGTTGTAGTTATTGATTTAAGAATTGATTTATTTTCTAGTTTTTGTTTGAGTGAGTAAAAAATTAAAACATGGACTGGCCTTGTGGTTAGTACATGATTGTTTGAGAGACAAACAAACTGTTGAGGTTCATAACCTAAACTCATCATTCACTTAAGTCTTAATTTTGAATACCTTTACTATCAATCACACGGAAACCATGAGATGGACTAACAAGGAGCCGCATGAAATATACCCTCCAGATCTCTGCCAATCACACGGAAACCATGAGATGGACTAACAAGGAGCCGCATGAAATATACCCTCCAGATCTCTGCCAATCACACAGAAACCATGAGATGGACTAACAAGGAGCCACATGAAATATACCCTCCAGAACTTTGCCAAGCACACAGTGTGTAGTAGCTCAGTGCATATGGTGATGTTATGAACCTTTTTCTAATGCATGGTACGTAAAGAAATGGGTGTGCTTTGCAATGTGAGGAGCATTGTTTTTGTTGCATTCAATGTATTGACCAAGGTAAATAAATTAGAAAAAGACAGAAGATTGTTTTATTTTACAATAAGTAATGTTTCATGTTGAAAGTAGAGAGTTGTGATTGTAACTATACTTACAAGCCAAACCAGGTGATTGTTGTTGTGGATAAAGTGGTCTTGGTGGAGTTTTTTCTGTTTTTTTTAATTCTTGGCAGTTGGTTTTCCATTATTGGGAAATTCAACAAAGTTTACAGATTCATTGACACCCAGTTATGCACTAATTGGCCTGATTTCAATTGCCAAACAAAACATTGGTAAAATTCTAGAAAAATAAGTGATTTCAAAAGCATGAAAGGTTGCAAGAAACCTCAGTGTTGGGTGTAAGAAATTTATTCACAAAATAGAAAAGGTGGGAGTTTATTACTTTAAATTCTGCTTGTATCTATAGTTGGTGGACATTTTGAAACCTATTATATAAAGGGAAAAAAATTTGAAATGAGGAATTCAGTGGAGACGGGCAACACCTGACACAGGAAAGTGAAAACTGAGTTTGTTTCCTTTGAAAGTTATGAAATCAAACCTTGTGATATAAAAATGTGTTATAAATCACATCGTGATACAAAGTTTATTAACATACATTAATAATAAAGATTATAAATTAAAGTTTGAATGTAATGGTAAAAATTATGACTCTTTTTCCCTGCCTGTGCACGTCGAGTTAACAGGCAGTTTTTTTATTTATTCAACTAGGCCTCTTTGTCAGACACGATCAAGAGACCTTCCACACCTGTCAGTGGTTCAGATACTGCTTTGAATACAACACCCTTCCCATGGACAGATTCTGTGAGCACCGGGACTGCTACCTCAACTCCAGCTATTAATCTTGTTACTGCTCCTGGTTTTGTGCATGATGAATCATCTATTGTAGCAGAACAATCCCACAATCCCCCTCTTTTGAAAAGCTCATTAGGTTTGTTCATCACACTTCAGCTGTTAATGATTGACAAAACTCAAACTTAAGTTTATGTAACTTGTAGTGTTTTTTTTAATATTGAATTTCATTGCCTGTGGTACCACAGGTATAAGACTTAGTGTTTACTTGCATTGTTTGATGGGAATAAAAGAAGCAAACAATGAATAGAAATATTATAATTTATTATGAAAAGAGTCATTAAAAATATAAAGAAACTGACTTAAGCAAAATGAAGTTAAGTTAGATATAAATCTGTGAAAATAGAAATAAACTTGTGCTTTTTTTTTCTACTCCCAAGAAGTCCATGTGTTCACATGGTATATTCACATGTAAATAAGAGTTGCTAATGTTATTTTGTGTTCATGTGGTGTCTTGTGTGCATAAAATTTGCTAATGTTAAATGGCACATTTAACTGTCTTTGTTTCTAAAATGTAGAGGGTATTTTTATTCAAGACTTGACATATTTCAGCTTTAGAACTTGAGTATAACTTCAGTATGAACAGTATATATGTTTTACTTAATTGTTTTTGGTATAAAATCAGACATGAAAACCAAGTAATTACTGATTCTTGTTAGCTCCACCACCACCTAGTGTACGACCCAAACTCAAGGGGCATGCAAAAAGTGTAAATAGTATGCAATCAACCCAAGGTCCTGTTGCTGTTTTATTGGATTCACCTGGTGGAAGTAGAGCATCGGGAACAAATGTAAGTTGTTTTGTTATTACTACATCTGAGACTGGAACATCCTGATGACATGCTTAGAAAGTTGAACTCCAGGTGTTTATATTTATTAAAATAAGTTGTTGATAATTTTATTTATTATTAATATTTATGTTATTTACTAGTTATGTGAAAATGTAATTTTTGAGTATCAAAGATCAGTACTTCAGTTTTTATTTAAGATGTAAATCTGTTTATATTGTAATCTTTAAAGTCTGAGATGAGTTTGATAACAAAACAATGTGATCAAGAACCTTCCATACTTTCACTATAACAATCTTTCTTAGTGCATGCCACAATATTTTAATGAGTTACTTTCAAAATTTGATTAAACTACTTTCTTACCAAGGTGTATGAATAAAACTGTCATAACAGTGAAGCTAATAATCCAAATTTTAATTATATAAGGAAATATGTTTTCAAATCCTTGATCTACCCTAGGATGTGAAATGTAACATTTCCTCTCTAGGTATCCCCTCTTCTCTAATTTATTTACCACATTCCAAGAAATATAAAATTTAATGTAAATTACTCATTATAATATTGGTATCACTCAGGCAAAGCATAATTTTTACAGCCCTCAATCTCACTTGGTTACAAAGCCACAAACCAGAAAATCAGACCCCTCTCACCACACCCACCTATCGCAACCCTCTTTCACAAACAGAAAATCAGACCCCTCTCACCACACCCACCTATCGCAACCCTCTTTCACAAATAGTTTTATCAGTTAGTTTTCTCTGATGTTTAATACCACATAATTTTTACAGCCCTCAATCTCACTTGGTTACAAAGCCACAAACCAGAAAATCAGACCCCTCTCACCACACCCACCTATCGCAACCCTCTTTCACAAATAGTTTTATCAGTTAGTTTTCTCTGATGTTTAATACCATATTACTTATAACCAATAGAAAGCTGAGGATATAGAATATCAAATGACATATTACATTGTTATTTTCCATACAGAAAATTGTCTATTTCACTTTCAGTTCAGTCTTTACTCCCACAGGAAACACATCAGCAAGCTTAGCTGTGTTTTTAATTCTTCTTGTCACATTGTTAGAAAGACAGAAGAATTGATTGTGATAGTTTTGAGACATTGTCTCCATTTTGTATGTTGTTATTCTGTGTTCTTTCGTGCATTATTTAATTAAATAAAAAAATATTTAATGCAGTTGTAACATTAGTATTAAAAAGTTGGGTTCAGTGTAATCGACAGTTGACAGCAAAAAAAGAAAACACTGAGATAAGTACTTTATTTTTCATATATATTATTTATTTATTGTCATAAAAATAAATTTAAAATAAACTTTTTAAGTTACAGTATATACAATAAAGAATAACAATAAAATTAGTTCTCCACAAGGTATGTTTGCAAGTAACCCATCCAATATAGTATGATAGGATAATGTGAGCTACAATTTTACCAAGTGAGTTACATATTTTATGGTGGGAATGTTGGTTAGACATGACTTTGAGCTACATTTTTACCAAATGGTTTACATGTTTTATGGTGGGAATATTGGTTAGACATGACTGAGCTACATTTTTACCAAGCGGTTTACATATTTTATGGTGGGAATATTGGTTAGACATGACTCAAAGGGTAATAAATCAAAATAATTTATGTATGCTAATGTATACTGGTACACATTTAAAACTATGTAGGATAAACAAATGCAGTTAGATGTTACAATTTGAAGTTGTTGTAGAAAGATGAAGGCTCATAAATATTTGTATTTTGTTTTGGTGATTGTGAGGTTGGTCAATTTAACTGACTTGAGATAAAGTTAGGGTGGATAGTGTATGAAGTTTTATTGAAAAAAAATGATTCAAATTTATTTAGAAGGTGTTTGGAATTATGCAAATGAAATTTGCTATTTTTCAGATAAAGAAAAGATTTTGTAATCTTACCTTCAAATTTCATTTTCCATTTGGAGTAGTCAACATTTTGACTGCATATACTTCTGGACAAAATTTTTTTGTTAAAATAATTCATTAAAAATTCCATTTTTTATCTATCAATGACTGTTGATGAATACTGAAAGCATGTGGAACTTTGTAGATACACAAAACATGTTATAAATTATGGTATAGAAACTATACTATAATTATCTTCAACAAACTTGTTACATAATGAAAGCAATTATGAATTATACTTAAAATAGCAAGCTGAGAAGAAGTAGTCAAAAGATAGACTAAATGTTATGTTGCAGTAGTGTTGGTGAATTTGAACACACTTGGGATCAGTGGGAGAACACAAAACTTGGGTGCTTCAAAAACTTGAACATAAAGAATGACTTACCACAGCTAATAAGAAGACACATGATAAACACCATCTTTCAGACTGGGTTACAGGTTTCAAAAAGCACATATTGTAACATTATCTTGCTGTTTGACAGTACCACATCACAGAATCAAGTGAATCTTAGCAATGTGTTCTTACCACCCAGTACAAATTCAGTGCTACAACCTCTCAACCAGGGTATCATTTGTGCATTTAAATCCTACTACAAAAATTTCTAGTTCTATCTTTGTTATCAAGATGGATAAAAGCATATCATATACAAACTTGGTGTCTGTCAGTATGCAAGGTGTTTGTTTGGATCAGTTCCACCATGCGTGAAATCAAGACAAGCACAGTTTCAAAGTGTTTCTCAAGATTATTCATCAGTTTCCCTCAACCACTAGAGCTCACTAAAGACCATCTTCCCACTGTCAACACTAAACCAAACAAACATGTCAACCAGAACAACACCTTTCTCACTACTGAAGAGTTCTGTGACAACTGAAAAGAACTTGTCTACAACCTGAATGGTGACCGTCCCAACCGAAAACAGCGACATCGATGACAACAGCTACCAATCTGCAGGTGCAGAAGAGTCCACATTCCAATCAGTGCTGCATATGACAAAGTGCATTGTTGACTTGAAGAAGTTGGAACTGAAAGCCAGCACTCATGAAAACAATGGACAGTTTAAATAATGTAAAAAATATTGTTTAAACTGAAGTCATTAATACTATGTCAAAAAACAACAATCCAAAATCACCAACTTTCTTGTCTAATTAAATTTGTCACAAAACGTGTGTATACATATTTTCTGTTTTATTGTCTTTATTTTCAAGAAGTGAATAATTATTATCAGTTTGGATGTACAATATTCAAAGTAAAATATCACATATAATATTACAATTCAGTATTGAAATTTGTTACACTTAGTTGATGAACTGGTCAGTCCCTAGTAAGACCACTTATTCAGACCTAAAGGTGATTTTAATAGATAGAATCTACTGTAATATAATTGGAAGCATAAGATATGCATTTTGTTGAATAGTGTTATTCACATTAACAAAGGTTAACAAATCATTCTTATTAAAATTTGGTGTTTACTTTTTGAGATATTGTTGCTCATTTTGTATATAATCATCTTACAGACTTGTGTAATAACATTATACTTTATATGTTATTTGGAATGTTGTTCATAATAATGTATTTTGAATTTCAGTCATGTAATTTGTCTTAAAAATTCCTAAGTTACTGTAATTTTTCCCTATAAAAGCAGAAATATATAAATGTACCTGAATAAAGATAAAATTGAAACTTCTCTTGCAGGCATCATAGTGGTTATTAATCCATATTTCGTGGGTTTGAGATGAAGACAGTGTGATTATCCTGCTTTTATGCAGATGTGAATACCCTGCAAGGAGATTTTGGATGTAGTTGACTTAATCAGTATGGTTTGCTGCTCTATAGCTACTCTTAACTTAGAATTTCATCATAATCTACCCAACTTTCTCATTACGGGATTCAGTTACAATGTTATTCTCTGGTTAGGATCATTTTTCTGCTCCATTTTTTTTTATTCGGATGTGCTCCTTTCATTTTCTGCCCTTATAATAATTGTACACATTACATAAATGGACAGGTTTACCTGGTCAGAAGTGGTGTGGTTCCGTCTTCTCATCTTCGGATCTGAATCTCTCATTTCCAGGGGTATCTCTTGGATGTTTTCGGGAGGTACTTCTATTGTTCCCTTGCAATAGTCTTTCCTCGTACTCAGCATGGGTTTCTAGCTATTTTTGTGGGAGTAGGAGTTAAGTACTGTATTGAAAGTTATAATTTTCCTACACTGAGAAATTATTTCTGATAGGTACTTTCCTTTTCTAATGCTGACATCTTCTGCCAAACTTTGAAGTAATAATTCAGTAGAGGAGTATTAAGAGAATCACATGTATCATGTCATGTTCCTGTTGGTGAGGATTTAACTCATGATTCTGAAATCTTGTAATTACAGTAGGGGAGAACAGAAGGCTTGTGCCATACATAAAGAAAAAGGATAGCTAATCGTGTGAGAGTTGGTGAAGTAAATACCTGAAGGAAATACATTATCAATATAGGAAAATTATAACTTTACTAATAACTTTGATTTCTTCCTTTATTTCCAAAGCTTTGTTATCAACTTGATATGTACATACTTATGTGGTTAATATATATATTTTGTGATTTTATAGTCCTTAAGATGGTTCTTTACTTTGAAACAAGTTTTATGATTCACCTAAAATCTGGACATGTTTTATTTTATTTGCTCATGTAGGATGACAACATAACAAGAAAAGACTTGAAAATTGTTTATTGTCGCTATTTACAAGCTAAGCACTTGGAAATGATGGCAGAAAAGGCCTTTAATGAGCGTTCAGAAAAAGCTATGGTAAGTGAAGTCAGAAAAACAAACTACAATACAGAAAGAATGACATTAACATTTTATATTTCCAAATACAATTAGAAAGTGATATCTTTATTTAGTTTTAATAATGTAAAATAAAGTGACTGGAAAAACATGAAAATAATAGGTGTCAAATTGAAACCAGGTTATGAAACTAAGCTAAACAGAAACTTTGGGTAGAACTACAAGATTTTAATTTTTTTAAAACAGTGCTGAGTAATTTTTATAAAATGAAATAAAAATTTTTATAACTAACAGTCTGTGTGCTTCTAGTTAAAATAGTTATTTTGCAGAATAGATTTCTTTTCTATACGAAATTCAAAAACAATATGCATATATTTAAAAGTTTGAAATTGGTAAAAAGTTGACTTTAAGTGGTTTATGGTTTATATAATTTCAGAAATCTTAAAATTAGCACAAAGTTTTCCATTTTCGTATTTAGGCTATGATGAAAGCATCTGAATCAGAAACATAATTAAGTAGATCTTTAATTGTACAGGTTACAGATAGTTCTACAAATCATCACTCATAACGGTTATGTAAACACTACAGGATGCACAACCACTATTACTTCTAGTCTGTACTGACAGGGTATATAAGCCAACCAGTACTACTTGACAGTTTGTACAGGGTACACAAACCAACCAGTACTACTTGTCAGTCTGTACAGGGTACACAAACCCACCAGCACTACTTGCCGGTCTGTACAGGGTACACAAACCCACCAGTACTACTTGTCAGTGTGTACATAGTACACAAACCCACCAGTACTGCTACTCAGTCTGTACAGGGTACACAAACCCACCATTACTACTTGTCAGTCTGTGCAGGGTACAGGGTACACAAACCCACCAGTACCACTTATCAGTCCTTACAATGTACATAAACCTCTTTTCCTACTAAGTACAAGTAGCAGTTGTGGTTTACAAAGAATATAAACCCACTACTGTAATTAGTAAGTACTTAAAAGGTATATAAATACACTTCTGCTACTGGTGAATGTTTACAAAGTATATAAACCTACTACTGATATTACTAAGTACTTAAAAGGTATTTAAATACACTTCTGCTACTGGTGAATGTTCACAAAGTATATAAACCTACTACTGATATTACTAAGTACTTAAAAGGTATTTAAATACACTTCTGCTACTGGTGAATGTTCACAAAGTATATAAACCCACTACTACTATTAGTGAGTATTTAAAAGGTATATAAATACACTTCTGCTACTGGTGAATGTTCACAAAGTATATAAACCTACTACTGATATTACTAAGTACTTAAATGGTATACAAATACACTTCTGCTATTGGTGAATGTTTACAAAGTATATAAACCTACTACTGATATTAGTAAGTATTTAAAAGGTATATAAATACACTTCTGCTCTTGGTGAAAGTTTGCAAAGTATATAAACCTACTACTGATATTAGTAAGTACTTAAATGGTATACAAATACACTTCTGCTACTGGTGAATGTTCACAAAGTATATTAACCCACTACTATTAGTAAGTATTTAAAAGGTATGTAAATACACTGCTGCTACTGGTCAATGTCTACAAAGTATATAAACCTACTACTACTATAATTAAGTATTTAAAAGGTATGGAAATACACTTCTGCTATTGGTGAATGTTTACAAAGTATATAAACCTACTACTGATATTACTAAGTACTAAAAAGGTATTTAAATACACTGCTGCTACTGGTAAATGTTTACAAAGTATATAAACCTACTACTACTATAAGTAAGTATTTAAATGGTATGTAAATACACTTCTGCTATTGGTGAATGTTTACAAAGTATATAAACCTACTACTACTATTAGTGAGTATTTAAAAGGTATGTAAATACACTTCTGCTATTGGTGAATGTTTACAAAGTATATAAACCTACTACTACTATTAGTACGTATTTAAATGGTATGTAAATACACTTCTGCTATTGGTGAATGTTTACAAAGTATATAAACCCATTACTGATATTAGTAAGTATTTAAAAGGTATGTAAATACACTTCTGCTATTTGTGAATGTTTACAAAGTATATAAACCTATTACTGATATCAGTAAGTACTTAAAAGGTATGTAAATACACTACTGTTACTGGTAAATGTTTACAAAGTACATAAATTGACTAATGTCATTTGTTGACACTTATATAGTTCTATGAATGGTGTTTTTATCTTCAATCTAGAGACAGATTTGCATGTTGTCTCAAATGAACAGAGAACTTGCTGAACGAGCAGTTCAGTTGGAGACTCAACTGGAAACATTCAAGTATCTCAAGTCCTTGAAACACTGTTTGGACGTTCAGGTAAGACTGGAGCCTAGGAAGCATTTCTTATTCTGTGGGTAATTTACATTCTTCAACAAAATTATTCAGCATAAAAAATTAATATTTGAAATAAGATTTGTTCATGGTCTTTAGATTTTGAAGAAGTTAATCCAAAATCATTACTGCAGTCACACATAATGGAATAACAAATCCTAAAATATTGTGTTTTGTTCTACGTATAGCTTTATTAACAGAGGCTTTTTCAAATGTACACTAATTTCTGATGTTTCAGAGGTGATATAACTACATCATTTGTGTTTCTTGATGTTGCACACCAGTCATATACTTCATAACTACATCATTTGTGTTTCTTGATGTTGCACACCAGTCATATAGTTTATGCTTTAATTTGATCCTTCTGTTCAAAAGGGAAAAATAACAGTATTACACAGCACATTATGCAGTACTGTGTCTAAAAACATAGAGCTATCTTAACAGCAGTTAAGTATGCTTGTGTGTGTTGAATATAAAGCAGGAATATTGTCAGTGTGATGAAATGCTAATTTATAAACAGATTGGAAACTAGTGACCAGTCATTGATCTATCTCAAGTCACTGTGCAACTGATAAATTATGAACTGTGATCCATTGGATCGTCCAATCTTCCTAATCAGAAACAGCATCTTAGATCTTGAGTGATGATTGGATGAGAACAATGCTGCCATTGGTGTGCCAAAACCACCCCTGCACCCAAGATTCATCTCTTCACAAGTGCTTCACTTCAGTTATAGGGTGCATGCATTGACAGTCAGGAATCACAGCATCTATGAACAGAAGAAAGATCTTCTTTCCACATCAATATTTTATAATTTCTTGCTGTCCAATGGCATTCACAAATTTATCTATATTGCCTATTCCAGGTTTTCTTGACTGGTGAGGAAACTTCATCGGATCACATCTCATCAAATTCAATACATTTCTAGCACTTTCTTATTCTGATAATTTTCAACTACTCATTGAAGCTCTTTTGATTATATATGACCATAAGAAGCGTGAGCACATCTTCTTTTCTTGTGTCTTTCTTTTCCCTTTGTGCTTTTATCAACATAGTTTTTTACTAGTAGCCAAATTAACTAGGAAGATAAATGTTCATAATTGCAGACCAAATGAGTTCTGTTTGTTTAGTTTAGTATATAATCCTGACATTCCATGCCTGGGATGTTGCCTTTCAGACTTCTTTAGGTGAAAGACAAGGTTTAACCACTCGGGTTTTGCGTACCTTCTCATCATGATTCTAGTGGTTCAGAACACACAAGCCTGTGGTTACAGGTTGGGATCCAATCACACAGATATTTATACCTAACACTGTGGTCTAACTGCTCTAGCCACCAACATGGGATATTGGGACCAAGATTCATTAATTTGAACTCCAGTTAGATGAACCTCAGCTGTCTGGTTGGGGCTGACCTACAGTAATGACCACTTGTATATATTTCCACCCGTGATACAGAAACTAGGTTAAAGGTAAAAAATAAATCTGTTCTGGATGTTGTGTGGTTTCCCCCACTCATATCTTAGTACAATCCTGTTCTATGCAGATGCTTTCTGTTTGGATAATTCCCTCACTGACTCCTCCACATCTCATTGTAGTTTTTCACTTGGGTGTCAGTGGATGGTAAATATATTTTGGAAGTTAACACTTTTCTAAACTGAAAATGTATTTTCAATAATACCTCCACTGACTCTCACTCACCCTTCCTTTCCACTAAAAGCTGGTGTTAGTCTCGAAAAAGTGATAACTATATCTGAATGAAATGCTTATACATAGCACCAAGGATAGATAGTGCATTGATGTAGCTGAATAAGATATTGTCAATGGCATTTGAATGGGATATAAAAACTGGAACAAACAAGAAAGAGTCAATGCTTAGATGGACAGATTTAAACCCAGGAGGTCATTGAATAGCTATAGTGTCAGTGGATGTAAGTATTTTTGGAAATACATTTTCAGTTTAGGAAAGTGTTAAAATTTATTATTTCAACTATTCGAGTTATACAAGTCTTTTCCTAATTCTGGTTGTACTCATGCCAGTGTTGTAATATTAAGATATAATTACAGTGTACAATTCTTATCTCAGCATTGGAAGCACAACTATGGTCGTCATTCCATTCTTTCGTCCAGAAACACTTGAATTGTTTACATAGTACTAGAATCGATAAAGTTGTCAATGAATAGTAATCTTGACAAGATAATAAATTAACTTCATATTTAATATTTTATGTATAAAGTTTGATATCTTTACAGGAAGAATCCCTGTCTCCAGTAGTGTATGCTTTGCCAACTTTAGATACACAGTATTGTCGTATTGCTGATACTGTAGACACAACTAGACATGGTCTTCCAACATCAAATGTAATTTTTCCAAAGAATGGTGAAGAAGAAGGTGAGGAACTCGTGGTTCATAAACAGTATTAAAAATGATGAAGAGTTGATAATATAAAAAATAATACAAAGACGAAATTACTTAGAAATAAAGACGACAAAAAGCTTGACAATACTAATACAGTTAACTGTGAAAGATTCTAAAATACTTTAATGTTTAAAAACATTATAATCTTTTTTTCAAACCATGGTGTCTGTCTGTACATTTGTCTGTGTCCCATTTGAAAAGCTGTGCACATATAAAAATCTCAATATTCGTGTTTGAAATAATGTGACATCAAACTTCAAGAATGTTGATGCCAAATTTTATTTTGCAAGCAAGATATTCTACATTAAATTGTTAAGAATTTATCACAATATCATTTATATTACAAAATTTGATGTAACTTAAATAATAAAAATATAGATTCACCATATGTTACTGTTGAATGGCCCTTAGCATGACTGAAATGTTCAACAATTGCTTTTTATGGTAGGTGTTGTAAGTAGTTCAGAGCTTTGGGTGTGAATCTAACCAAGAGTGCAATACGTAACTTTTTTTAAAACCCATGAAATAATTTAAGTTTATAGATTAACTTAAACATTTTTATCTATCACTGGGGATGGGTACTTTTGCTGCTAAATGAAAAACCAAAGTTACTACTAATTCAATATAATATGTGTACATCATGAAATACAATAACACAAGATCCCATAATACTTACCTCTGTTCCCAATAACACAAGATCCCATAATACTTACCTCTGTTCCCAATAACACAAGATCCCATAATACTTACCTCTGTTCCCAATAACACAAGATCCCATAATACTTACCTCTGTTCCCAATAACACAAGATCCCATAATACTTACCTCTGTTCCCTTACCTCTGACAACACAAGATCCCATAATACTTACCTCTGATCCCAATAACACAAGATCCCATAATACTTACCTCTGTTCCCAATAACACAAGATCCCATAATACTTACCTCTGATCCCAATAACACAAGATCCCATAATACTTACCTCTGATCCCATATACTTACCTCTTCCCAATAACACAAGATCCCTGATAATACTTACCTCTGATCCCAATAACACAAGATCCCATAATACTTACCTCTGATCCCAATAACACAAGATCCCATAATACTTACCTCTGTTCCCAATAACACAAGATCCCATAATACTTACCTCTGTTCCCAACAACACAAGATCCCATAATACTTACCTCTGTTCCCAATAACACAAGATCCCATAATACTTACCTCTGTTCCCAATAACACAAGATCCCATAATACTTACCTCTGTTCCCAATAACACAAGATCCCATAATACTTACCTCTGTTCCCAATAACACAAGATCCCATAATACTTACCTCTGATCCCAATAACACAAGATCCCATAATACTTACCTCTGTTCCCAATAACACAAGATCCCATAATACATACCTCTGTTCCCAATTGTAACTATTACACAAATGCCAGGATTTCTTTGCCTATCAAAGTATTAGCTTCATTTTTTTTCTCACTAGCCCCAAGGGCAATTGAGTGGAATATAAAATACTAGAACAAACAAGAAAAAAATCAAACTAATGCTTACATGGGCAAAGAAGAAACCTTGACTGTCCAGTAATGGCTTAACATTGCCTGCAGAGTTAAGTGTTATTGGAAATATATTTTCAGTTGAGCAAATGTTAACTTTTAGTAACATTTCTGCAACTGAGGGTTTAAGGTATGACATCTTAAACACTTTCTTTAGTTCATGCTACATATAATGTTACATTATGAAGTACAGTAATACAGTTTTTAAAAGTTTCTGAAACTCCACTTTTAACGAATGACATGTTTAGATATTTTCTAAAGTGTTCCATGCACTTTTGAATGGTATCATTTTATATCCTTGTGAGCCTTTTTCTCCTCTACCAATAAAAATTGTGGGAGGTCTATCAAAGGCTTCAGTTAGTTGGGCAAAATGTTTGTTTCTCATGCACGTCATTGTGTTTTTCAATTAAAAAGCAAGCTTTGAATCATTTTACTTTTAAAATGTCTGAACAGTATTATTCTTTTGTTAGTTAATATAAGGTGACGACATATAAAATGTTTGAACAGAACTATTCTTTCGTCAGTTAATATCAGGTGATGACATTTAAAATGTATAAAAGTATTATTCTTTTGTTAGTTAATATAAGGTGATGCCATTTAAAATGTCTGAACATTATTATTTTTATGTCAGTTAATATAGGATGATAACATTTAAAATTTGTGAACAGAATTATTCTTTAGTTAATATAGGATGACATTTAAAATATGTGAAGTTATTCTTTTGTTAGTTAATATAAGGTGACGACATTTAACATGTGAACAGAATTATTCTTTCATCAGCTAATATAAATAAGGTTATCACATTTAAAATCTGTGAACAATATTATTCTTTTGTTAGTTAATATAACATGATGACATTTAAAATGTGTAAACAGAATTATTCTTTTGTTAGTTAATACAAGGTGACGACATTTAAAATGTCTGAACAGAACTATTCTTTCATCAGTTAATATAAGGTGATGACATTTGAAATGTGTGACAGAATTATTCTTTCTTCAGTTAATATAAGGTGATGCCATTTAAAATGTCTGAACAGTATTCTTTTTTAGTTAATATAAGGTTATGACATTTAAAATGTGTGAACAGTATTATTTTCTGTAGTTAATTAATATAGGATGACATTTAAAATATGTGAAGTTATTCTTTTGTTAGTTAATGTAATAAGGGGAAGACATTTAACATGTGAACAGAATTATTCTTTCATCAGCTAATATAAGATGATGGCATTTAAAATGTGAACAGTATTATTCTTTTGTTAGTTAATATAGCATGATGACATTTAAAATGTGTAAACAGTATTTTGTTGTTAGTTAATATTAGGTGACAACATTTAAAATGTGTGAACAGAATTATTCTTTTGTCAGTTAATATAAGGTGATGGCATTTAAAATGTGAACAGTATTATTCTTTTGTCAGTTAATATAAGGTGACGACATTTAAAATGTGAATAGTATTATTCTTTTGTTAGTTAATATAAGTTGATGACATTTAAAATGTGAACAGTATTATTCTTTTGTCAGTTAATATAAGGTAATGACATTTAAAATGTGAACAGTATTATTCTTTTGTCAGTTAATATAAGGTAATGACATTTAAAATGTGAACAGTATTATTCTTTTGTCAGTTAATATAAGGTGATGACATTTAAAATGTGAACAGTATTATTCTTTTGTCAGTTAATATAAGGTAATGACATTTAAAATGTGAACAGTATTATTCTTTTGTCAGTTAATATAAGGTGATGACATTTAAAATGTAAACAATATTATTCTTTTGTTAGTTAATTTTGGATGATGACATTTAAAATGTGAACAGTATTATTCTTTTGTCAGTTAATATAAGGTGATGACATCTAAAATGTGCAAACAGAATTCTTTCTTCAGTTAATATAGGATGACATTTAACATGTGAACAGAATTATTCTTTCTTCAGTTAATATAGGATGACATTTAAAATATGTGAAGTTATTCTTTTGTTAGTTAATATAATAAGGGGATGACATTTAACATGTGAACAGAATTATTCTTTCTTCAGTTAATATAGGATGACATTTAAAATGTCTGAACAGTATTCTTTTTTAGTTAATATAAGGTTATGACATTTAAAATGTGTGAACAGTATTATTTTCTGTAGTTAATTAATATAGGATGACATTTAAAATATGTGAAGTTATTCTTTTGTTAGTTAATATAATAAGGGGATGACATTTAAAATGTGAACAGTATTATTCTTTTGTCAGTTAATATAAGGTGATGACATTTAAAATGTGAACAGTATTATTCTTTTGTCAGTTAATATAAGGTAATGACATTTAAAATGTAAACAGTTATTCTTTTGTTAGTTAATATAAGGTGATGACATTTAAAATGTGAACAGTATTATTCTTTTGTCAGTTAATATAAGGTGATGACATCTAAAATGTGCAAACAGAATTCTTTCTTCAGTTAATATAGGATGACATTTAAAATATGTGAAGTTATTCTTTTGTTAGTTTATATAATAAGGGGATGACATTTAACATGTGAACAGAATTATTCTTTCTTCAGTTAATATAGGATGACATTTAAAATATGTGAGTTATTCTTTTGTTAGTTAATATAATAAGGGGATGACATTTAACATGTGAACAGAATTATTCTTTCTTCAGTTAATATAGGATGACATTTAAAATGTCTGAACAGTATTCTTTTTTAGTTAATATAATGTTATGACATTTAAAATGTGAACAGTATTATTCTTTTGTTAGTTAATTTTGGATGATGACATCTAAAATGTGCAAACAGAATTATTCTTTCTTCAGTTAATATAGGATGACATTTAAAATATGTGAAGTTATTCTTTTGTTAGTTAATATAATAAGGGGATGACATTTAACATGTGAACAGAATTATTCTTTCTTCAGTTAATATAAGATAATGATGACATTATCATTAAGTCAATAATTCAGAAATATTTGAGTAAATTAGTGTAGCAGGCCACATCATGATAAATTTAATCATTAAATCCTAGAAATTGTCTAATTTTGAATATATTACTAACCATGTAATACAAGACAAACTGAACAGCGTTTTGAACTTTACAGTACTCGGTAAAAATACATACTTTTTTTTTAGCTATAAGGTGACGCTAAGTCTTAGAAATCGGTACCATTTTGAATGTTTCACAGAAAGACAGCAGTAAGTCTGGATTTACAATGCTAAAATCAGGGATTTGATTCCACTCTGTGAACACAGCAGACTGCCTAATGCTTCTTTGCCATAACAAATCACACACCATCTGTTACTTCATTATAAACAAAAATTATGTACAAAATAAACTTTTCAGTTAATCATTTTGTTAATGAAGTCTTAAGTGATGTTTTCCCATCAATCATTATTGTAAATAATTCATACTGCATTGTGTGTAAAAATTGGTAATTTTTATGAAATTACAGAATGAGAAATATTGTGAATATATTGTAGAAAATGTACATAAAATATTTCAGAAAGAGTCTTGGAAGCCTTAGAAGAAACAGGTTCTCTCTTGGCAGCCATAAATGCCCAATTAGAGACCAGCAGAGGTGACTTGTATGCCACAACATCTGGACTGAGAAATATTTACAGTATTTTGGAAGGAGAAACTAATGACTTACAAAAGTGAGCATTAAAATAGTTATTTCTCTTTGTTAAATCAAATCACAGAAATGTTTCTTTGTTTTTTCAGCTGTACCAATTTCTAGACTGTCAGAAGCATTTAGTTAAAAGAAGCTGTGTAAGATTTGTATTGTTTCATTTAAAAATATGTTTAATTTAATAAGGTTATGAAGAGAAACCATACTTTAACTAATTCTTGTTTAGGTATGACTCATTAATAGTTGAATTGGTTTACTTAAATCATTCTTTTGTAATGAAGTTATGTGGAGGACATGACTAGTTGATGAATTAGTTTGACTAAAGAAATGGTATTAAAGTGAAAGACGATGTTATGAACCTTTGTTTCACCGCAACTCATTCTCCCTTGTTCTTAATGTACATTTATTAATCATATAAAACAGTTTACATAAAACAGATGAATCTATAATTTTGTGATTAAAAATTAT
Source organism: Tachypleus tridentatus (assembly GCF_004210375.1). Classification (NCBI taxonomy): domain Eukaryota; kingdom Metazoa; phylum Arthropoda; class Merostomata; order Xiphosura; family Limulidae; genus Tachypleus; species Tachypleus tridentatus. The sequence goes on along the minus strand of NC_134832.1, from coordinate 153,213,038 downwards.
GAACATCAGCCATACAAGTAACTATTTAAAAAGTTATCTGAACACATATAAGAGCCAACTATATACTATGCTATAACTATTTAAAAAGTTATCTGAACACATGTAAGAGCCAACTATATACTATACTATAACTACTTAAAAAGTTATCTGAACACATGTAAAAGCCAACTATATACTATACTATAACTACTTAAAAAGTTATCTGAACACATGTAAAAGCCAACTATATACTATACTATAACTACTTAAAAAGTTATCTGAACACATGTAAGAGCCAACTTTTTGCTATACTATAACTATTTAAAAAGTAATCTGAACACATGTAAGAGCCAACTACATACTATACTATAACTATTTAAAAAGTTATCTGAACACATGTAAGAGCCAACTATATACTATACTATAACTACTTAAAAAGTTATCTGAACACATGTAAGAGCCAACTATATACTATACTATAACTACTTAAAAAGTTATCTGAACGCATGTAAGAGCCAGCTATATACTATACTATAACTACTTAAAAAGTTATCTGAACACATGTAAGAGCCAACTATATACTATACTATAACTACTTAAAAAGATATCTAAATACATACAAGAACCAACTAAAGTTGTTTGGAATATTGTTTTGAAGTATTTATTAAACATTTAGGTTTAGAAAGCTGTTTGATGTGTACATTTTTGGTTTTGAGATGAGGAAATATATACTTATAAATCTATAAAGGAATTGCTCAATAAAACATTTGAATACATTTTTATTGTGTTTATTAAATTAGTATAGAGAAATTACTTTTAAATGTTTCCTTACAAAAATGCTCAGTACATTTTAATAAATATACAAGTAATAAGTACTGGGAGAAATTATACAATGTTTGTGTAAACTTAAATTCTAAAAACAAGGAGGTGAATTCTACACATCTGTTAGTTGTGTAACTAAAGAAAATATAAACAGAGAATACTTTATTTTGTTTTTCATGTCATGCAATATAACTTTAAATCTAATGTAAATCTATACTTGTGAGATACTTATGTTAGTTATAATTGTATAATAAAAAAGCAGGCTATATTACTCATCTTAGGAACTTCTGAAAGTTGTGCAACATTTTATAATTGATGCTTGAACATTTTGAACTCTTTATTTTAAATTCAAAGTTTCAATTATGTAGTCATAAGTAAGCCATTCCTACCATAAATAATTTGAAGTATAATCAGTAAATGTTTATGGCTTCTACTAGAACCAGTCTTGTTGTGATAACAGAAATGTGTGTTGTTGATTATATATGACAGTTCTCACTACTAATAACCCTGTTTTATGGTAAATGTACATTTTTTGTCTTTATAGGAACAACAACCTTATCTCACAGCTTAGCAGTTTAGTGACACGAGAGAGTTCACTGAAAATTCAGACTATACAAGAACTGGGAGAAGTCTGACATTATTTTATAATTATTACATTTTGGCCTAAAAAAAGGTGTGTCCCAACCTGATAATTTCAGTAAAAACCATTCTTTTGTTCAAATGCAGTGACAGATACTAAGAGCTTGTATTTTATTAACTTGAATCTAATAATTAGAGTACTCTCTCCTGCTGCTGGCACAAAAGATATGTCATTTTAATGTTAAGAAAACTTATCTATTGAAAATATATCTTAACTTTAAGACAGCTTATCTGTTAAAGATAAGACAGCATATCCATTATACTGTTATATTTAATGGAATGCAATAAAAACAAATTAATACTGTATTAAAAGATTCAGGAAACATTAGCTATAGTCCTTTAACTCCAGGTATGTTTTTAACTGGTATTTCTGTAACTTCCTAGTTCTCTGTATAGGTTACTTATTTTGCAATCTTCATCAGTAACATAAGCATGGATTGTAGCTTGTAAATAACAGGAATATAACTAGCTGAGAAATATATATATATATATAATATTATAGACTAAATATTAGCTTCTTAAGTTTTAAGTACATCTGCTTATTAATGAAAAGATTGTGACAATCAGGAAACAGATACAGCTTTATAACAATCAGGAAACAGATACAGCTTTATAACAATCAGGAAACAGATACAGCTTTATAACAATCAAGAAACAGATACAGCTTTATAACAATCAGGAAACAGATACAGCTTTATAACAGTCAGGAAACAGATACAGCTTTATAACAGTCAGGAAACAGATACAGCTTTATAACAGTCAGGAAACAGATACAGCTTTATAACAATCAGGAAACAGATACAGCAATAGAGTTATACTGGAAGTTATTTCTTAAAACTTAATTATCATTAACTTGTGTTTAAAAAAAGGCTACCTTCATAAATCAGAAGTTAATATTAACCCAATACAAAATAGAACCAATTTTCTTACATGAATTTCACATTCAGTTCCAAAAGTGTAGACATCAGTGTAGTGATGTTATAATACTATTAGTACTGTATTACTTGTTTAAATGAAATACAATCACATTCATATACTAATTGCACATTTAGCAGAATGCCCTTTCTTAATAGTATTAGGACCTTAAAACCATAATCAATTAGAAGTTTGATCATATACAACAAATATTAGAATACAGGTTTTGAGAAAAGGTGGAAAGACAAGTTATAATAATTGAAGATGAAATTGTTTAAAATATCAAAAATATAAAGGAATAATTATAAATTTTTTTCTTAGGGTTTTATGAAAATAAATAAATAAATAAATAATAATATTAGTATGGTAATTTTACTTGTAGTACAAGTTACCACAGCAACAATATCATAAGTTTTGGTAATACGTGTGGTAGAAGTGGGCCAGATGTGTAATACAAATTAAAATCTAACACACTGTAAACAGCATGTAAACAAAACTTTATAAGCATTTTACGTACACTGGTGAGTGTGAATAAACAAACTGCAGAGTAACAAGCAACCAAAGCACTTGAGAAAGTTGGCAGGCTAAAAACAAATATAAAAATCACAAATTTGTCAATCTGTCTAATGCTAGTGGAAAGGTATAGCTCTCTTTTACCTTCATCTTATGTAAATCTAAATGAACACGATTGAAAATACCCTACCTTGTTAAAAGTATTTTTCTTAGTTTTACTTATAACCTTGGTAACAACAAGAAATAACAACCATTTTTCAACATTAATGAGCTAAAGATACACCAGTAGTCATATTCTATAATTATGAGCACACACTGTGAGTTTACTAAGTAACACCCAGGTCTCATATCACATACAAGTTTATGATTGCTTCTGCACACATGCCATGCAACCAGCCTTTGGCTATATTAGGTAGATAAAAAAATGTGGACTACGTAAATTCACTAGATCTAGGTTCTACCTATGATCTAATTGTAATCTTTAAAAACAAAATTTTTGGTTCTATGTATATGACTCATGGGGTTTGTGTTAGACAAAGCAATTCTATCATAACAGTTGGCACCTAAAACTTTTTTTTTTTAATTTATTTACAAACCTCTTGAAGAGGCCTCATAAACATATATATTACATACAAAAAAGTACAAAGATCAAACAGTTACATACAATTGAATGCACCTAATACTATCTGTAGTTGCTCATATCAAAGGACATACAATAATGTAACGTTGTTAACAAGGACGAACAAGTTCACAATAAAATTGAAAGAAAGAACTGACATCGTTACGAATAACATACCTGGAATAATCAAAACTTATTTTCTTTCTTAACTGACCCTTATAAAATGACAACAGATTTATATGTATATTTTTTGCTAAACACATTTTCGTAACAGTCAATATATGACACCTAAAACATGAGTCTTCTGTGTGAGGTTGAATGCTACTGCTTTTAAAGGACAACAATTTAACTTGTACATAATCCTTAAAAATGTTTCAATGGTAGCAGGAACACAAGTCTAAAATTTATCTTTCTTTCTTCTAACTAAATCTTCAAGTTGTGTTTGACAAATGTTTCCCTAAAATATTAGAAGTATGCTTATTTATGAAATAAGTAGACACTGAGAAATGAGTGTTATATGTAACACTAAAACCAAATTCATCTACAAATGTTATTATTAAAAATTGAGATCTAGTTAAATTCTAAGTATTTTCTTTGTTAACTAATATTTTCAAATCACTTTTCCTTTTTCTGTATTCCTTTTTTTCTGTAAATCATTACAGAGAAGTAATGTTTATTTTTTTAGGGTGATTAACTATCTTCATTAACTGTTATTTAGATTATTCTTACTCAATGACCTGGATCTCATTTCAAAATATTGAAGAGTTTAACATTATTTCTCATTATGGTTTGCTGTGACAGATGACATAAAATTGTTTAAAAGTGAAATCAGTTTTTTAAAAGACAACATATAATTGTTTTCTGGCTACTTCTACAGTAAGAATCAAAACCAGTTACAGAAGAAAGCTAAATGATACTTTGGTTTATTTCTTACTTTCCCAAGAATTCCAAATGTCGCATGTTTAAGTAGATGTGGACAGAAGAAAGTTAAAGTAAGTGCATTTGTTGCATTGAATTCTATATCATAAGAGAAATGTAAACATAACATCTGTTTTTCTCTTGTTAACATGGCACAAAATCTCATAAACAATTGGTGATTTATCTTCAGTTCAAAACATCATTAGATGTAAAAATATTTGTACCTTTGAAAAACTACTTAGTAATCAACATTACAGTTGCAGCAGGTTAAGTTGCATGAGTGCAATAGCAGTAAATTTATGGACTAAAAATGCTAATATCCAGGGTTTGATTCCCTGCAAAGAACCCAGTAGATAGCCCAATGTGGCTTTGCTCTAGAGCAAACAAACTAGCAGATTAAAGTAGTAAGAAGTCATAAAGGTAGAAAAATACTTTCCAAACATTTCCTTCCACTAAAATGGATGAATAAAGGTAAAAAAATATATTTAACTAATAAAACAACAACATAATATTGTTATTGGTAATGTTTGATAAACCCCCCTGTGATGCTTCACTAGAAGAAACAGAAAACATAATATTGTTATTGGTATTGTTTGATTATATAATATTGTTATAATACAGATTACCAAGCAGGTGCTTGTAGAGTTTGTTAATCTGGCTTAAAATGAACATCTGAAATGGAATAGAGAACAATTGGCTGTTTGTCAAAGTTGGTCTGAATGTATGATCATACACCACCAAGAGAAGTTCTTCAGTGTATTGGTTAAGACCTACAATGCAGCCCAAAACAATGTGGGAAAGTATAACAACCAAACAGGTGTTTTGACTGGTTGATGAAAAAATAGATGTTTTATTGCAGCAACTGAGCATTGCTGCGGTAAATCCCTGAAGCCTAGTAATAACTGTCATCTGGCTAGTTTGTTTCATAGCTGATACTTCAATTCAGGATCACTGTAGATCCAAGTATAACAAAAGCTTTCTGGCACAAGCTGCATTTCAAGGAACATCCAAGTCCCCAAAAGTTAGAAGTGGCATGGGCTTCAGCAAGGCTGTGTTGTCGATGAAAAAGACTAGAGCAACAACAGTACAGACAAATCAGTTGCTCAACCAGCAGTTCTTGCCTTCAATACAGAAAACTTTTGTTTTGAAGGCTGGAGTCATGTTAAGATACCAAAGAACATACACCAACATAATTTCAAAAACACAATAGGCAAAGAGACCACAAAACACATTCCAAGATGAGAAAGTATAAAATTACCCATTAAATCACTTGAGATGATTATAAATTGGCCTGTGTTAGATTACATTCCAGTGTTCAAACACCATTACCAAGAGATGGCTCCCAAGAAGATAGAGGTTGTGGATTTCTAAAACTGGTAAGATTGGCTGTGGCAGTAAGATAATCCATTAAAATACAAGGAAGAGATTCAGTGTATTTAGAACAAGCTAGGGGACATCAAATGGAACCTGGTGAGGGTTGGAGAAATCCTTAAAGCATCCTCAGTCACAAATTAAAAGACAATTGGAATATCAGCTTAATTTTAAAGGTAAAATTAAATGCTGGGTAAAAAGAGGATAAATAGCAAACATAACACACTTTTTGATATGCTTTAGTGATATTGATAGTTGTGGTTTTTGGTATGCTTTAGTGATATTGATAGTTGTGGTTTTTAGTATGCTTTAGTGATATTGATAGTTTTGGTTTTTAGCATGCTTTAGTGATATTGATAGTTTTGGTTTTTAGCATGCTTTAGTGATATTGATAGTTTTGATTTTTGGCATGCTTTAGTGATATTGATAGTTGTGGTTTTTGGCATGCTTTAGTGATATTGATAGTTTTGGTTTTTGGTATGCTTTAGTGATATTGATAGTTTTGGTTTTTGGCATGCTTTAGTGATATTGATGTTTTTGGTATGCTTTAGTGATATTGATAGTTTTGGTTTTTGGCATGCTTTAGGGATATTGATAGTTTTGGTTTTTGGCATGCTTTAGTGATATTGATAGTTTTGGTTATGTACTTTCCATGTTGTAATGGCAGCAACAGACAACCCTGTTCTAATTGTGTTGTTTTTTTTTCTTTAACAGATATTTTTTCTGCCAATAGGATATTGCAGAAATATACATCAAGTGTCCTTTGCTGATTCATTATGACATTGTCTAAATTGCACAAGAAAAACATGTTCACTTTTTAAATTCAGGAACACTTCCTTAAAGCAGTTTTTTCAATAAAATTGTGATGTAAAAACTTTTTCAACAATATCATGCTTTAGTTCCATAAAGACAAACTGTGAGAGAGAAAGCTGTTATTTCATTAACATGTGTATGCACATTGTTTTCTATTAATTTATTTTTGTCCAGGCTCAGTATTTTACATTTAAAGAAACTTGGTTGAGTGATTTAGGATAGGAAACTTCTTATTTTCTTGATCAAATCTGTTGTTACTTGCAGGCTTGTTTTATTTGAAAACACCACATCATCAGGATGGAGAACAACATGTAATCAGATCCACTAGTCACATGCTCATGGCTTTTGAAACCAAGTATTGCATGGTCGAAAAAGAACTATTATCACCACCATTAATTTTGTAATCATATGTTCAAAATTTTAATTTAGTTTTTCACTAGGAGGAGCTGCTGACATGATGATGGCATTAGATTTATAAACTTCCTACAACTAGATCTATAATACATGGAATAATGAATGTTTGTGACCAATAGATAACTTCCACAGTGCATTCACCTGAAGGTTGCCAATACCAGATCTGTGATTGGAAATGACTCTGTTTTATGACTGGTAAATCCCAGACAGAATTGGAGATTTGCATCTTATCTGTTGATATTTGCCAGAATGAAGTTGGTATTCACTGGCCAGAGCACTTGATGGACACGTATACCAGTTCTCTTTCTGCTTCTTGTTCAGATGGTATATGATGTTCAAGGCAGAACTGTTTAAACTCAAATCATATTTTGGTCAGGTTGTTCCTGAGTCAATTGTGGTCTGCATTATAAAAGTGAGGGCGAAATTTCTATTTGATTAAAATATCTCAACAGATGGTGATTGGTGTTAATGACTAACTGCCTTATCTTCAGTTTGTCACTTCAAAGTTTGCAATGGTTAACACAGCTGGTACTGTGTAGCTTTATCTGAAACAAATTTTCCTTGCCAGAAATGGACACATTGCACTGTTTGATATTTGGAATTTAATAAGTCACAGTGTGACTAAACATATAATTACATGCAGCTTTAAAATACTTCTGTGAGTAAACAAGGTGACAGGTTTGATTAGGGGTAAGCTGCTCCAGATGTGACTTAGTTTTGTCCCATTGTTAGGACTAACATCTTTATACATGTCCTAAATTGATTGTTCCTTGTTAGGTTTAAATTTCATTATTTAATAACCTACACTTAATTCCATAAAGCAATTTTAGATTCTAAATTCTCAAAACCTAGAGATGAGCAAGCCATAGAGGCTTACCTCTTTAACTTCCAATCTTGCCAAATTTATAAACTTCAGATTGACATTAATTGTACCTTTGGTACACTGCTGGAATATAATATATTCTGTGGTATACAAGCACACCATATACTTATTACTCGTTAAAATGTAGAAGTTTTCAAAATGTTCATTTCTACATGTTTATATCATTTACTTATTACCCAAGTTTCTTCTATCCTAGTTATCTGTTGTTATGGGTCATTCACTTAATCTTTCACATGGTAGATACGAGGGCTGTTCAAAAAATACGTGGACTGACGTCATAAAACAAAATGTACTTTATTTAGAAGTTACAGGTCTGGGACCCCTTCAAAGTACTCTCCTCCCCGACGCACACACTTATCCCAATGGTGTTTTCACTTGTTGAAACAGTCCTGGTACGGTTCTTTTGTAATGTCCTCCAGCTCCTTCGTCGCATTTGCCTTAATCTTGGGAATCATCTCAAATCTTCTTCCTTTCAAGGGTCTTTTGAGTTTGGGAAACAAGAAAAAATCGCAAGGAGCAAGGTCAGGTGAGTAGGGGGGATGGGGAAGAACAGTGATTGAGTGTTTGGCCAAAAACTCATGAGTTCTGAGAGCTGAATTTCGCAGCAACACGGTGCATCCTCAATTTTTCGGTCAAAATATCGTAACAAGATCCAACTGATATCCCACACTCTTCAGCAAGCTCCCTGACAGTCAGACGTCGATTTGCCCGCACCAGGGTGTTGATTTTGTCGACGTGTGGATCGTCAGTTGACGTGGAAGGACGTCCAGGACGCTCATCATCCTCAATGGACTGTCGACCATCCTAAAAACGTTCATGCCACTTGAAACATGCCGTACGAATCATAGCAACATCACCATAAGCCATGTTAAGCATAGCAAAAGTTTCAGTTGCAGCTTTTCCAAGTTTAATACAAAATGTCACAGCAAGTCGTTGCTCCTTCAGGTCATTCATTCTGAAATCCGCCAAACGAGAAAATCGCACTTCACTTAAAACCGCGTAGCTAATACACAAATGAAGATATCTGCAATCAGGAAATGGCGTCATAATCAGCTGATCTGTGCGAACCTAGCGACACCAAGCGGATTCCCCTGGAACCAACTGGAGCCGCGCAATTCAAACAGTCCGCGTATTTCTGGAAATTGTACATATTTTCTGGAAGCAGACAGCAATACTTTACATTGGTAGATCCAGTACAACCTGCTGTCTTTTTCAAAGAGAACAACCAGGAATTAAGTTGGTAGCAAACATGCCCTAAAAAGAATAGCATTATTGTTTAATGCATATAATGTTATATTGTCTGTTTATATTATAGTACACAGTAAAACTTCCCAAATGGAAGAAATAAATATAAATACCATCATGTGTAGATTAGTTGTCTATGAATTGTATGAGTTTACACTCACAGACACACAGATATATATAAAAAACAAGTGGGTATTCTATGACACTTAAAGAATCCCACCTAAAAGAATTTGTTTCCCTTTTTATCAGCTATATTTCTGTGCACCAACAACATCAAATTTGGGGCAAGACCCAGTTCTATTTTATTACTCTTTAGGATTTCTAGAACCCTACCTTTATATTGAAATTATTTTACACAGTACTAGAATAAATTAATTTGTAAAACCTTAAGCATGTTTAAATACCTCAGTTGACAGGTTGTGACCTTTGTAATTATATATTAAATCAGTCAAGAGATGACAACTCTAAGCTAAAAGTTTGTACTTGCAGTAAATAATGAAATCATAACTATTATATATAAAGCATTAATCAGAATTATAGTCAGATTTTCATTTCACTATTAAAGTGGTTAATATATTAAGTCTAGAAGTGAAACTGAGTCAGGCTACTGTTGGCAAATTGTTTGTACCATCAACTTTATTTCAAACTGTTAGCACGTTGAGTAAGTATACCCCCCTTTGTTTTTAAAGAAGTCCATGTAAGTAGTGTATCACTGACACAATGCCCTAGCCCAGTTGTTCAATGTTTTGACAATATGTCAGATTTCAATAAGGGTGTTTGATTTATACTTGGTTACAATAAACCTTAAATCATTTATAATAAAAATTGAAACCACTCCATTTTCAGGAATTTAGCCAGAACTAAAAATATGCAGAAAACTTTACTAACAAAGCTACAACATCCATGTTATACAACTTTTACATACACATTATTATAATAAACTTTTAAATCCACTTAAGTGTACATTTCTATGAAGCCACTGGAAAAACAGTTTCTACAAGTTGATCTGCCAAGTGAAGTGAAACATGTAGGTCCTCACATTTGTTCTGCATTAACTCTGGAATACCATTTGTTCCATAGAAGGCTCCAGCTATGCTGCCTGCCATTGAAGCTATTGTATCTGTATCACCTCCCAAGGAGATGGAAAAATGCATAGTTCTAACAAATGGGTTTTCATACTGCAAGAGGAAATTATTTTATTAATAAAAGGCATCGTAAATTGTATTTGTCTTCTGAATGTACAATCATTTATATGTTATTCTACAGAATACTTTCATTTTGTGAATTTTCTACCACACACACTGACTAACAGCTAAGCTAGTTCAGGAAAAGATTATCTGCAGTAGTTCTAGATGTTTAGCTTGTCTGTCATCTATGGACTTTCAACATGGATGACACAATGTACCACTATGTAAAATGAGTAATGCAATGTCTTTATTGACTTGTGGTAAATGTGATCTCAAATATGTAGGACAAGCTACTAATCCTGTACATCAACATATTAAGAAGGGTGTTCTCTTTCAATTGAAATAAGCCATTTTAACATTGATATGATAATGTAAGATTATACAATTTATTAACAGAAAAGAATAATATTTTAACTTGACAGATAAATCTCTATTCTTACAGACTAAATCATTTTCAAAATTAAAATGCTAAAGGTTTGAGTAAAAATACTTGTATTAGACACCAGTTTCAGATAAATATTTGAGGATAAAGGTAAAAGTAGAAAAACTTGAAATAATTATTTGAATTAACAGATAATTAAAGTAAGAATCAAGTAGTGATTTTTTTTTTTTTGCACAAAGTTACTCGAGGGCTATCTGTGCTAGCCGTCCCTAATTTAGCAGTGTAAGACTAGATGGAAGGCAGCTAGTCATCACCACCCACTGACAACTCTTGGGCTACTCTTTTACCAACAAATAGTGGGATTGACACATCATAACGCCCCCACGGCTGAAAGGGCAAACATGTTTGGTGTGACCGGGATTTAAACCCGTGACCCTCGGATTACGAGTCGAACGCCTTAACATACTTGGCCAGGCCGGGCCCGTAGTAGTGAAAAATAGTCTTTAATAAAGAAAAATCTTAGACATAAATAATATATGATTTAGTTCTACTTTTCCTAATCCATAAAAGTGTTCAAGGAAACATTTTCTCCATTAAATCAGTTCAGCCTATAGTTAATTGTAAGTATAATAAACCTACCATTAAATCAGTTCAGCCTATAGTTAATTGTAAGTATAATAAACCTATATGACTTTTACTTTAAAGAAAACTGAATAATTTAATCAAACAGAAGTTGATAAATTGCCTTGTAACTGTAAAAATAATGAATTTGAGGGATTTTCACAGTCACATAATTACAGATAATTTTGAGGTTGACAAGGAATTACAATTAATATTAGAGTATGGCACCAAATTCAGAATTAAAAAAAGACTAAATATGAAATCCAAAAATATTAATAACTATATTATCTAAATATGCAAAACATTTTACTATTTTCATGTGTTTTTAACAAAAATTACATTTCATCAATTGCATAAAAATCAGGTAAAATTTAAATCTCAAAAAAAAAATATTGGGTTTATATGAAAAACTTTAATTAGAGAAATTAATATTACAAGTGAATTTAGCAAAAGTACTTTAACAATTAATAATATGAAGAAAGCCATTAAAAAATACAATACACAGACTTTCTTCTAATATTGCATAAATTCCATTAAGTTTATATTTACAACTAAAACAATATTCTGGATGTTGTTTTTGAAAAAATTAAAATATTATTTTAAATAAGCCAGATAGTTATTTTTGAATTATTGAAAACATTATTCCAGTTTTGGAATGTTTAAATGACTTAAGTGCTTCAGGTATAGCCACCTCTTGTTTCTGCACTATGTACTAAAATAGATCTGAAAGATTTAATCAGTCTTCAATGACCTCTTTGATAATTTTGTAAGTACACAAATAAACATTCCAAGCCTCAAATTTACTAAAGGTTAGTGTAAAAATATATTTCATTTCTGTGTTTAAAACAGGTATATTACTTTCAATGAGCGTATATATAAATAAACAGTGGGTATTCCAAAGGGAGTAAACTTCAACTCAAATATGGCCAATTTATATTCCTTTTATGAAAAGTCATTTCTGAAACAAGTTTGAAACACTAACTTGTATGTAATTTGTGTTAAACTAATTGTTCAATTGCCATAAATAACTTTACACCAAACTTAATACAACCAAAAGAACTTGCAACAGAAAACAATAACATTGGTGTTCATGTGAACTATTTGTACTTGGATTAAGTCTGTTAAAACCAAAGTTTACTATTTTGATAACAGAAGATAATTTAATTTTCCCATTCTTGGTCTATCCACCCTAATAGTGTTAAAATACATCAATATGTCTCAACTAAAGATTTTTACTGGCTTGTAATAATTTTTTATAATGCTTTTATGGATAATGTTACATTAATCATACATAAAATAAATACTGGTAATTAAGAAAAACTTTTACACTGACATATATGACAATATCTTAAAAAACAAACTTTTGATACAGAAATGACTTTTTTTTTTTAATCACTAGAAGTTGTTAGTCACTTTTAAATATCCAAAATTAAAATTTATAATTTTATTCAGTATACTAAAACAGATGGACTATCTTCAAGAAACTGGACATGTCTCAGCTTTCCCTTGTTGCACTTGAATAAAGTTTAAAAAGAAATGGCATATTGAGAGTAAGAAATATTAAGGTAGGGCTTGTACTTCTATTTAAGATATTTTACTGTTTTATTTCTTTTGAAAGCATGGAAGCTGGGAGTTATATATAGAAGACATGTCAGCATAGTTTTTTACTTGAGAAGCTACAAGTTCTTTTAAGGTAACCACCTCCTCATGACTGGCTGCAGACAATGGAAAGCAGTGGGAGTTGAGACGTGAGCATAAGAACTCAACTCCATATCTTTAATTAATATTTCACAATTACTAGCAAGTTTAACATCAGTGTCTGGCAGATAGAATATCTCCAACTCTTTAGGGAGCTATTACCACATGCATTATTCATTATGACTTCAAGGCAGTGGTTCCCAACCTTTTTTATGCCCTGCACCCCCAAAAAATTTTAATATGTTCTTGCACCCCTTGCAGTAATCATTTAATTGAGAATAAAGATGAAGGTGGCGAAAACAAACGTTATCTTGCACCTCCTGGAACGCTATCTCACACCCCTGGTTGAGAAACACTACTTTAAGATGACAACTGGAATTAACAATGGATTGTGTTAAAAAGTTCTTAATGCTTATATTATATAAAATTGTAAAAAAATATTTCATATTTCCTTCAAATGTATCTGACAATAATCACAATACAATGTATGTATAACTTGTAATCTTTCATGTAACAGAAAACTGGCAGATATTGAAGTTGTAATAACCTATGTATTACACTGACAGGAGTACTTGATTAATTGACACAACTGTAGATGGTTACCCAGGTTCTAAAATAATACATCTCTGCACCTCTGTGATACAAAAATGTTGAAATAATCTAGATACAAGCACAAAAAATAACAGTTGAATGATATCAATCAATCTTCTGAAACCTTAATAAAGACTACCAAACAAATATTACCATTTTTCATGTTTTGTTACAGTTAAATAGATATATAACATTAACAAAAATATTGTCCAGTTTTGGCTTTATGTGAAAGGTCCTCTCTTGGTTTTAGTACCACTTTTTGTATTCACAAGAGTAAAATGAGATGAAGAACATTCTTATTTCATTCAAGGTACTACTGTGTTTACACCTGATATACTATTTGTAACCAAGTAAAACAGTTCAGTAATTAGTATGTATGATCCTACTTTGAAGTTCAAAGTGTATTATGGATTAATACACAGTTACTATTTTTAACATAATGAAAAATGAAGTAGAACATTTTGGATAACATACAGTCCAGTAATCAATTATAGAACATTTTGGATAATATACAGTCCAGTAATCAATTATGGAACATTTTGGATAATATACAGTCCGGTAATCAATTATGGAACATTTTGGATAACATACAGTCCAGTAATCAATTATGGAACATTTTGGATAATATACAGTCCAGTAATCAATTATGGAACATTTTGGATAATATACAGTCCAGTAATCAATTATGGAACATTTTGGATAATATACAGTCCAGTAATCAATTATGGAACATTTTGGATAATATACAGTCCAGTAATCAATTATGAAACATTTTGGATAATATACAGTCCAGTAATCAATTATGGAACATTTTGGATAATATACAGTCCAGTAATCAATTATGGAACATTTTGGATAATATACAGTCCAGTAATCAATTATGGAACATTTTGGATAATATACAGTCCAGTAATCAATTATGAAACATTTTGGATAATATACAGTCCAGTAATCAATTATGGAACATTTTGGATAATATACAGTCCAGTAATCAATTATGGAACATTTTGGATAATAAACAGTCCAGTAATCAATTATAGAACATTTTGGATAATATACAGTCCAGTAATCAATTATAGAACATTTTGGATAATATACAGTCCAGTAATCAATTATAGAACATTTTGGATAATATACAGTTTAGTAACCAATTATAGAACCATTCATCTTTGAAACTTCATTTTGATCTCAATTTTTTTTCTGGATACTTAGAATGACTGTAATGTATATTAATTTTAACACAGTAATGACACAGATCACTAACTATTTTAAAGCTAAGCCTCTTACCTCACTTGATTCTGAGGTTTCTAAGTTCTTTAGAAATACATACACAGCTGTTGGCACAGACTTTAAAGCTGATATGTTATTTCCTATATAAAATATAATATATTACTAATCTGCAACAGTACTCAGGTTGAAATTATAATGTATGATAAGCATTCTAGGTTATTTAGTATACTTCTGGTAGTTTTTTAGGTTATTCTTCAGTACAGTTAAATCATCAGTAAATAAACATATATATTTTTTAAGTAGGTGGAGTATATAAAAAGTTTTCACAACAGTTGACCATGATTTCCAAATGTACTACAAGCACATAACCTCCAACAAGTACTCCACTGAAGCTACTAAAACTGACCATCTATTAACTACTTAAGTA
The DNA here is from genome assembly GCF_004210375.1 of Tachypleus tridentatus. Taxonomy (NCBI): domain Eukaryota; kingdom Metazoa; phylum Arthropoda; class Merostomata; order Xiphosura; family Limulidae; genus Tachypleus; species Tachypleus tridentatus. The sequence continues at coordinate 153,197,771 of NC_134832.1, read as the reverse complement.
TGATAATTCTGACAGTATTTACAAAATAATTCTCAAGTATCTGTCAAGATTAACCATGTATTTACTCTTTGTATACAGTATGTTTGATAGAAGTTTTCATTAATTAGAAGATACTCACCTCCATTCACATAAAGCTACTTGAAGTCACACTAACCAACCTGAGACACTGGCATGTTACCAGCCTTATGAAACCTCACACCTAACATCAAGCAAGTCATGTAAAATTGCTTTGTTGCATGATGATGCATTATGCAGCAAAATTCTCCAGCAATAAGAGTGCAACACACTTCCTTGTGAAAGTGCACCCTCTGTATTCTCACACAAAATACTCATGAGGTCACAAGACAAAATACAATGAGAGTATGGGAAGGATGCATGCTAACATGTACAGAGTGATAACACTATGTAACAAAAGTTGTGTTTCTGGACAGTATGTTATTTCTTAATTGGTTATGTTGTAAAAATACAGAAAATGGCCATTATTCCCTTCAAACTTTGTTTTTGTGACCTGGATAATGAAATTTAGAAATTAACCTATTTTCTTTGTAAAAACAGGCAAATTTGCACATTTTCATTTACATAAGGTCTGAATAAAACAACATATGAATCAAGATTTACATGTATTTATATTAAAGTTTCACTAAAATAAACAAAAATGTTAAGAAGTGAGTAGTTTTTCGAGATTTGCAACTAATTTAAATCACTTTCACGTAACAGCCCCCAAATATAGTCTCCCATCATGTTTTCATTATACGCTCTTTGGTAGCAGCATTCAAAGTCCAGTATATCTTGGTCGAAGCGTACGCCTTGCTCCTCTGTGTATGCTCCCATGTTCTCCTTGAATTGATAAAGATGATCGTCAAGGATATGGACTTTCAGTACATCCTGCAGCCCATTTTCCTGTAGTTCCTCACCAGAGCCTTAACCAGTTCCACATAATTTTCAGCCTTGTGATTGCCCAAGAAACCCCAAATCACTGTAACAAAGCTGCTCCAAGCTTTTTTTCCTTCCTACTGAACTTCTTGGGGAATTCTGTGCACTCCAGGATCTTCTTTATTTGTGGTCCAACAAAGACACCAGCTTTGTCCTTTACCTCACACAGCTTAGAGAAGAAGTCTTGAATGTATTTGAAGGCTGCAGACTCCTTATCAAGAGCTGTGACAAATTGTTTCATAAGACCCAATTTTATGTGCAATGGTGGGAACAACACCTTCTGGAGGTCCACTAGTGGCTCACACTTGACATTGTGCCTCCCCACAGAGAACCCTGTCCGTTGTGGCCAGTGCTTCCTGTTGTAGTGTGCTGCAGTGCCCCTGCTGTCCCAAAGGCAAAGATAACAAGAAAACTTGGTAAAGCCTCCTTGGAGACCCATCAGGAATGTCACCATTTTGAAGTGTCTGATAACCTCCCAACCATACTCATCATACTTCAATGCTTCTAGCAAGGTCTTGATGCTGTTGTATTCCTCTTTAAGGTGCACCGAATAAGCCAGGGGAAGAGACGGATACTTATTTCCGTTATGGAGCAGCACAGCTTTGAGGCTTCTACAATATTCTAGAAAGTTCTTGAAAATTCTTGCAAGTTTGAGAAATTTCTCTATCAGCTACTCAGCACTGAATTTACCTGGAATGTTATAGAAAATGGGTAAATTTGTAAGTTTCATTGCCCAGGTCACAAAAGCAAAGTTTGAAGAGAAAAATAGGTCTTTTCCATTTACTTTAGGCATAAGCAATTGGAAAATAACACTTTCTGTCCAGGAACAAGAAAAAGTAAAAAATTTTGTTTCACAGTGTTATCTGTTGGAAATACAACTAGAATTAAAAAAAATATTAACTTCCAATAAGATCACTCACCTCCATATGCAGAAAGTCATTAACCCCCATGATTTCAATATGGAGGGACTGGTGCAGATGCTACCTAGATGAGCTCATTCAGAGAGGAAACCCATGGTGTGTGATATCTTATGGCAGATGCTCCATAGCAGCAAACAAATGGGAAATGTATCTCAGAATAGCTGGTATTGGTATTAACACTTTTATTGATAAGCAAAGAACAACATTTCAACCTTCCTAGATCATCTTCAGGTTAACAAAGAGAGTTTCCAACTGACCACTGCCAGACACGTCTTAGGGAAGAGAGTATAAATGGGTACAGGAATGTAGGGAGCACTGCAGTTAGAAGTTAGGTTATTAATTGATATAAGTATAAAGTTGTTACTTTATATTTGTTTAATTTTGCTTTTAGTTGTTGTATAAGTAGGACTTCTTTGATTTTGCATTTATTTATATTTGTTTCCTCACTTAGTATCTAGGCATTTTCTATGGTTATGTTGCATTTATTTCAGTTGCTGTGTTAAAAAGTTCTGAAGGTGTTCTTTAAATCTCATTTCCTTTTTTCTACTTGTTTCTCCAAAATAGAAATCATAGCAGTTGTTACATTGTATTTTATGAATTATGTTGGTGTTTGTCAGTGTAGTTTTTACATAGTATGGACTTCAATTTTGTACCTGGTTTTTGAATAAATTTGGTGTTTACTGGAAGGTTGTGTTTTAAGTTTTTTCCAAATATTGGTTATATTTTCGCTGATGGTGAGAACATATGGTATGCAGCAGTGTAAGGTTTTGTAGATTGTTGTATCTTGGTATTTATTGTTGTTGGTCTAGTTGTGTGCATATAATTTTTTCCACGGTTTTTTGAGGAAATCTGTTGGTGTTGATGAAGTGTTTGATTCATTGTTAATTTTATCGGATGAGCATAGTTTTGTGGGTGTGTTTATTTGATTTCTTAATATGTTTAGTTTTTGTTTTGAATTATATGCCAAATCCCAGGGAATTTTTAATTCAGTATGGGTGATTTTTCTGTGGATTTCTGTTTTGAATTGTGTATCAGTTCTAGTGATCTTGAGGTTAAGAAATGCTATTTGGTTAGTTTTTACCTGTTCACAGATGAACTTAATGTTGGGGTGTATCGAGTTAACGGAATTGAAAAAAAACTAAGTGTGTGTTCTGTAGATATGAATCCAGCAATTGTATCGTCAACATACCTGTATCAGTATAGTGGTGGGTGTAAGGCTGAATTAATCGCTTAAGATTCAATCTGTGTCATAAAAATGTTGGCTAGGACTGGTAAAACAATACTTCATCAACAAATTTTCTAAAAAGCCTTGGAAAAAAATTATATGCACATACACCTAGACCAACAACAAACGAAGAACAATAAATCCAAAGATACAACAAACTGTGAAACCTTATACCGCTGCATACCTTACATTCCCGACATCAGTGAAAAATAACTAACATTTGGAAAAAAACTTAACAAAACACAACATTCCAATAAACATCAAATTTATTCATAAACAAGGTACAAAACTAAAATCCATGCAATGTAAAATCTACACTGACAAACTCAACACTAATATAATTCATAAATTACAATGCAACAACTGCTACAATTTCTATATTGGAGAAACAAGTAGAGAAATGGAAATCAGATTCAAAGAACACAAAAAACACCTTCACACCTTTTTAACACAGCAACTCAAGTATACGCAACATAATCATAGAAAACACCTAGATACTAAGTGAGGAAACAAATATAAACAAATGCAAAATCAAAGAAGTCCTACTTATACAGCAACTAAAGCCAAAATTAAACCAATATAAAAGAACACCGTTATACCTATATTAATTAATAACCTAACATCCAACTGCAACACCCTCTACAATCCTGTACCTGTTTATACTCTCGTCTCTAAGACGTGTCCAGCAATGGTAAATTGCATACTCTCCTTTTTAACCTGAAGATGACCTTGGCAGGTCAAAATGTTGTTCTCTGCTAATCAATAAAAGTTAATACCCATACCAGCTGTTCTGAGATACATTTTTATTTCAAGTGGGTTTCTTGTCATCAAGAAACCAATGGAAAATCTCATCTCATAATCTCTGCCTATGAGTAGGATTAAAAGAGGTGTAACACCTCCATGTTGTAAACAAGGATGGGTGGAAGAGGTATGTGACTGTCCAAATACTCACATATAAAGTGTCAGAAGGCCAATATGAGTAGCAGAGTTGGGGTCATTCAGATTGTACTGTGGATGTTTAACTCCTCAACCATCAATCTCGACAGACCAACACTAGCTGTGGGAGAATGGCACTTGTGATACATATGCATGCACAGCTCCTCTATTGTTGGAAACTTGTGGTTCTTTGTAAGCTGTGGAATAACACATGTAGACATACTATTTTATTAATGTAATTATTGTGGATACTTATATAACCACAACTCAACCATCAGATACTATGGGCCCCTTGCCTGCTGTAAGAGTAGGGATGCAAGTGATACATTGCACTTGAATATGAAATATCATCATCTACTTTGCCATCAGATACAGTAGATTCAGGCCACTATGGGAGTAGGAAGTCTGAGAGATTTGTAAGTGTGATATAGTGATCTCTCCACATTACACTTAGACATTCTGATGTACCTACATGAAATCAGGCAACCCACACTACACTCAGAAAACAACCCTATTCTGATGTACCTATATGAAATCAGGCAACCCACACCACACTCAGAAAACAACCCTATTCTGATGTACCTATATGAAATCAGGCAACCCACACCACACTCAGAAAACAACCCTATTCTGATGTACCTATATGAAATCAGGCAACCCACACCACATTCAGAAAACAACCCTGCCCCACCACTCACTGCAGAGGGACCCTTGTTCCATCCCCAGTATTTACGTCCCAATCGGTGAGGATTTTCCACAGTCCACCATTACAGTGATTGAAAGCAGCCAAGTAACAAGGGTCTCCTGTGTTCCGCTCAAAGAGGGAGGGGGAACTCGCATGGGGGAAACCTAAAGAATGTGTCCAGATAATTATCAGGTACCTGCTGGGTACAATGGGCAACTGTAAAACCCCATTTTTAAAAGCCAGCAAGTAGTGGGCAGATGTAAAACTCCAGTTCTGGCTTTTTCCAGGATGGTCCATGTAACAGATATGGTCTATACTGAACAAGTGAAGGTATTACAGTATTACCACCAGCAGAACTCCAGTGGTTTGTGGGAACATCCCCTCTTACATTAGCCACTGATTGCACCAGGGCACGTGATCTGAGCATTTTCCATTATCCTAGCCATATGAAGAATTTATGGTAAGTATACCCTGTGAGGCACCACTTGCAATCCAGTGGGAACCAAAAATAGAAGGATGGTGAAGTAAATGAAAACACATGCCCATAACAGGTGCAGTGTGAATTGAAGAATGGCCATTGGTGAAAACCTTTAAATTACTGGAAAACAAACAACCAGATGGTTGAGGTATTTTAATGTGAGACAAATAACAGTGTGGTAGTCAGACATACCAGCCTGGAGAAAAGGGGAAAAGGTGGAATGTAGATTCAAGAAAGCATACAAACATCCACCATCAGAGGGCATATACAAGATGTATGAGTTGGCAGATAGGGTAAGGAAAGAGGTCCCAGGTAGAGGAGGTGTCTCAATTATGAAAGGATAATGAAAAGAACCATAAGGAGGAATTGTTTGACAATACACTGAGTGGCCCAGAAGGGACAAAGGAGAAGGTAAGAGTAGTGATCAGAGAACAAGAAGTAACAGGAGCATAAACATGTACAACAGCTGTCAATGGAAAAGAAGAATAGAGCTGATGTTTCCAGGTAGAGTAGAAACATTAGCTAGTAATTCAACAAGGATCCAGGTAAGAACAATGAGAACCACAATAATAATCCAAACAGGAAGAAGTAGGGAGGGGCAGAGGATAAGGAAGGAAGGAATGAGGACAGGAAAAAAAACTGTTACAGCAAGAAAGTTGGAAAAAAATGTTAGCCAAAAATTCAAGATAAAAAGGACAAAAAAATCACAGAATTATACTGTGAAATAGAAAGGATAAATGACAATATAATGAAATTAGAGGGAAATGGTGACAAAGGTGATAAGTACATCCAACACAATAATACAAAGAAGAAAATGGATGACAGGAGTGGTACAAAGGAATAACTACATGATCATGGAGGTGGGCTGGACAACCTCACACACAATGATAAAAAAATGTCATAGTCAAGGAAAGAACAGTGTGTGAGGGTGGATCAGATACAAAAAAGGAAAGACAGAGCTGAGACTTGAGGATTTGAAGTAATTAAAAAACGTTTGGGAAGACTGTGGTGCTACCAATGGACCTCTTAAGGGGTGACCTGAAGGAGGAGATGAAAGGAAGGATATGAACAGTAAATACAATAGGACAGATCACATTAGGGGCAAAGACAGTCATTAGTGTAGATGAAGTACTGGAAACAAAATAGAAAAAAATTGGAAGTTAGTAAAGAAGGGGTAGCAAGACAACAAAACAAGGAACTATAAGTAAGCAGAATAAAGGAAGGTGAGTAAGTGAGGAACAAATCCATGGGCAGGACACAGTCCTGTAGAGAAGACAGCTCATAACACAACATGTTATGAACACGTTTGAAAGGGCATAGACTCAGAACCAAAGTTGAACATTATCATCAAGACATAAATAAAGTAAGAAAAGAAAACTAAACATTAGCTACAAAAGAGTATCTGTTAAAGATTAAGTAGTCTCATGTAAACATTGATTAGGGTTGAGTTATATGAAGCAAAGCAATATGTCTAAACCCTATCTGCTAAATGTACATGAAGTAGTTATTAACCAGAGCTAATCACCATAGACAATAGAGGTACGTTAAGGATCAATGAATGAAGATGAAACCTTATCCACTAAGTGTAAATATTTTAAGCAGTAATGAATTCTAACAAAATAGTATTGTCTCTGTGTAGGAACAAACATCCACATGACAGTAGCAAGGTGAACAGCAATGTGGGTGTTCAACTCTCGTCCAGAACAAAGTGGCAATGAGAATGAATCAACCAGACCTCAATAGAAGGAGGGTACACTTAGACCACTCTCATACAAAGACTTATGTGGCTGATCCAGCTTCAACCAACAGGAGTAGCTCCTCTGGGTACCAAAATCATGCAATAGTAAAAAGGAGAGTATATAGCAGGACAGGTGAACTGCATTTTGGTAGAAATCATCCAGTGCACAATCAGGTGGCATCCAAAACAATACATCAGGTCCATCATAGGAGGAGTGTCTATACACCATCTGCACTGGTAAAACAGCACTGTCCTACTCTAAACTGTGTGAAATTGAGCACACTTAAGAGGAAGCCTCACAACCCCAGTGACTAGAACCTGGTAGGGGGTAAGGACTCCTATTCACTAGAAGAAAGGGAAGAGCAGTAAGTTGGAGAGTCCAGAGGAATGCAACACCAGAGACAGTGCAACAGGAAATTGCAAAACCCTATTTTGAAAAGCAGACCATTTCTGATTCAGTCAAAGGAGTGGCAGAGATTGCCAGCAATCACCTTCTGCTCTACTCATGCAAGACCATGAGTGTATGGTCCTAGGCAAACATAATTATGATGCAAAACACTATGACGAGAAACCTACAAGTGATCTTATGGAACACCCCATCTCAATGGTGGGTGTTATTGACTTGTTGTACTCAGTGTGGGTCTAAGTGTGGGTGTATGCCTAATCAGGAAAAGCTTGCCACCAAGCATATCCACATATGTAAGGCCCCTGTCAAGAAGAAAAGTAGAAAAAAATTCCTATCCACTCACAGAGAAACTGTGGAACTCAACCTGGTGACAGAAGGTAAAGAGTAAATGGCCAGATGATGAAAATAATGTGAAATACGTGTATGGAGAGTAATCCACATGCCAACTTGAACTGTATCCTCTAATAGATGATAGAATCAGGCAGCAAGGAACATGGTGAAGTTATAGACTTGAAATATATGAAAATTATTGGGAGAAAAGGAAGAGTAAGCCAAACAAATAAGCTGATGAATCCAAACCTTAATGGAAACAGGAGGAATATTATGGAAAAGGAATGGTTTAAAATAAATAAACAAATGAGAAAAATGAAAGGGAGAAGTGCAAGCCACATAACATCACACAGCCCAAACAGAAGATAACAGATGATCCACCAGAATGATGACAAAGGTGAAAAATCAAAGGGAGTGACAACAAAATTGTCCTTATGTACAGCTGATGTTTGGGGTAGAAACGATATACCCAGATTGATGATGATATAGGTCCTATAATATAATGTGCAAGAGGTACCAAGAGAAAACAAATCTGAACGTCATCATTCATTTGTCAAAAGGAGGAGGAAAAAGGTCTCCAGAAAGAGATGTTATAAGAAACAGGATGATGTGCTCAAAGGAAGGAAGAATTAGGGCATTGAGAACAATACTGAGGTTACCATCAGGGAAAACAGTAGGATGTGGGGGATGGTAACAGCAGGATGAGAACTGGAGAAAGGAAGACATGGTGAAATCTTGTGAAATGGATAGTGGTTGATAAGGCCATGCAAAAAACAAGCAAAGTGGCTACCAAAAGCCCCTTGTCGAAAAGCCTAGTAAGGAAGAATGTCATGTGCAAAAGAGAAGAACAGGATGGAGAAAAACCATGATGAAAAGACTTGCACTGCTAAACTGACATAGAGAAAGGGTGAATAGAATAGGAAATAATTGAAGAAACATGCAAGGAATGTCCAGCCAATCTGGCAAGGAACCAGACAAAAGCCATGTGTGAAGATGGAGTGTTGGAATTAAAGGATGTATCATACTTGGTTAAGGTTGTCTGATGAGGATGGGTGAGAGGGGAAGAGAAGATGTCAATAGAAGCAAGTGGAAAAGTTAAAACTATGGCTGCAATGGACACAGTGGTGTCATCAAGAGGACACAAGGAAGAAGACAGATGCGAGAGATAAGTATCTTCAATTCTGACCAAAGGCATCAATAGCTACAAATCAACTTGTGTAATTGGAGATCAAAACCCACAAAGCTTGGAATTCAAGCGTGTGGAAATAGTATCCAGTTTGGGAACACAGCTAGACAAACACCTATGGGTTTAAGGACCACTCTGTGGGGAAAATCTTTTAAGGGGTAAATCAATAATCTACAACCAGATTCAGAAAATCCAGTATATGACACACCAACAAACAAGTGTAATGGCTACTGGCCCATAATAGGAGGTCCAAAATGTGGAAACAAAGAAACATAGACTAATTGTCTTCTTACCAAATGATGTATGAGAACTGCTGTCAGAATGGATCACAACCTACCTGTTCCAAAAGGAAAAAAGTGAACCAATAATGAGCAGCTCCAAGAGACTGATATACAGAAATGATTTGTTAATAGACTAATGGCTCAAAGTCTCTTGCATCCGAACCCAAAACAGAGGTAATCATAAAGAAGTGCACCTCTGATATGAAGAGGAAAAACAGGAATATCTACTGTGATTTTTGTCTCTGCTCAACCACCAGACAGAGTCTGCATAAATAGAAGGAGGAAGATGGATAGGGATCACTAATGATGTCTCACTGATCTTGTAAAGCCCACTGAAGATGTCAATTGTAGGCTTAACCAAGGGGGAACAAGGACCTTCAAAGAAGCTCATGTCCCCAAGAGAGATAGAACTTCTTGTACAGTTGGAAAAGGAGAGGAAGAAACACTCCAAACCAGAAGTTCCATAGATCTCAGGTGAAGGGTGGGCCTGGCTGAAACAACATATTAAGTGGGGAAGAGAAAAGACTTAACCACTTTGACCAGCCAACATATCCATAAAACCTCTTGAAAAGAAATTGAGAATGAAGGAAAAAGGTAGCATGCAAAGCTGTCAATTAAAGAAATGATGGTTTACACAGGAAATGCACATAGCAGGTACTGGTTAAGTATAAGAAGAAATAGGACAAAACACAGGAACAGGTTCAGGAGAGCACTGAGACAAATATGAAGCCAATGAGAAAGGAAGGTATGCAAATGTGCAGACTGTACTCTAGTCTTCAATGGGTCATGAAGCAATGTACAAGATGCATAAACAGATGGGAGTAAACGCACGTGGGACAAATAATCATCACAACACAAGTGATTTCAACAACAGAGGAGCCACATTTGTAAAGAAATGGTAAAAGAGATTAAACATACAAACATGAAAAAAGCAGGGCACAATTTTCCACTGAAAACCCTTAAGTAGAACAATGAAGAGTCTCAGGCAGGAAGTGAAATGAGGTGGGAGGATAACAGCAGGTAGATATGGGAAAATTGAGACTGGAAAAAATTACAGAAGGATTGGGATCTAAAGAGGCAAAACAGCATCAAACTGCTGGAAGTCCATAAAAGGAAATGCAGACCCATAGTAAGCCATAGTATGGCCTTCCACATTGAGAGGGGTTCAAACCATACTTACCCCTGAAAGTATCTGATCTGCAAACTTAGTGGCATAAACTTCAATATCTAACAGAGGAGATGGAATAATATATTAGCCTGAAGATGTCTCACTTAAAAGAGAAAGGGGAGCCAAAGGAAGTGGGAGATAAAGACTAACAGACTTGGTTTATCAACTCCAGAAAAGCTTCACTGAAGCTCACATGACTGTGTATGAAATGGAATTAGGCTGTTGAAATATTTGTCCTTTTGTTCAAGAACCCCCAAATAAGGAATGATAGATAACTCACTGGCCCACATTAAGGTAGTTAGCTCCCAGTGTACAAAGGCCATAACATTATCCACTAACAACTGTGGACCCAAAGTCATTGTAGTCAAAGTAATAGACTGTAGTGAGAACAGGAGCAGTGATAGTTATAGTGGCAATGAATTCTAAGTTTCACATAAAAGTAGAAAAGTCCAAACAGAAAGATCCAACAAATCATGTACTAGAATAAAAGACATGAATGCTAAAATGCACTAACTGAAGTCAAGAACACAAGAGTAGCAAACATAAAGAAAAACTAAATTTTCATTAAAAAACAAGAAACTAATTACAAATTCCTTTACATAAAGTGCGAAAAAAATACATTTTAATACCACAAGTGCCAATCAAGAAGTGAAATTGGGATAGATGCAAAGAAGGAGTCAGCTATGTTTGAAGTTGTGTTTCACTCCTATTGGTGGAGGATTGCCATATGCTTATTTACATGCTACCATGCAGCTGCTTTACATTAAAATATGTGAGGGTAAATTGGAAAATCAAAGCTAGTGGTGAGCAAAAACATGTACATACAGAGGGCATTACAAGTCAGAAAAAGCTATTCTGTGTGAGGAAGTAAGATATTGTATCAAAATTTAGCTTTTTAAATAAATTCTGAATATTGGCCTCTGTTATAAAACATTTATTACAAAAGCTAGGAATAAATCAGAAACATGAAGAAAAAATCTAAAGTACAACCTTTTTCTTTAATATGGTGAAACTTTAAATGAAATCATATTTGTGAACATGTTACCTAGGAGTACCGCAACCTCCTCTGGCGTCATGTCTTTGTCTTCTGGACGAAGGATGTGTTTAATGACGTTCAAACTTTTGCAGTATGGCTTTTCATCTCTGTCAAAAACATGAGTTATATTTTACACTGAATCACAGAAAATCAACTTTTAATTTAAAAAATTCTTTTCAGATATAAAAAACAACAACATACTTTTTGTAAACAGATGATAAAGGATTAACAGCTTTCATACTAAATCTGTTGTTTAATAATTCAACTATATATTTACAAAGTCATCATGAATTTAGCTCATCTATTCTACTAGTCATTACTCATAAACCTTTCACAGGAGAGTTGTTTGATGGATGAGGTACTGGTATAGGCAAGTCCAAAAGAAATCAGATGCAGATAAGAAAACTTTCATACGGTATAAACTGGACATGGAATTTGTTAATATTCATTTCAAAATTTAGAAATGGCTCCTAAAAAGTTGTTTCTTAACCTTTAAACAGCAGCCATCATTAGTTGATGATTTCGTGCTTTGCACTCAGTACAGATAACATCAAGTGATGATACAGGCTGAAATCATTAGTTGGTAAACCCCTCACACCGTCATGACCATATCCACTCAAATTGTTGCGCCCAAGTCATTTTCTTAGTGTAAGACTAAGTCATGGAGCAGAAAAGGAAGGGTACAACAGCTGAAGGAACAAAGTGAAAACATTTTTCATCAAAAGACAAAACTGAAGTATTAGCACATAATAATTACTCCAGTGAAAAAGAAAACTTTTCAGATTTTTCATCATCAAATTCAATTGTTTCAAGCTCTGAATGTGATTTAGATAGTGAATTAGAATACATTGGTTCTCAATGGGTAAGGTGTAACCATTTTGATCTATTTATTCATTCTTTTAATAGTAGAAATGTTGGACTCACAGATAAATTTGATCTCATGGATGTATCTAAAGAATATGAACTTTTTACTGCTATATTTGATCAAAGTACAATAAGTCATACTGTGTGAGAAACAAACAAATGTTGTGTTTTGTAAATCCTTGAATTCCAAAGAAAGTAACACTCCCTCTACTTCATGAAGTAAGAAATGGGAAGATGCAGCTGTTGAAGTGCAGGTTTTTTTTATTTCTCTGGTGATGCTTATGCCACATGTAAAAAAACCATGTGTTGGCTGATTATTGGAAAAATGATCCCCTTACAGGAACTTAAAGTTTTCCAACATACGTTACCCTAGATTGATTCAGTGAGGTTCTTACATATTTGCACTTTGCAAATAATTAAGAACTAAATGCAAACAATTGATTATGGAAAGTTCGAGAAATGATTGCAATGGTGAAGAATAAAACTAAGGAACCTTTTCCTCCATTTCAAAAAGTAGTTCTTGATGAATCTTTGATTCTTTTCAAAGATTGCATTGTTTTCAAGCAATACATTCCAAGCAAGCACCAGAGATTTGGAATAAAGATCTTTGTATTATGTGACTGTTAGACAGAAATTGTAATGGATATGATTATCTATTCTGCAAGTGATGTAGATGTCCTCAAAGATCCTGAGTTAGGCTTTTCAGGATTAGCTGTCAAGCAACTGATGAAAGACTATCTTGGAAAAGGTCAAATATTCTATACTAATAATTATTATACAAGTCTAGAATTATTCAACTTTCTCTTTGAAAGTAAGACTGGTTTTTGTTGAACAGTTAGAACTAATTGGAAGAATGTGCTTACATTTATACCTCTGAAGACGAGAGATGTTGAGACCAAGAAACAAGGGAATGTTTTATCATTTCACTGGAAAGACAAACATCCTGATACTTAGTACAGTACATAAAGGTGAAATACAGTTTGAAGGATGATTACAAAACTAAACAACCAATAACCAAACCTGACATGGTTTTATATTATACTATCAACATAAGGCTAGTTGAGAAAAGTCACATGTAGATTGGAGAAATTGATTACCTTCATAAATGTATGAAGTGGTACAAGAAGTTTTCTTTCTTCACCTAACTGATACTTCATTTTTGAATTCTTATAACACGTATCTAGTAAAAACTGGCAAGAAGCCATTGTTAAGGCAGTTTAGTTACAATGTAATTTACCAATTATTGGAAAGATAGCAGTGTGCATTGGAAAATATTTTCATGATTTTCATACCCTAAAAAACATGTGAACTTGTAATAAATAAGTCTTTATCATGCTTTTCTCTTCAGTTTCTTTCATATTTTGTTCAAACTTCAAAATAAAAATGCTAAAGACTGTGTTTACATCTGTTGTTAACTGTTACCTACAACATTCCTGCTGTCTAAAAGTTAATGTAAGAATTGCTTTCATAAACAGGTTGTCTCTAAATGTTACAACTGCTCTCATTCATCAGTATAAACCCTACAGTAATAACACTGGTGTAGATTACTATCCTTCTGACATGAAAACAGCAAAGAGTAGCATATATAGCACTGAGGTTTATCAGAAACTGACAAAAATATTTAACAAACAAAATCTTTAATTCATGCAGCTAACAATGGTTGCTTCACAACATCCACTGAAGTTAAGATAAGACAAGTCAAGTAAACAATGAATTTTACTTCAGATGTAAACCTTCATTATCACTCATGTTAAACTACCACCACCACCTCTAGCAACATGGGAAGTTACGAACTGCTACCAGGAAATATGCATAAACAGATTATGCATTCTAATTCCTAACATTTCATGGGAACTCTTATTTTAAGAACTCATAAATAACTCACTGAATGGTGAAAGCTGCCAACCCAAATGGAACAAACTGCTATTCCAATACTTCAGGGAAGAGAAGTGTGTAGGTCTTCATGCGAAATAATGCTCTGCTTCCCACTGCATGAGCTGCCAACACACTGCTGGGATATACTTACAAGGACTAAGCTATCAGCAAATACCTACCACACAAAGCATTCCAATCTCACTTCTACTGATCTTTAAAAATAGACCACTCAAACTGGGGTATTATTATGTCCCTGCTTCCTTGAAAGAACTTAAAGCTAGCATATAAGTGTATTTGTCCAAAGCCAGACAGTTCAACTATGTATCATATTTTATCACAATATGAGCTATGGAAGACATGAATGGTAGTCACATCATACAATGATAACAACCTAACTATGCAAGTTTCATAACCAGCATCTTGAAGCAATGTTTATTTTGAGAATTATAATCACCTTTCTAATTTCAACTTATCTATCAAATATTTTAACTTTCTGGTGTTTAGTCTTAGTTTTGATTGTAAGAACACCAGAACAGATGAAAGAACTTTGTGACAACCCTATAAGAATGTGTCAGAGTACAATATTTTACATCCCTATTCTACCTTATAGCCCTGCACATATAATAATGTTACAGAAATTAACAGGGTTTAAGTCCTAGCCTAATCTAATCTTTGCAATATCACAACATACAAAATATTATTTAAATGTTGGAAAAGCCAACTTGAACACTTGCCAAAGTTGAAATATGGACTTTGAAAATACTAAACAACTGAACCTATTTTAATTATATGGCTATTAAAACTAGCTCAAACCTGACAATTCCATCTGTTATAAAACTTGCTATGTAAATGTTTTGTCTACTGGTACCAGAGACCAGTTACATGAAGTTCACAATAACAACAAAATAATTGTGTAAAACTTGCTTAAATCCTGAAAAGAACAATGATTTATCATTAAAGTAACCTCAACATCAGAAAACCTTCAAACAGCTAATAATCCAATATTAGGATGTCATTCTCACTGTCTTAACTTCTGATCAGAAGAAACTTGTTAATTATAAGTTTGATACTGTCTACTAAAATTAGCTGACTTCCATTTGAAAATGCATCAATCATCATGAATTATAATCAAACTTTTTATTTATAATTACTTAAAATAAATAAGCACCAACTTCATTTCTGATCACTTAAAACTGAAACTTACCACTTTAACTGAAACAGAATTTGGATGCAAATTAGAAACACGAACTTGGTGTTAAAAGCTATGTGATTATTTCAAAGGAATGTTTGATTTCTCATTTTAAATAAAAACCTTCAATATCTTTAAGACACATGGAACTTCTTCACACTATGAGTAGCAGGCCTTTCTGTAGATGGTTTCCTGTTCTATGTCAGACGTGTATTTTATGCAATGTTATCGAACCACACAAAAGAGTTAACCAGGCCTTACAATATTAAACAGCATTTTATAAACAGTATTAACTTTCCAACTTTTAATCACTAAAAGAGGCAAGGTCAAGAAATAACTTTAATATGAACGGTTTCATTACCTATACTAATAATAAACTATATTTTACAATTATATTACACTGTATTCATGTATGATAGAGAAGTTCAGAAGTTCAGGTGTGCACCCACATGTTCAAAACTTACAGATACTCACTCTCCTTCAGTGGCTCCCTCTACAGATTCCATATTAGTCAACAGGCTATCAATGAAACTGAAAGGATCTAAATTACTACCAGGATCAGCTTTAAGAGCTTCATGTACTGCAAGAGCCTGAAGGATAGCCCCATTGTAGCCATTCGGATGTGCATGTGTAATCTGGGCACTTTGGCGAGCCATCTGCTAAACAAGGAAGGCTCATTAATGAACAAAATGATGCAGGTTAACTTAACTTTTAAATTTTATAGCCCGTCAGACTATGTATTGAAATAGTAAGTTGTAAGATAACACTTTTGTCAAGGCCTAAAAACATATGCCCTCTGTGATGCGACTCATTCTAAAGTTTTTGTTTTGTTAATCTTACAGTTATATTCATGAGGACATCTTTCAAGTAATACTTTTCTATAAAAATACAAAAGTAATTTTAACACAGACAATGAACAATTATTTTGAGTTATACAAAGATCTCAGTATTAAACAATATTTTCATGTTCTTTAACAATAGTTATTTCTCAGTAAAACAAAAGAATTAAGAACACAATATTTTTACAATTACAAATCTATTTCACTTCTTCTATGACAGAAATTTTTACTGATATCATCTTAACTAATTACAAATCAAAATATTCTAACCTTTACATGAGACAAACCAGAAGTGTAATAATTTATATTAAATATAAATGTTGTGCTGACAAGACCAAAAATTCTTCAGTGATGCCAATCAAAACACATTAACCTGATTTTTTCAGACAATCTAACAGTGTCTTGGATTAATTGATTAAAAGTTATTATCATTTATATTTTAAATACTTTACTATAAATACACAAACTACTAAATACCCACTTCCAATTCCCTAACTAGACACAAAATATTATTTCCAGCTCTTCAACACAACTAAACTACAGTTATACTAAAATCACTGTTCATCTCATTAAACCTTCTTTTGCGACATCTCAGAAAACATTTAACAGCAAGGTATTTAATCATCAAACAACATACCTAACAACCTTACTTGGAATAAATACACACACAGAAACAGCGTTTCTGGAAGTTAACAAATACTTAAGTTCTACTTTACTTGTGAAATAAATCATATGTAATGATGTAGTATTATGAAACATGACAGATCACATTAATGGTAATAACAGAACCCTAGTGCATTCAGACGGTAAACTTGCATCCATCAGTAGCAAAGGAAGGACCAATGAAATGAAATAGTGTTATTGAGTTTACTCGAGAATGTGAAAATATTAAACAAGAGACATCAAAACTACACACACGCAATGAACAAGACTTTTTTTTTCTGTTTTTTTTTAAGGTTCTGTACTTCAATGTAAGAGTATCTCTAAAGGCCCCAAAGAGAGTTCCTAATCAAAATGTTTTAATAATCATTTAGTCATCCTAGCAGGCTGTATTCAGCCATTTAACTGAAAAACAAATAAAAAAAGGAATACTTTATTGAAGGAATCTGAGAAAGACATCAACAATGTTGAAACTATGTAGAATGAACGGCAACTGCCTGTTGTGGAGACACAAGTGTAGAGGATGATTTCGAAAGGCAGAAGACTTTAGGACATCAACAATGTCTAAATTGTTTGTTTCCGAATGTAATCAGAATTTATGTGGTTATGGCTATCAAGAAAAGGATCATTCAATATTGGTTTTAGAAAATAACAACAGTAAGTAAAAAAAATTGTGAAGGTTCAGTCCATCAGTGAAATGAGAAAAAATAGCATAATTATGACATCTTGTATGCATAATTATGATATCTTGTATGCAAAAATATCATTCTTAATTCCCCAGGCTTCATTCTCATTTTTACCTGTATTGCAACTTCCAGGTAACTTCAAATGAACTGAAGAAAGCTTTATGTCTAATTTTCACTCATAGTTTGAAATGTAAAAAATAGATAACATGTTATATACTGACTGTGTCTGAAATGTGCATAAAGTTCCAAGATAGAATTATTGGCACTTTATCAGAAAATACAAATCAAGTGTAGTTTATACATTTGTTTATGACAGTCAAAACTGATCACTTTTCAGTTTTAATTTATACAGCAAAAGGTTTAATTTTCCTACACTGAAAATATATTTCTGATAGTTACCTTCTCTCACATAAAAATCTACTCTTGTCTGATGCTGCCCTCTATGTGTAAAAGTTTTTCACATGCCACTACCCTTGAGCTCCCAAGTGCCTCATGATTAACACGAGTCAACTTGCATCTTGCATGAAAATCATCAAGAAACAACACTGACGCACGTGACACCCTCTATTCAATTCCATCACACGATCAATTCCAGTTTTGGCAGTACTGGTTCTCACTGGGGTGGAAAGGTGAGAAATTTGAATAAAGAATACAATAGCTACAGGGACTAAAGATCAACCAAAAAGGAACAAACTGAATGTAATAACAGAGATACCCCAAATGATACTAAAGTCACAGGTAAAAACATCCCACTCACAAAAATAATGGACCAGCTTTGGGTAAAAACCAAAAAAATGTGAAGAACGATAAAAGGTAAGTTATCACTTATCTCTACTAGATATGAAATGTTAAAGAATAAGACATTCTAAATATAAACTTAACTTACACAGCCATCAATATTAAAACAAATATATAATAGTATATCAGTCATAACAAAAATGTACAAAACTAACCATATACTGCACATTTCTTATTATCTATAAACTGACTGATCATATTAATGAAATTATCCACCGATCCAGAGCACATTGTATTATTTTCACATGTGCTTTGAAACTGTCCATATACAATTAATCTACATGAGAAACATTGAAATATTCGAATTAACCCGACATGTTTACTGATCCATCACGTTAACAAAAATATATGCAGGTCTATGCAAGTTTTGTTCATTCACAGGATCACCAGATTATATTTGCAAATAAATAACTTGTAAACTCCAATCATACATATGTGGAATCAGGCCTTCAAATAAAACACGAATAGCCTTTAGTGTTGAATTATAATCTTTTCATGACAACAAACATACTGCCTATACTAGCACTACAACTTGTATAATAAGTAATATTTCAATCAAGAGCATATTTTGGTCTGAAAGCCCATAGTTTAAAATCAAAACTATTATTCTAATTCTGTCAGCATGGTCATGTGTATCTTTAATTTTTATTTCTTGGGCCTAACACCCAGTAAATTTTTTATAATATATTACTCAGACATTCAATACTGATAATATTATGAACCACGACACTGGTTCATAATAGAAATCACAAGAAATTGCACAAAACCCTAGTGGTATGTTTGAGCAAAAACAACCTTAAACAGTAAACGTTCAAACAACACTTTGAAACCTAGTAATGTTGATTCATTACAATGTATTAAGTCAGGTACTATATCAAGTAATCCTTTACCCATTGTTGAGCATAGAAAACACAGCAAACAAGACATATAAAACTGGTAATTTAAAAACCTTCAACTAGTGGTCATAAAGAAAAATTCGAAAACAAAGCCCAAGATACTGTAAACCTTATTTACTCAAATTACAAACTTCTATCCTGTATTCTCAAGATGGCTGGTATGGATATTAAAATTAGTTAGAATAAAATACAAAACAATGTTTCTACCTTCTTAGGTCATCTTCAGGTTAATCAAACTCCTATCTTGACTACATTAAATACAATTCCAGGTAACATGAAGCCAAAATGTCTACAGTACCTTCAGCATTTGTTCCTTACTTATTTTACAATCCCTATTTGCAGGTTTTTAAATTACCAATTTTTTTATTTATCTTGTAGGTGGACATAATATATTCAATTATTCATTGGTACAAGTTCAACTATTTATACAACAATTCTTAAATAATAAATATCACTGTATTCTTCAAAACCCTTACAATCAATAAAACATTCTATCAATATAGTCTATGATCATTCTCATGCACAGATTCCATAGTTATAATTTTCCTACACTGAAAATGTATTTTTGACAACTATTTACTTCTGCTCACATAAATAACTATTTTTGTTCAGTACTGCCTTCTATTTGCAAAATTGTTTGCATGCAGCAAGCCACACAACCCTCAATTCACATGGTTTAACTGATTCTCACATGCAAATTACCATGTAACAAACCTCTACCAATAGAAGTCCCACATAAACACGTGACTCACATTACTCCATTTATGCTATTATATCCAACTACTATTTTGAGCATAGGCAGACATGTAAGCACTAGTTGACAATCCCACATTAGATAGTGGTGTAACCTGTGTAAGGGACAAAGTAGAAGCATCTGAAGGACATTGTCAAACAAGAAGATTACACACAGGAGATGAAACAAGTACTCTTCACCCAGATGTAGAAAATGTGTGACAGATCGGGACAAAACATTCTGAGGAGCACATTGAAATGAAAGACAATCTTAACCATGATATACTACAATTTCAATGTGCAATAGGGTGTAAAGTGGCTAAGGCAAAACAGACCCAACACATCTGGTCATTTGCATCTAAAGGTTGACCATTGGGAACTGACATCCATATGGAGATAGAATGTGGATCATACTGTTAGTAAATCAACTGCCAGAAACCAACACCCATGCAGAGGTAGGAAAGAGGATCATACTGTCTTTACCACAAGTTCAGCCAATTGAAGAGAGAAATCCTACCACCAATCTGTAAACATAGCATATGTGAGAAGAATGAAATACACATATGTCCCACTAAAATCAAACAGACCAGAACAACCTTAACACAATAATATCCTCGGCATAAAGACATTGAGAGATAGTGCAATAGTAAGAAGCAGAACAACCAACAAGGGCACACATTTTTAGCCACAACACTGACGTAGTGCAACCAAAATGAAATGAGTGAGGGAACAGGTACACCTTAATCAAACAGGTGGGAGATTTGTGTTGACTGGTTCAACACTGGTTAAAAAATATATGGCAAAAGGACAAAAAGAGATTCACTGTCTACCACAAAGGGAACAAGAATGAATGTCCCCTTGGCAAGTGAAATAAGCCGCCATCATCAAATATTTGAAATGAAACATGCTTAATCAAATCCAGACTAGAGGAAGAAAGTGAACCAATATGTTGTACTGCCAGAAAAACCAAGACATTAAGATGGTTAAGCCCTTAGTCCATAGACGTTTGTCCTAAAGCCTCCTGCTGAATGACCCACACACCTCAACACTGAAGGAAAGCATCAGGGAAGAGAAACAAATCTGGATGAAGTGGAGGAAGTGATAAACCCAACAATATAGGGGATATCTTAACCAAACCTAAAGGGAAAAGTGATTTCATATAGAAGGCCACATCCCTTAATATTTTAGAACCTTGTTGACATAAAAATGTGTGACATCAGGAATGGAGACAGGTGTGGAGAGTCTGTATTTTCTGCAATCTCACTTTTAAATACAGTGTAATTTCTATGTTGCTGCATTAACAATTCAGCCAAAAATGGACTTCACCTTATCCCACGTTCAAGTCCATGTTTTACACTAAACTAGTGAGTAAACTGCAACTGTTTGGCTTCTACTGTGTACTATCTTAAGACTTATTTCATTCTAATATACGATGAAGGAGGTAACAAGACATAATTGATAGGGTGTGTTCTATAAAATAAGGATGGGCACCACTGTTCTACACAGAAAGCTACTGACTTACAAAGTAAAACAATATACTTTTCTCATGAGATGGTTGTTTAACTTAAACTTCTCTGCATGAACTTCATATCCTTTCTTTCAGTTCAAAGAACCAAGATGAATAAAAATTTCTATTACATACTTTTAGCTAATATTAAGAACTAAAGTATGTGAATAAAAATTTCTTGTATTTTATGTACACATCTGAAAGAAGTAAATTTTATAATAAACAACTAGCTTTTTGAAACTTGGCACATACTTACAATTATTCAGTTGTTGTTATCATAAAGTGACTACATGACTAGTCATCAATGTATGAACAAGTCTTACCTTTATAAGGGTTTCTTTATCCTGCTTATAACAAAACAATGCTACAGGTGCCACCCGCATGGCTGCTCCATTGCCATATGAACCGCACCCAGAAAACAACTCCTTTGCTGGTTGAAATACATTATCGTAATTTCTTGCTTTTAATGCTTTAAACACATCAACAACATTAAATCCATACCCTCGTTTAGGCTGCTTGAAATATTCCTCTGTAAACCTATAAAATTCCAATGAAATAATAATAAATACAATAACAACAAAAAATAAATCTCTGACTCCTTTACTTTTAAACCCACTTACACATTAAATTATTAAACATACAATACACTAGAAATAAAACTTGAACAATAACATATTCAAAATGTAAAGGAAAGGTTAATAAATCAATCAGAGTTTTGAATTAGTTTGATCTGAAGATGAGATTATTCTAATACTTCAGGGTGTTCGGAAAGTCACTTATATATTTATTAAAGAATTTCAATATAGAATACAGGAGGTAAATATGAATGACAATTATAAACAATGTTGAAAGTGACCCCTCGTTGGCATCAATACAGGCTTGGATCCTTCTTATTTTGTCTCTAAACACCGCTATCAGTTGCTGGCTTGAAATAGACTGAATAAAATATGATTACAAAACTGCACAGTGACTTTCCGAACACCCTGTAGAATCATCAATACTTTCAATTTTTTGAAGAATCAATATTGATAAAGATCTTCTACCAAAAATAAAATTAATCCCAATTCCTGACATTTCAATTAAAATAATGTGTTGAAAAATCATAATGAAAAATGAAAATGGAACAGTAGCATAAGGCATGCAGTTGCAACAGGACCGTTTGAATTAAGCCCCCTAGTGAATCAGTTTCATTATTATAAAAATATCTAATATAAAATAAGAATAAATGGTATTTTAATTATTCATTAATCATACACTACCTAAAATTTCAATTGTCAGGTCATACACTACCTAAATATATCTAATAATTATTCATTAATCATACACTACCTAAATATATCTAATAATTATTCATTAAAAGCTGTCCCTTTACATTTCTCTTGTTACCATATTTATTTAGTTTAGCTATACCTTGGCATATGATATCCGAACTTTTCTTAAACTAAAGAACAAAAAGTATTATTCATTACATTATACCAGTAAGTAGACAGATACAAATTTGTGAGAAGTTTACTGACCAAGCTAAGTGACTTCTCAGGCACTGTCATAACTGCAACACTATAATTCTTAAAACTACAAGGCACTGGATGCACTAATGATGATAACTCCTATAAAATTACATTATTTTATGAGAATTGAAACTGAGAATCATGAAAACTGAAGTCTTCAAACAGGTTTTTAGAGGGGCCATTCTATTTCTAATTTAGTTATGTGGCTATTTTTATACTTGGTGGTGATGGAAGAGTAGAATTAGCATGGACTTTAATTGTTAAAAACAAGGATACATTACCTTCTTAACCCTTTGGGAATGGGCTTGGTATAATACAAACAAGTTTGTCTACACACTTCCACAGGTTAGGTATTTGAACAACAACTTTTGATACAGCGTGTGCATCTTCAAGTATTTTGTATGTAAGAATCAGATTTCTTACTGAAATATTTCTACTAAAGATTTGTTCATTAAAATAAAGTCTGTTTCATTACAAGACTGAGTGCAAAGCAATTTCATGTTATGATTAAAAAAAACTGTTATTCATCTCAAAAATCTTAAATATTATTTGTGTAATCTATAAAACCTCTTAAATACATTTAAAATGTTTTCAGTAAGACTTTATATTTTGTAATTTTCTATACTCTAGCTACGTGGGATCTGTCACTTGACCAAACTCATAACCATCATAAAAAATTAGAAATATAAATTATGCTTTTCTCATGCTAGAATGACTACATATTATAACAGAAAAATACAAATATTTAGATTAAGTATCTTAAGTCTCATAACACTACATATTTACACATATATTTATTACTTTTTTTATTATACTGACTTTCCAGTCATGCCTAGCTAACATTATATAAGTTGCATTGACAAAGGTTTAAAATAGGAAGACAGGCACCATTTTAGAATAATTCATGAGGCTAACATCTCCCCTTTCTTATTCTTAAGATGAAAGTAGAATAGATGATTAATGAGCGATATTTCAATTATTACACACATATATATGTGTATAGGTTATTATTGTTTAGTAACAAATTATTAAACTTATATTTTTTTAAATACAGAACAATAAGTCAAGAAGTAAAACAAACAATTATCTCTTCTTGTTATGACCTTTGTACTCAGCTACCACTAAACATAGGTCGCTACGCCTTTTGAAATTTCACACATGGAGGATATCAAACAATAGAAACACACACAGATGAATAATAAAAAATTATAAATAAGTACACTCAGCTACCACTAAACATAGGTCGCTACACCTTTTGAAATTTCACACATGGAGGATACCAAACAATAGAAACACACACAGATGAATAATAAAAAATTATAAATAAGTACACTCGTATCACAGAATTACACTACAATTTATTAAGCTTAGTAACTAAGATATATTAGATTTTAAAGAATATGAAAATTCAAGCAGACCAAAGACAATCTACCTCACTGAAATCTTGGATCAAAAGAATGCATACCTTTTTGAAAGATTAAAATGGTGGGGAAAACCATTCTGTGGACATTCTAAGCTGTTGATTGGTTACTCACATGTCATATATTGAAATAAGTGTATATAAGGGACCATTTCCAAAAATGGAAAGAATTGAACAGGGCCAGTCAGCAAAATAAAAAGATACAATGTTCTTCTTTCACATTCTAGCATAATAATATCAGTAATTTGAGTTCCTGATTTGTACAAAACTAAAGACTTAGTATTCTGACATTTCAAACAGCACTACATTTAACATACCACCACTCATTAAAATCTACATTTGAGTGGTTTTTTATATTTAACTCATACATAATATTAAAGTTTGAATTATAATCTACAATTTGATTCCAAACATAAACATAAATTCAGAAAAATAGCAGTTTAATAAATTTTTGAAAGCAGGTCAACAAACAAGAAAACAGCCTTTGAACTGTGACCCATTATGAAAGGATTAAGTGTGTAATGTATCTTTAATACATACATTTCATTTCTGAAAAAATAATACATCTTTAAAAACCTATTGTATGTAATGCAGATAATTTAACCAGTTTTCATTATCATTTGTCCTTTAAATTACATGAAAATTACTTGTAATGTAAATTCTAAAAAAAACATCTAAATTCATCCTGAATTTACAATTACTATTAAAACCATATAAATTTGTTAAAAACAATAATGGTTGGCTTCAATACTCAAACTTTTCTGGATACCTCAATTTCACATATTTAACACTGGCATGGCTTGAGAAAGTATGAGATTAGGCTTAGAATTACAATAAAACAGGTATTATGAGAACTAAACAACTGATCAAAAGTAGTTCACATTTCTCATCACCCTCTCTAAAAGTTGTCTACCAGCTGTTTATAAATAAGTCAAACAGATGAGGGTAATTTCCAAACATTCAGCTTTAAGTGTTTTTATTAAGTTAAATGTAAAAAAAACACTTAAAATAGGATAAATAGTAAATTTTCTTTCAGTTGTTTAAAATAATTTTCTCATAAATTATTTATTATCTGTTATAAACTGAATAGCATGATTCAACTCATTTGTTCAGTTCATAATGAATAACTTTAGTGTGGAATTGCATACTATTAAAATATTGCTATAAAAATTATACCACATAGATTTATACTTTATGTGATAGAACATGTTAAACTGTAATAAATATAATGACATGAAAATCTGATGCCATATCTCTCATTACTGTAAACAACTTAATGCTATGATACAATGGTAATTGGTATACCAGCCTTACTTAATGCTATGATACAATGGTAATTGGTATACCAGCCTTACTTAATGCTATGATGCAATGGTAATTGGTATACCAGCCTTACTTAATGCTATGATACAATGGTAATTGGTATACCAGCCTTACTTAATGCTATGATACAATGGTAATTGGTATACCAGCCTTACTTAATGCTATGATACAATGGTAATTGGTATACCAGCCTTACTTAATGCTATGATACAATGGTAATTGGTATACCAGCCTTACTTAATGCTATGATACAATGGTAATTGGTATACCAGCCTTACTTATATTAGTGGTAGCTCATTATCAAATTACTGAATATTCATTTAACATCATTTACGATTACAAGTTTTAAGATTTCTACACATTTGTCATTAATTAACATAACATCTTTCTACAACTGGCTGATAAACATCAACCTTGTGTTTGTGAACGTAATGCCTTTCATAGCTCGAACTTGTCGTGATTATTAATATTACGTACTAATGCTATGACATAGCTGTACATGTAGCCATATTTATTTCTGTGAGAGAATATACAACTGGTTGTTACAGTTGTTACAGAAGTTTATATACACATGTAAGGTAAATTTTAAAAATACAGTCATATCTAGATAATAATAAACTGACAAAATGTTCTAAAATAATGTATCTTAATAAGTCACTTCACTGTTTAGTCAAAGAATTAATCACAGCTTTATATAGAGGTGTATAATGAATACATTATTAGAAGGTTTTACATTTACTCAAATATACAAAAGTTTAGAAACAAAACTAGTACAATAACAATGTTTAACCTATTATCAAATTTTTTAATAGTATAATGAACAAAAATTCATAATACACAATCAAACAATAGTCCATTCAAACAACCATGAACTACCACAAGAATAAAACATGCCCTAGCATTCATACATTACAAATTTACAATGTTGTCTTGTATATAAATGCAAAGAACTGGTCTTTCACCAAGGAAACGTTCTTTCAGAAATCAACTACATACCTTTTAGCCATATCCTGACAATCCAACATTCTTCTTTCAATCAAAGATTGAGCAACTGATCTGGTCATTGCTGTGTCATCTGTATATGGCTTTAGAGGTCCTAGAGGGTGGGAAAACCACATATGCTTGTGTAAACACTTTTTTGTTAAATTACATCATAAATATGAAACTTAAAACTATAAATGCTTATTTCTGTATAAAAAAAAATATGCACAAAGTGGTGAAATCCTACATCTGAATGAAATTATATGTTTCTTGAGACAAAAAAGTGTACAACCTACAACAAACAGTACTTTTTGTTACATTCTGCCATTTAATACAAATTTTGAAAGGTAAGAAGACAAGTCCAAACATGAACAACCCAACAAAATGTATTACTATTAATATTATTAAAGTATTACTAGGTTATTTAAGACAGGAACTAGTTTTTAGTGCTCCTTAATATATGCTACTTTTACATGTTGTTCCTTACTATACAAGTTATAACTACACTTATTTCATTTACATGTGCCAGTATTATAAAGATTTAACTGCATTGTTAACTTATAACTTCTATTTTGAACTAATCTAAATTTCTTAAGCTTAGCAAATTTCATATTTTATTGTGTTTGTGGTTGGAAGTAACATTAACAGCAAAGATACCAAACTGAAAAAAAAATGTATTTTAATTTTTATAAGTAGAAACATAAAAAACTATATTTAATTATCTACACTCATGGCCAAATTCTAAGTACATAACTTTGACCAGATGTTATTATTTATTATATAGTACACATCTAATATCTGTACATTTTTCTACACTTCTAATTCAGAACATGGTAAATCTAACCAGCATCTTATTTCTTTCTGTTGCAGAATGTAGCCAAGGTTATTTACTATTTCATCAAACAATTGTATATATCACACACTGCCCATATTGGATAACTACAAAACAGCAGAGGTTCCTTAGGACCTAAAGTTTGTGAGTAACAGTAGGAACGGTAATAATATAAAAAATGTAAATAAAATAATTCACTATATCAGTACATTATATTACTACAACTTAACTGTATTATTAGGATTATAATAAAGGTTAATATCTACTGATCTTCGGTTAGTGCTGCTACTACTAAAACAAGTGTTGTTACTGCCTCTATTTGACTGGTTTTGGTTTGAATTTGAACTACTAAGTTATTTGAAATTTTTATGTTGTATCTAAAGAGATACCGAGTGCAATTCTAAAGAGGTTATGCATGTGTTTTCTTACAGCAAGGCCACATCGAGCTATCTGCTGAGCCCACCGAGGGGAATCGAACCCTTATTTTAGCGTTGTAAATCCAGTAAACTTACAGCTGTACCAGCAGAGGACTAAAGAGGTTATAATTTCCATCATATAAGTCAATGATTAGGGCATATTTACTGATTAAGCATACTGTGTTCACTCTTGGACTTCTTACCTTAGGAAGGACATTGAATTATTGTAAATGGTTGCTAGAATGATACCTGTAATGGAAAAAAAAAGAGTATCTGATTGAAGTGTTTAATACTGTAAAGAGAATTGATAATGTTGATGTATCTTTTTTTCATGATAAATTACTATTAACTAGTGAAAATGGAACGATTATGGACACAAGTACAAATTCTGGAAGGGCAGGAATCATCTTCAGCTCATTCAGCAATATCCTTTTAACATTAACACTAACAGGGTGGTTGACCTTTACCTTGGAATAGCTTATCTTTAAATGTGGTAAATGCTGTTAATTAGAGAAAAGGTTTGAAAATTTAAAAGTACTTAAATTACAAGGGTTGGTTTTGAGTGTTGTTGTTGTTTTAATTTAGTTAGTTAAGCAAATGGAACAGCCTAGACTGACCAATAATGTCCCTAAAGCACATTTACGTATTTATATAACTACGTTACATCGTTACCCCATGTAATAACTAATAGTAATATGAACATCAAAACATACCCTTATCACTTTCGTTTGTCAGTACATTTGTGAAATATTTTGTGAGAACAGTTTTGGACACAGGAAAATCTCCCTCAAAGGGTGCTCCAAGACAATCTCCCAAAAGTGAGCCCACCAAACAACCTCGAAATTTTCCAGTTATAAGTGTTGAAACAGCAGACATCTTGACTTTCGTTTCAGTTTTTATATGACTTATCTGATGGTTGGGAGAGAAAATTATAAATTTCACTAAAATAATAGTGATATTAAATGGGAATAAAATTCTTCTGCAACTATTTTCAGCTCTTCACTTACATACACAAGCCATTCATATAACTAACAATGTCATCTGTTTTATCTTATATTGAACTTAGCGAACATCGCACAGTGTCACTTCACTTTTTTAAAACCACGTATATCTTTTGATAAGTTACCAAAAGAAAGGGGATATTACCAAATAACTTGTTAAAAAGTTCAAAGAAATAACTAACAAGTAACTGTACATTAACAAACTCTCTGCTTGAGAGGACGAATTCTAAACTAAAAAGTAAAATGCATCGCCTACCCGACCCTCCTAAATATAATATCATACCTACATGAAATCAGCTGTCAAAAAGCCTGGACTTTTATTCATTAATCAATTATAAGTGAAATATAATTTATAATAATGAGTAATTACACTTCAAGAACCTCAGAGAGTTGTTATTTAAGTAGTTGGTGATATAAATAATCTCAACAACTACTATAACTGATTTATTCCTGTCAAAATTTTGACCCTTGGTATTGAGCGAAAGGCTTCATCAGTAGTGTATGTAGGAAATATAGTGTTGTTGACCTGTATCATATATTTTTTACCGCTCCAAAGATGCTTAGCAGTACAGCTTAGAGATCTAATCTCTAAAAATCTGGTTTCAATGCTCGTGGTGAGCACAGCACAAATAGTTCCTTTTGTCGTTTTGTGCTTAACAGCAGACAGTTATCACGCTTGTGATGTGACATTAGTATCAGGCCTATTACATTTTAAACACTACACTCTTTATCTGGACTCTTAGGGATTTTCAATAATTAAAATAAAATATAAAAATAGTATTGTAATCACATCGTATTTTTCATGTCCATTGCTGACGACGGGTTTCGCTCAATCTAGAGTTCTTCAAGCCAGCTGGAATACAACAAACACAGTATGATTGGAGCACTATTCATATAAGAGACAGAATAAAGCATTTATAAAATAAATTATTAAATACAAGGATTGAATCAGTTACACCTCTTTCTGCATTGGCGTAAACGTTCCACAAAAAAACACCATTTACTACCAGATATGTAATAAAAGAACTAATTTGATCTACATCTACTACCACTACTGCTGTGCTAACTCCTATTGGATGACCCTCTTGGACTAATCCACTCATGACAGTAACAAATTCAGTCCCAGCGCTTAGTTGAGCAAGTCGACATTTGCCAACCAACAAACCAGTGAACTACGGTGGGAAGGTACAATGAAAACTTAGTTTATAAAATCATTTCCATAGTGAAAGGTTGGAATAATAAACAACAATATTATAACTACTTTTATTGAAAGACATATCTCTTCACCTCATGATATATGGGTAACTGGTTTGCTTTATTTTTAAATTTCGCGCATAGCTACACGAGGGATATCTAAGCTAGCCGTCCATAATCTAGTAGTGTACGACTAGAGGAAAGGTAGCTAGTCATCACCATCCACCACCAACTCCAAAAGGCTGAAAGGGCGAGCATGTTTGGTGTGACCGATATTCGAACCCACGACCCTCGGATTACGAGTCGAGTGGGTAACTGACTTCAAGGAAGAGGGTATGTTCGGTACTGACTTCATGTGGAGTTATGGATTCGAGATGAAACTACATTCAAATAACTTCACAGTTCATATCAGGATTTGTTAAAAATAAAATTACGTCTATTGACTGTGCTGTCACACAACAAATACTCCAGTGTGCCCTCATAGATTCATACCTGGTAAATCTCCAGCTGAGCTCATGGTTAAGGTTATTAAAGTAAAATATCTCACAAGATTGATACTGGAGATGCAGCACCAATACATCAGTTAGTCAGATAACTCTAATTTGCAAAACAAGGAGAGACTCTTACAGAGATAAAAGCCATGAAGGAACAAAGAGTAGAACTGGTCCTCGGACATCAAAAAAGAACTTCATCATGTGCTATGAGAAGGTGAATGAAGTCATAAAGAGGGATGCCTATCCACTACCGAAGATCGATTCTACTTTCAATGCTATGTCTAAATCAAAATGTGTTTAAACAATGGATCTGAAAAGTGTATATTAACAAAAGAATGTCGGTGAAGCAGCAGAGAAAAATGGTCTTTACTGCAGAGAATATGTATTTTGTGTAATTTTCTTATAGCAAAGCCACATAGGGCTACTTGCTCTGCCCATCGAGGGAAATCGAGCCCTGGTTTTAGCATTGTAAATCCTAAGACTTACTGCTCTACCAGCGAGGTACTGAAGAGAATGGAATGTGACAAACTGTTGTTATTTGGGCTACATAATACGCCTGCTATATTTCATTGAAATATTTAGTGTCCTGTCGTCCTACTACCCTGAAACGTCGTTTACATCTTCTTGTGTGACACTACTATCCATGGGAGGACTCTTGATAATGCTTATAATGGTCTAAAGAAAGTTTGGATCAGCTTAAGAAAGAAAACCTTAAACTGAGTACAGGAAAGTGTGAATTGTTTTATCATCATACTGGTTTCATTGAAAACAAAGTCAGAAGAAAGGGAGTATCTGTATATCATGGTACAATTTACTATTTTGAATTAGCCAACACCAAAATACTTAGATTGTGCTCTTACTATCATGATTTGGTAAGATCGTTCTTTAACATAACACATCCTCTACAAAATTACTCAAAAAGCCAAATAAGTTTAGATGGGCTAACGACTGTGAATAAGCAACAATCAATAAATTGAATAAAGAATCAATTACTTCCTACTTCTGTATTAGTATACTCAATTCTTGAATATTCATTCATTTTAGAATAGATGCCAGTGATTTAGCACTAACAGTATTGTCATCACAAATATAAAACAGGGAAACAATGTGATTACTTATTGTAGAAAGTCAGAGTTGTGATGTGTAAGAAAGACTTACCGTCGGTTAATAAACAAATAAGCTTTCAAAAAGTTTTAAAGGGCCTGTCAAGTTAGTGAAGATAAAAATAAGCAGGCAAAGAGAAATATATTATTCAAGAACAGTGTTTATTTTACTTTCTAGTATATATGAGTCAACATTTTCACCTCGCCCAAGATTTTTCACAAATATTTTTTATGCATATTGTGTAATAACTCAGTTTATGAGTCGATGAGACCATATTTAGATAGACGATATTAGGTAAGCTAAAGAGAGGCGTCACGGTTTATAGTATTCAAGGTAGAGCCAAAAAAATGTACTGCAATAAATGACTCAATCTGTTAACCTAGAAAGAACACACTCTACTGCCAAAATAACTCATCTTTAAACAGTGTTTGACTATAAATATTCAGAGTTTAAGGGTCGGCAACCCTCCAGCAGAAGATAATGGAAGTGTTCGTATTCAGAAAGTTATTGCACTTTGCCAAACTACAGCAACAATTAAGTTTCATTGACTCTTTCTAGGCCATCTATGTCGATAGAACTAGTGATAACTTCAGAAATAAAATGACTTTATGAAGCTGAAAAAACAGTAGTTTTATCTTACAACATGTATGCCTACTACCGCATTTTGGACGAGCATTTAGGTTTTACTTCCTTACAATTTGAAAAATAGAATAAATTCTGGCACACTACTTGGCAGCTCAGATTCTAGATACCAAAAGGAATTCAAATATCTATTCGAAATTAAAAAAAGAGAATACTAAACAGTTTTGTTTGGGAATCAACGTACCAAACACGTTTCTCTGATTTGCAGAATAGCTATTAAACAATCAAGTATTGGTTTTAAGGACAATCGCCCCTTTTGGTGATTGACAATTACATGGGTGATGTCTGCACACTTTGAAATATATGGCATTATATAATCTTGTATATAATGCCTTATCCTGGAATAAATCAAGAGAATATTTACAAATAAGACAAGTTAACAAATTAAGTTAGAAATTTTCAAATTTTTAAGTAAAAGCTTTGGAGATGTCTTTGAAAGCTTAGAGACTTTCAATATGAACGCTGTTTCTTGCTCTTTTTATCCACCCAGTCGAATTGTGTGTTGTGTCTTTTTGCTTTCAATAGGTAATTGTTTTTGTCAAACTGTACCCAGTACTCGTATTTTTCCTTCAAATAATTCATTTACAAAATACAGTTTCTGTTTGTTTTACCACAAAGTCATACAGTAGGCTATCTACATTCTGTCCTGTCCAGAGCGAACTTAGTTTTCAACTTAGCATAATATTTTGTGTCGAACATCTTGTTAATGTAGTTATTATTTTCACTTCTAAGGTTATCGGCCTACTTAAGAATACCATAATGCAATGGCTTGAAGTATTTTCGTGAATAAATATCACAAACATGCAATATTATTTTATTAATTTTATAATTTCATTTTTTTTTAATTTCGCGCAAAGCTACTCGAGGGCTATCTGCGCTAGCCGTATCTAATTTAGCAGTGTAAGACCAGAGGGAAAGAAACTAGTCATCACCACCCACCGTCAACTATTGGGCTACTCTTTTACCAACGAATAGTGGGATTGACTATAACATTATAACGCTCCCACGGCTGAAAGTTCGAGCATGTTTGGTGTGACGGGGATTCGAACCTGTGACCCTCAGATTACTAGTCGAATGCCCTAACCCACTGGCCATTCCGGGCCTATTAGTTACGTAAGAATATACAGTTACCTCTGTCCGACTAGAAGACTACAACATAACATGTCTTGCAATTCTTAACGTGGTTTTACAAAATATCGATTTGACGGTCTTGTAACGTGTTTATCTTGATCTTTATTGTCTGAAAGAGCTCAGTAGTAACGTTAATTTGTTTAAAAATTCATTTTTAGTATTCGACTGTCAAGTTGTGCAGTTTTACACCAGACAGTACCCTGCAACTTTAATAAGTTTGTCAAAAACGACAATATCATTTCGTTTCACACATTATTGGTTGGCATTATGAAAGGGCAAATCGCACATTTTCATTCTGTAGTCGATATGTATGTATAAGAGTAAATTGTAAGTTTTTTGCCAGAAATCACGATTTAAAAAAAAGAAAAAGTTTAATATTAATTTATAAGTGAAACAGTGACCTTGGGCACGTGGGAAAAGGGAAATTTGTAGAAAAACTCAACATGTATTTAATTTTATTTTACTTAGCATTCTAGTCCCAGTCCTGACAGTATAATATAAATTATAATGTTGTTAATGCTGTTATAGTATTAATATTAATAAGTAGGTATGACATTCCTTTCTTGGTCACAGTAAGCTTATTTATTTGTTACCTGTTATTTTTAGCAACAGGTTTCGTCAACGTTAATATAACGATTCATCGGTTTTTGAGTTAAGAATGAAATCCTTCGTCTCGGTTAATTTTGTAACTTAGTAAGTGTAACACTTTAAAGAAATGAAATTTTGTTATTCGCTTGCATTTTTAATAAATTTTATCAGTTTTAACCTTCTTGTATAAACGTAAGAAAATGAATACATCTACAATATTGGAGTGTTGCATATTTTGTTATGGAAAAGGTTTTTTTGCTGTGCTACAAAGAATTAGTGTCACTTGTTACGTTTTTTGTTGTTATGAATGTAGGTTAGATTACATTACTCTAAGCCCAGGACATAGATAAAAATATTGATGTATCTACTGCAAAAATTATCTTTGTTTAGTTTCTCCTTATATTTTAATAGTCTAAGAGCATAAGTACTGAAAAATATATAAAAGTTTTTATTAAACATGATTTTATGATTGCTGTACTGCGATTTGTAATCAAAAGTGTAAAGTTTTCTGAATTATTACTTTTAGAACCTGCTGTTGTTATAGTGGTACTACCACTATCTCATGTGCACCAGTAGACCATTTAATTTAGGTTATATCAATTTCTGAAAGATAGGCTCAAGCATAAATGTCACTTTTTAACAGGTAAAATGGAGAGTAACAAGAAGAAAGAAAAAATTCTAGGTAAGTACCTTATGTGATATATGGATGAAGTACATAATATAATGATCATGTGGGAGTAAACTTAATAACAAATAAACTGAAACCGTTTTCTACTTGTATTCATAGAGCAAAAACTAGTCAAGTCACACATAGTATTCAAAATCTCTTATCTAAGTTAATGACATTTTACGGCAGGTATGTTTCAAGTCACCAGGTCTTAATTTTATACAGTTTGTATAACAGTAACTTAGGATGTACATTTTTACATGTATTTTGTCTTATGAAAATTGAAGAATTACTATTGAGATAAAACAAAAGTGAGCTCATTATGTGTATAATCCTTTTGTTGTTAAACTTTCTCAAGTGGAAATTTTGTCTGACTGAGAGTTAAGGTCCTAAAAAAAGATTCTTTGTTGTGTGTTTTTTTCTTCTTTGTTACAAAATTTTTTTGCATGAAAAGCCTTGAGTATTAGTTGTTTGTACAGGTATAAGTTAATGTTGGAAGTAATGTGGGAGATTGGGGTAAACTAAGAGACTTGCAGGCACACAATTCTCTCATTTTTGTTATTGGTGAGGGGATTGCTGTTATGGCTGTATAAAGTATTTGAAGTATGGATAACAACTTCACAAATTAGTTGTTGTTATACTTGTTAAAGAACAACATGGTTAGCTGTCTGCACCCATCATAGGGTCATAAATAAATGCAATACAATTCAATACTATTTATTAATCATAGTTTGAACAATACACAAACAATGGGTAGAATCAAAAGTACTAATTCTGTTGTTTACTTGTAAAGTAATGAAAACTTTTATTTTTTGTTAAATCGTAGAGTAAATAATTTCAGAAATACGAGTTGTTAAAAAATGTTAACTGAAAATTATAAAATAAGTACATATGAATAGAATAAATCCATTGTTGGCACACTGAGAAAGTTGCAAACATGTTTTTTAAATATTTTATTCAGGTTGTTGGATAACGTTTATTATTCAGTTGTTATTTGGAGGGCCTTTTAATCCATGAGCTCTCCCCTACAAAATCTGGTTATGATTGTTAAACTGATGAAGTGATAAGTCTGGATTTCTAATATTAACATGATACTAGGTATAAATTCAAGTTGGGTACTTTAGTTTTTGTAGAATCAAATTTTAGCTTAAATAACAATTGAACAGCAGAGATGCCTAAATCTGCTTTGCATACAAGTTAATGATATGCCTCATTTGTTTTTTAGGAGGTTACAGTCACCATTAGCTTTAGTTATTTTCACATTTCAACATATTTAAAGTAACTTGTATGCTTCATGGTTGAGTACACTTATGTTAAAAAATTAGAGTGAAGAATGGTTATATCATTATGGAAGGATTGTTTTATCTGATATTCTATTGAAAACAAAATACAATTTTAAAATTTGATGATAATTTAACAAATCACAATTTTTCTGATATTTATTGAAATCCTGTTATGATTTTTTGATTAACTGGTGATTGTGTTGTATGATGGAGTTTTGTAAAGGTCCGTGTACTCAACATCGTGATTACATACAATCACGATGTATAACATTTATTATTTAGTTGATTCTTATTTTGAGTGTTTTATCATAAACAAGTGTGAAAAGTGTATGATGTAATAAACTAATGACTTTTTAATAGTAACTTTTATTGTGTCAGTAGTGAAATATATTGATCATACTAACTTCTGTTATTAATTCGCATGATTTTACCATGTATATTCATACTTTTTCATGTAATACTTCTCATATTAATATTCTATCTGATAAGCATGACATATCAAGAACATAGCCATATTCACCATATAATATAGTTATAAAACTGACAGTTAAAATTAGGACTTTTATTTAATATTTATCCTAAATTTCACACTTACATGTGCAGTTATGTGTGAAGCTAGTTATCAATTTAGACTGTTGGGACTGAGACACGATTTAAGAGTTACTGAGCCTATTAAAGATATTTTGATAACATGGTAATCTTGGTTATCCAGAGCATTTCCTCTGAAAATTTATTGTTAGAACAAAGAATGATTTAAAGTGTTTGACTTCATGTTATTTCTTCACCATCTTTTGAAGTTATTCTGTTAGTTGTTACAAATTTGTGGTTTTGTATAATATTAGCACTATCTTTCTAATTTACTAGACTTACATTTCTGCAAGTTCTTGTCGAGAAGATTTATTAGTGACAAAAAGTCATGAAAATAGGTGGGATAAACATACCATTAAATTGTAAATGTGGTAATAAAGTTAAATATAAAAGCTGTCACAATTAATACTGTTGTAAAATTATGTTAGTACAAGGTTCAACTTCAGAACTGTCACACAAAAGGTAGTTAAATGTTTATCTTATTATTAACAGGCAAATTCCATAAGGAGCAGTAATAGTACTACTAAATTATAATTTAGACATTTAAAAAACTGCTTAACAATACAATTAACACAATAAACATAGTTAAGTTGTGACCATGCTAATAATCAAAGCTTTGAAAATGCATGTGAAATTGACTAATAAACCTCAAGTTCGTCAAGTCTATACTTTTAACAAAATATTTCTCGCTCACTATATTTCAGTACAGTAATTTTGTTTTTAATATTAAAAAAACAAAAGAAAATGCACGTTCCTGTAATACTATTGTAAATTCTGACATAAACCCTATCTGAATATATTCATAAAATCGTGCTGTACAACATCAAATCTGATAACATTTCAGTCTTCCACAGATTGGTAATAAATGTATTTTTTAAATCAAAACTGTGTTGGAATTTCAGAAATGTGTGTATGGAGTAAACAAAGGGGGAGATAAGTGATGACATTAAACATGGTGAATTGAACTTTTAAAAACTCATCTAAATTTTGTTATTCTATTCTTGATAAGTTTCTTAGAAATTTTAATTTTGTCAGTTGATCCATAATGGAGAGGAATTTTAAACAGTTGAAGCTGTAACTGATAGCATCTGTTAAGTTTAGATCTACTATAAATGTCAGTGAAATATCCTTTTGAATTGTACACTTCCAATTCATTCACTTCTCTCCACTTTGACTATAAAGATTTTCCACCAGGAATATTAAAAAAAAACACAAAAAAACACACCATTTTCTTTGTTAATATTTGTATTTTTTACAAGTATAATTTTAGTTTTGCTGCTGGTCTTGATAAATGGTTAACATTATTTATACTGTGAATATAAGTATTTATCACTTACCACCCATAGCTACAAACATACACTCCACAATTTGATCAGACAAGAATAGCACAAGAATTGATAGTTGGTTCTGTTTACTAGCTGCCTTCCTTCTTACGTGCAACCGTAAATTTAGCAATGGCTTTGGATAGCTTTGCACAAACTTCTGAAACAGAATGAGTATACACTGGTGGAACTCAAACTGGCCCTTCACCGGTCTGGCAGTACATCAGTTGGACCTGATGATGTACACTATGACATGCTGCACCATCTATCTCCTGCTTCTCTTGCTATTCTTCTGATTGTTTTACACCTAATCTGGCAGAAGAATGTTTTTCCTGATGCCAGGCTATTGTCCTGCCTTTCTCCAAGCCTGGGAAGGATCCCAAGATTCTTTCAAACTACCATCCAATTGCTTTGAGTTCTCTAAGACCTTATAGAGGATGGTTAATGCTTGTCTTGTTTGGTTCGTCAAATCAAACAACCTCTTCTTGTCCATCCAGTGTGGGTTCCGATGACATTGCTCTACCATGGACCACCTGATTCACTTAAAATGTCAATCAGAGAAGTTTTTTTCAAACGACAACATCTTGTATCAGTATTCTTTGACATTGAGAAGGCTTATGATACAACATGGAGGTATGGCATTTTGTGAGACCTTCATATATATGGGTTACATAGCCATTTGCACATGTTTATTAAAATTTTTAATGGACAGGAGATTCCGAGTTTGTGTGGGTTTGACACTTTCTCATTCTTTCCTACAGGAACTTGGAGTCTCTTAGTGCTGTGTTTTGAGTGTTGCACTTTTCAGTACAAAAATTAATAACATCACTGAACAACTCCCTCTCACTGTTGCAAACAGGCTCTATGTCAACGACTTTCACATCTCGTGTCAGTTGTCAAACGATGGGTACATTGAGCGGCAGCTACAGAGTGCCCTCAATTGCTTACCGACAGGGACCACAGAAACAGCTTTACTTTCTCTTTCTCTAAAACCGTTTGCATGCACTTTGCTGCCAATGGGGTATTCACCCTGATCCTGAACTCCATATTGGTGAAGTTGCACTGCCTGTGAACTCTGAGACAAAGTTCTTTGGGCTTATCTTTGACCGTAAGCTAACCTTTATACTACACATCAAGCAGCTACGGGTCAAATGTACAAGAGCACTGAACATTTTCTGTGTCCTCTCTTCCACCACGTGGGGAGTAGATTAACGTTTTATGCTAAAGATATGACATGCTCTTATTCGATTGAAACTGTACTATGGATCACTGGTCTATGGCTCTGCCAATCTATTGGCCTTAAAGATCCTAGACCCTGTTCATCATCAAGGACTTTGGTTCTCCACTGGGGCTTTCTGGACTTCCTCAGTTCAGAGATTATACATAGTCTCATGAACCTTTTTTGCACCTCTGCCATTTGCAACTGCCTTTACTATATGCTTCAAAACTTCGTTCCTTACCAAAGCATCCCACCTGGGGTTGTGTTTTCCTTCCTCGATGGGCTATGCTTTTTCAGACCAGATGGTCTGCCATTGCTCCTTTTGGCCTTCGTAACCAGGTGCAGTTAGATGAATTGGGTCTGTCCTTGGATAACATTGCTGTATCCACTGGTCAGCCCATCTCACCATGGCTTCTTACAGTCCTCAATTGTGACCTATCTTTAAGTCATCTGAGAAAAGTAGACACTCCTGATTGGAAATACTGTATGCTATTTGCTGAACATCTTTAGAACCATCCTTCCATTTTTATTTATACAGATGGTTTGAAATTGGGTGACTGTGTGGGCTCTGCCATGGTTTGTTGTGTTTTGTTGGTTGCACTCAGAATTCCCTTTACAGTTTGTGTTCACTGCTGAACTGTACACCACTTCTCATGCTCTGAATTACATAGAAGCTAAGCAGCACTCAAACTGCACTATTTATACTGATTCGCTTAGTTCTCTACTGACCCTGGAATCGCTTCACATTGTTTCACACCCTGTTCTTGCCAATATTCAAAACCATCTGGCTCATTTCTCTTTAACATCTGCTTCTATCCAGATTTTCTGGATACCAGGCCACTTTGGTATTCGTGGGAACAAGCTCACCAAAACTGCAGCTAAATCTATCTGCTCTGGCATTATCACTGCTGTGCCTGTCCCATACATGGACAATGGTCCTATATTACAACTTGTATATGTGGCTCCCTTTTAGGTCACAGTTCATCTAGTTCAATTTGAAATTATAAACTGACTGTAACATTAAGTAACTTTGAAACCAGGACTGGAAAGGCCAACTTCAGGTGACTGATGGTGGTTCTTGTACCTACCTGTTAGTCTTCCTGGCGAGTTATGATTATTACTGTCATGCTACAGAAAGACCTTTAAAACTTGAATTTACTGTAGTTTTTCTCTTAACGTTGTAGACTAGATGTAAACATTGGTTTTATGCTATCTATGTTTTTTTAAACTTTGTTTTGTTTTACCTTAATTTACTTTTATGAATTTTACTAAATTTACTTTTAACTTTTTACACGACATTGGGCACAGATAGCCTAGCTGTTTTATGCTATAAAACACTAAATCAACTAACCAACCAACCAACCAGAATGAGCAAACCAACATTAAATGTGCAAAGTCTTGCACTTCATGTATTGTTTAAATATCATTTTGAAATTTATGTATCTAATGTGAAATATCTTATTTTATAATAATTCTTATTGTAAATAAGTGGTACAAAATATATTTCCTGAACTTGCAGCTAAACTAAAGTGCATGCATAATTACAAGAAACAAATGTAATTTTGTTTTTAAAATGTACTTCTTTTTGTCACAGGACAGTTGGACATAATAGCTGCACAATTTGCTCTCGTAAATGGTAAACATTGTTAATTTTGGACTGAAATTTTAGTCTTGTGAAAACTGCTAATTTTCCACAGGTATCCTTGAAAAACTTTATGAAAAATGTTAATTTTTTATTATTTGAATTTTACATTTCTTATCCTCAAAAATTTTAGGTGGAGCTTTTTTGGCAGGCGTGGCAGGTGCCTCCTTAGTGTTTGGGTTTGGAATGACTTTGGCCATGGCTAAAAGAAAAGATCCAACATTTTTCACAAAAGTAAATTTTTATACAATTTATACAAACCTTTTTGATATTGTTGTAATGTGTGATATCGTTGAGCAGAGTCTTTTGAATAATTTCCCAAACTGTTCATTTCATGATAAATTATTTTTTCCATAGTGTTTGCTGAAAGCTATATTCACTAATTGTATACCTAAGTTCACAAACATTTGAACATAAATTCTTAGTCTAATGGTATGCCTGATTTTCCAAATACAAAATTTAATTACAACAGCCAGTTGAGTAGCTGACTAATGATTTTGTTAATTAATGGGACTTGTTGTAGTGGCTTGATTAGTTAATTTGGCTAGTAAAATTTCATTTTACCGCACAATATACATGTATGTTGTATTAACAACCGATGGCTGCTGTAGATATCTTTTTACAAGTTATCGTTATGTTGTTAGCGTTAGTAAAACGAGTCTTTTAGAATTTCCTTTGTTTTGGTAAAACAATTATTAAAGGTCCTTGAAGTGTGTTTTAACATGATTTACAGTAAAGTGCTTTTTTTTTTTTTACTTTTTTTCTGCTGGCATAATTTTGGCAATGAGTGTACCTCAACATGTATATACATTAGATGCTAGCTGCTTGGCTGAATATTACATGTAATTCTTGTTTGATCTTAGTTTTTAACATTTTCCGTGTATTTATTATGCCAACCAATACATTTGTTATATGCAAGTTTCAGATTTGTAAAATTACTTTTAAAATTTGCTTGATTACTTGTTACACCTTAAAAAGGTCCTAAAGAAATCACTTGATTTTGATACTTGTATGTAATTATATGATTATTCATTTAGGGTTTTGCTTATTGGAATTTAAGCCCAACTGTTTATGATCTCATATTCTGTAACAAAATCACACGTGATTGTAGATATTTCAAAATTTTTGTTCTGTGTAAAACTGCCAGAAGTATAAGAACTTTTTTTTTTGTATTATCAATTTGTTTTTATTTTTTTACCTTTTGAGTCTTATGAATATTATTGACAAGGTTGTATTCTTAACTCTGCAGTTTATTCTTATTTTTAGGGCCTTGTTGGAAGCAAGGAAGTGCCAGAGAGTGGAGGAAGCTTGGCTGTTCGTGCTTTAGGCTGGGGTACCTTGTATGCTGTATGTGGCTTTGGACTTTTCTGTTTTGGTGTATGGAAGTCTTTAGGTGTACAGAATGTAAGCTGAATGTGAATATAGATGTGATCTTTATTTAATATTAATGTTTAACAAAAACAACCACCAGCTTGTAAATCATTAAATGTGCACTGACAACCATATTATTAGAATGTGGCCCAGTATGCAACATTTCTGTTCTTGGAAATTGAAACAGTTGGTCATTAAAGATATATATGTATAATTCGCTATTAACAAATAGTATGCCATGGAACCTTGTAAAAACTGTAATGTTGTTTGGAGTAATAATTCTAAGAACTTAAGTGAATATAATTAATATGATGACCTCCACACTGCTGGTGCCTATCAGGTCAGCTTAAATGCAGCACAGTGATCAAGATGTCATGTCATCTTTTATTTGAACACCAACTGTGTTTCAGTGTGAATTACCTTAAGTTGGCTTGCTATCATAATTCTCCGTTATATTTAAGCCTTGTATATTGGAATGAGCGTTGTGATTTTATCAACATCAAATTACTTTTATTTTAAACACAAAATTGATTGTTTTATATAATTTTTTACTTTACCCATCATTCAGAAGAACTGGCAAACAAACAAGTTAGTCTAATTTCTTTTCTAATATCTTAAAATGATTCAAGTGACCACAGCATCAATGGTAGAAGGCT
Organism: Tachypleus tridentatus; assembly: GCF_004210375.1. Classification (NCBI taxonomy): domain Eukaryota; kingdom Metazoa; phylum Arthropoda; class Merostomata; order Xiphosura; family Limulidae; genus Tachypleus; species Tachypleus tridentatus. Next base: position 153,155,021 of record NC_134832.1, on the reverse strand, counting down.
ACGTTGGTAACTATAAAAACTTGTGCATAGTGAAAAGTCTGTTGTGCTTAAATCAAGGTTGTCATGCTTCTAGTCGCCATCAGAGAATGGTTGTGATTTACAAATATGCACAGAGTTCTAATTAATAGCTTATAATTTTAACTTAATGCCAAACATACCTGCCTGTTATTCCATGGATGTCATATTTTTTTCTATAATTTGAAATTTTATCTCTTGTAATTTTGCATTAAATAAAAAAGTTTGTTGCTAAAAGCAGTTCCTCCTCATGAAACCTAATGGATCTGTTTAACTACTATTAATATTTTGTTTTTAATATTAGTTGAAAGAGTTTCGTCAGAAGATGGGAGAAATGCTTCCTCAAATCCCCCGAAGAAAGAACCTCAAGGGAGGACAGAGTTTGAAAACCTTCGTGAACTTTTAAACTATGTCATTGAAGAGAGTGAAAAGGGTAAACGGTCCTAAAGCGAGACAATAGAACAAGAACTGCTACATGCTATGGCTTAATTGTAAAACAGTTAGACATCATTGTTTGAAATAGTCATAACTACTTGGATGGATGTGTTTGATACTTGAGAGAAGACTATGTAAGAAAGGTGTTATTAATGGATGATGTTTTGAGCTGCTAGTCTGATGAGGATTTGTATTAAGAACTGAAGATGTTTAACTTCATGGAAAGATGCAGTCTGTTAGCATTACCTTTTGAATAAGGTTTTCTAGTGGCTTAACAAGAAAAAGTGAAAATAAGTTTCTCCAGTGTTTTGAGTAGAGAACTATACAGTGACTTCCTGTAGCAGCATTGGGTTAGAAAAATCACATCTTTCTATAAATTTACTGCACGATCCAGGTGGTTCTAAACTTATATGTTCTCAGATACATTTTCCTTTCAATTTTACATGATCATGTTTTCTTAACATGTTATTTATGCTGAGTTCTAAACCAGTTGCTATCTAGATATAAACTTTTGAAAGTATGTTGCAAGGTGTGAGTTACATTCACAACTTAAACTATTTTCTTATCATGGTATAGGAAAACATCAGATGTATAATTGATTAGAAAAATCTTATACAAGTGAATTTGAAAGATGGACCTTTCTTCTTCCATGGTAAACTTTGAATGGTAGTGCAACTGAACAAATGTGAAATAAAGGGAGTTGAGTGATGTCATGCAAGTCAACTGGGCTTCCAGGAGGTGCTTTTGTACTCTTTAATGTACTGTTTTTAAAGATCTCATTATTGGTGCAACACAACTGCTAATGTTAAAGTAAACTAATGGTAATCATGGAGACTCATTGTTAAAGTAAACTAAGTGTGACACATGGGGACTGACTGAAAAAGAAACGTTAAGGAGATGAGTTTTTGGAGTTAACATTACATGGAATATTATCATAAATAGTAAGAATCGGATAGATTAGGTGTTAACATTGAGAGTTAACACAGCACGAGACAATAAAAATTACTCCTCTGATGGCAAACAAACCAATGATCACTGATTCTAGAATGTACAAGTATTCCACTAAGTTGAATAGTATTTAGGTTAGAGAGATAAAGTTTTTTATTAGATTGCTATCAGCTTAATTTTTGAAGTCTGTTTTGTATTCAGATTACAATAACATCATTAACAGAATGACCAGAGTCATTGAAGTATTGAGCAACAGAAATGTTTCTAGTGCTAAGACTTGCAGTTTTTGAAACATTGTACAAGAGTTGTGTATGTTATATATTAGTGATTGCATTTTTTACCCTGCATAAGGTAAATGGTGTTTGTATTACATAAGTGATTTCTTTGAATATTTCAAGTTTATTTTTGATTATGCTCGTCAGAAAATGAGTCTGTAGTTTTCGTGAACTTGCTGGTTTGACATTGACTATTATTACATGGATAATGACCATCCTTTGACAGATTGTAATTCACTTTTGTGTGAATAAGAACATCTTTGAGAGTTTTGCTTTTTCAGAAGGAGACTTAAACAAAAGAGGTGACTAGAATCTAAAAGTTGCTGCAGGTGGCACTAACTTGGATACACTTTGTAATTTAAATTGTGAATGGTATTACAGATGCTAACTTACATTTTGAGAAATTCAGGTTTCTGACACAAAAGAAAGTTTTTAATTCCATGGTTTATCAGTTCATGACTAACAGTCCGCTCAAGTTAGCAAATGGATCAACAGTACCAGAAGTACTTGGAACACGTGACAAACATTGGGAGGTTATACCAAATTAGTGTACCAGTAAGGGAAGGATATGTTTGGTACAAGAAAGTGAAGGTGCTGCAAGACACTGCCTGCAATAGAGCAGCAAATGGCAGGCAAAGTACACCTATGTGTGCTTACTGATGAGACAGTGAGAAAGTCTACCATAGCAAAAAATAAAGGTGGATACTCCTGATGTAGGAGACCTTTAGGCCATGTATATCAAGTCACCAATACATAATTTTGTGATATGAAACATACCAGGTAGTAGATATTGGAAGGAAGTACAGAAGACCCTTCACCATAGAAACTTTGGGCTGCAGAAGTTTGAGAACAATAAAAAGAGGAAAGAGGCTGACAAAACAAAGGACTGAAAAGAAGTATTCAACTGGACCTATCAAAACAGTTTTAGCAGGGAAGTCACACCCAAATACAGTCAGAAGCCCTTCTTTAGTAAGAAGGCCAAGAGTCAATATTTTAAGGTTGGACAGAAGGTTTTACTTTTGGGTAGCCAGAAAAGTACATTTCACAGTCACTGAAGTGGTCAATAGAAAACGCTTAAAGTGAAAGTTGATGGAACAACCATGGTCTACCATACCAACTTATTGAAGAAGTACTTTGGGAGAGGGGAAGACCTTGCATATGCAGCTTTTGATGTACAGATGGACATTGCATGTGGGGATGTTATAGAATTTGAAGACAATGAATTTGTTGTTGAAGGTAAGTACCTACTAGGCCTAAGAGTACCAAGTGAAGATGAAACATACAAAGATATCAACATCAGTGAAAAACTGATGGGCAAGAATAAAAAAATAAGATACTGTGCTAGTATACAGATAAAGTAGGAGATGCTGACCTCAAGCTACAGAAGGTCAAGATAAAAATGAGGGAACCTAGCAGTCTCCTAAAAACCCTATGCAAGGTCAAATGAATTGTAGATGTTGGTGTGAACTATATGAGAAGATTCAGTGTATGAGCTGAAAACAGTTTTTGTATATAGTTTAATAAAACATTGTAAATATTTCTCTGAAAGAGGGGCTTATGTCCGATATAAAATACTGTAGTACCATTGATTTATTTTCAGTTTGTAATTTATTTATGTTGAGGCTATCAAACATGTACACCGATGATATCAACGCTATAGAGGTTTAAGAATATCAGAGTGAAAACAGCAACTAAACAAACAAAAAACAAGGGAGTAAAAGATAGTCACAGGCATTACTGACAAATATACACTGAGTAACTAATATATATTAAATAATCCCAGGAACAAACAACTGGCATTGAAAAATGAACAAATATTATGGATACCAAATAACTCCTTTTATAAGTACAGTAATGAGCTTCCTAGACTAGCTACCTACAGATGATAATAGATCAAAAACTAAACCAAATCAAGTAACAGCTGTCACAAATACCTTAATGAGCTTTCTACAATATCAACCTACATATAGTATTAGTCCAAAAACTAAACCTCGCAGACTAACAGCTGTCACAAGTATACTGAGCCTCCTATTATAGCTAAGAAGACTGGACATTCACAGTAATCTGACGATACAAGAAGTGGATCAGTGTTGTCTAATCATCAGTTCATCAAATTTGTCTGCTTTATCAAGCCTAGAGTTGTTTGTACGTTAACTTGAGAAAGCCGACAGTTTCAGTACTTTAAGAGTTTTAAACATGAAGATAACAAAACTATCTTTTATGTTTTACTTGCTATGGAAGCAGTTAACGAATGTTAAGAGATTGTGTAGTGTAGTGTAGTAGCAAGTGTATGGAGCTCTGTAATAGTATAGGCTTTGAATTCAAATGTATTTTACAGATAACAGTTTTGGTCATTTTGTACTTAATTAGTGAAATATGACAACCAGTTTATAAAATTGTACACCATGTATTCTAGTTTTTAATAAAATAATATATGTAACTTATAGCCATAAGTTGAATTTTGCATAATAAATGGTCCAAACAATTTATTCAAGTTGGAGATTTATCTTGAATGCTGGTAAACATGTCCTTAAACCTTTTCTCTGAAGTGAGTTTTGTACTGTATTTGTTCCCTGTATATATAATTATTAGAAAGTGGCCATATCACAAGTATAATGACTGTCATGGTATAGAAAAGTGAGATGTGTAAAGACACAGAAGTGGTAAAGATTATTTTTATAATAATGGTGTTTACAAACTGTCTAGGAATGATATTGAAGTTTACATTTAACAATTAATAATGTTTAAGTTATTTTATATGTATATTTATCACCATTCACATTGTATTATGTGACAAAGCAACTTTGTTTACTGTAACTGGCAGTTTGCTTTACAACAGTAAGTTTAAATTCATCCTGCCTTATCAAATACATATATAGAATTGTATGTAAACTACAACATACAATTGTAGAACTATGTGTGACCTATTGATCAGCTATTTCATACTCCAAGTTGAATTAACTTTAAAGAAAAACAAAAACTTAAAGCCAGCTCCTGTCATTCATATGTTTATGAAGTTGTTTTTTAAACTAATATAAATGTTCTACCTCTGCAAGGTCTGAAGGCATCAAATTCAAAATACCAATCACCCTGTTAGAAAAACAAAACAGTCTAAGCTGGAGATGACTGTTACTCTCCCAAAATTTATATTTGTACCCTAGTCCAACTGTTCTTACTGTTAAGTACAAAAAATATTGATGCTTCAACATTAACATTGTTAAACATTTATAAACACTTAAATGGTACCTCACATTAAAGAGACTTAAGTAACCTTGTCCTCTGAACCATTTCCAACTATTTGATCTTTCCTAAGGTAAGGAACACAAGACTGAACACAGTGGTCTAAAAAGTGATCTATACAACGAAATTATAACATCTTTAGACTTATATTAAATAAGTCAGTACACAGAACCTGAAATCCTATTTGCCCAACTGCTATCAACAACACACTGCTTGAAATGGCTTAAAAGACTGATTAACCATTTTGCCTAGGTCATTTTCTTCCATGACAATAAAGGTTATTCTATTCAAATTATGACGACCCACATGCATTACCTTGCATTTATTATAATTAAAACTCATTTGTCGTTTATTTACCCAGCTCAATAGTTGATCTAAATTCTTTTGTAAATCAGCAGCATCCTTTTCAACTTCAAAACCTTAATGTCATCAGAAAATTTAAGTAATTTATTGACCATTCCTTCATATATATCACTGATGTAAATCAAAAATAGCAAAGGTCCTAAGACTTAGCTCTGAGGTAGACTACTTTTAACATTAAACCAGTTTGAATGGATTTTATTTATTAAAACTTGCTGCTTTCTTCCATCTAGCAACACTTCTATCCAATTTGTTAACTTATCCTCCACACTTATAAAGAATTGTTTTACAAGCCTTTTATGTGATACTTTGTCAAATGCTTTCTCAAAATCCAGATGCACCACAGATATCCTCTTATCCAAATCTGTGTAAGCAGTAACCTTTCAAAGAATAACAAAAGATTTGTAAGGCAAGATTTTCCCTTAGTAAAACCATGCTGACTGTCCAGTAAAATTTTAAATTTTGTCAAATGACCTTGCAAAATATATGTTAACAGACTTTCCAAACCTTTATCCCAACTGATGCATGACATATGTTAAAATTACTGGAACAATTTTTATCACCTCTCTTAAAAAGAGGAATTACATTAGCTAACCTCCTATCCTCTTGTACCTGTCAACTATTCAAGGGCTAACAAAAAATAGTAGTAATTGGCTTGCAAATCCAATCTTTAATCTCTCTTAAAACCCTTTGGGGAATGTTACTTGGTCAAGTAGCCTTATTGTTATTTAAACAATACTTTTTTACTTTAAGAAGCTCAGAACAATCACAGTTATCTTGTTTGATCTTGATTCCATTTATCAACTGTTCAAGATGTTGCTTAAATCTATACAACAGACAACACCAAAGATTAAAAAACAAGCAACACAAAATTGCTGTAATATAATTGGGCAGGAACATGATACTATTTACTCACCAGAAACTAAGATTCAATCTTTGTAATGAGAACCAGTTTTACCAATGTAGTCATATAAAATACACCATAAGTTAAGGGGGACCACTCCAAACATTACTTTCCTTGTTTGAACAAGTGCAACAATTATGCAAGTACATGGTATCTATGACATTGATATCAGTTTCTGGGGTACTGGTTAAATTTGTGTATTAGATAATGGTATAAATGTTTGATCAAATCTGATTTTTATCTATTCTTTGTGGAATATATATTAGGTTGAGGAATAATTCGTGAGCATTTTTAAATAATTTCATTCAAGAATTACATGCAAGACTATACAATACTTCAATGCATGAACACATTACACCCAAAACATTTATTATGATACTTTATTTCATATAATACCTAGGTATATAGTATGCATTGTTTTAAACGAAATTGCAAGAAATTAAATGCGGAAAGCAGATGGTGTCGAAAATGCTCGATTTTGTCCACTTGACATTCCATTTAATGACCTGAAAATGAAAGCAAAAATTAAAGACATATGAAAATCAAACACACCATCTATTAGAGCAAAAAAATTATCTACCAAATGACATGAAATATTTTTTGAAAGCGTTTCATTTATGAATATATTTTTTAACTTGAAAAACGCTCACGAATTATTCCTCAACCCAATAGTTTATGGAACCATGAACAGTGACTTTGTCGCGTTGGTTTTTAACACAGCACAACTTTATCAGAAATTGATCAAATGAAAAAGAGTTACAATTTAAGATATCATTTACATTCAAAACTTGTTCTTTCTAACAATCAAAATTGTATATAATTAAAGTTAAATATTTATTATATATTAGTGGTTTAAACAGCTGCATATTCTAATGTCTCAAACAAACATTTTCATTCAGACAAGCTTTCAAAATTGTTTTTATTACAACACAGTTTTTCAATAAGAGGAGGAACAGTAAGTCAGTATTAAATCATTTAATGTGTATTTAAAAACAAACATTAGGTTCTGTACTATATACAGTTTAAACTAACCCAAACATATATCCATCATAAGTCTAGTTAGAAGTAAATGTTTACATACTTCCATATTTAAACATCTCATGTTTGTTTATTGTTACTATCTCTAACCTTTGCCAATTCTAATTTTCTTTTACTGTACATGTATTGAGACACACAACATCATGGTATGAATGTTAAACATTCAATCATCCTTTTATGGAGTAAATGTAGAACCTTATTTAACTTGGTACTGGAGGTGTAGTTGAATTACACCTGTAGTAAAACAATGTACTATTCCTGCTTGTCTAATAAGGTCATGGATAGTGAATCAATCATCAAATAAAATAAACTATACAGCAGTAAACCTCACTCAATCATATTTTATATCTTTACCTTTGTACTTCTTGCATCAATCATGTAGTGAATTTATTGGCTCATCTCTGTAGACCATTAAACAAGCATTTTTTTAAATTTATTTCAAATTGCATGTCGATCCATTAAGGCTGAAATAGCACTTAGAGAAGGTTACAGGAAAATCATTATTTTATCAGATGTTGTATCCCAATGTTCATCCTCATACAAAAAAATAATTTGAAGCTTGTTTCCATCTCTAAAAGCAAACACTGAGCTGAACTTGTTAAAACAAAATCCATTGTTCCAATGCTAGAAGAGATCATCAAATTTCCTTCATTTATGGACCTGAGGATGGTTAATTATCACGACTATTCTCAGACTAATTACCTGTTCTTTTAAAAATATTAAACACTTTAGAAACTGTCTTAACAACAGGTTTAGCAAGCTGCTTGCTAGTTTCCAAGGAATGCAGCCATGGGGTCTTCTGGTCGGAGTCTTTTCATGAAGTAAGCTTCCATTTCCTCTTCTGTTACAGCTTTGACATTATACATACTGTTGTAAGGCCGGTCCCGTTCATCCATTGAAAGCAACTTTTTAGCTTCTCTCTGCTGTTTTTCTTCTTTCTTCAATGCCTGGGGATAATGAAATTATAATTTCTCTAACTTTCAATCATATGAAAATACCAGACACTTAAATAATGGATGCTGTTTTCTCATCTACAAGACTTAATGTTTAAAACCTTCCAACATTTTGACATTAAAAAATTTCATTTAAACTTACACAGCTCTAATGTTTCTTTTTAAAAGAATCTTCCTCTTATAAAAGATATTCAACTGTGATACAGTAATCTTCATCCAATAAAACAAATATCTGAATGTAATACAATCTTTATATAAATGGGTGGGTGGATGCTGCATCTTGAAAGAAGTTTAAAGAAAAACTATACAGTAAATAAAATGTCCAAGCCAGTTATGAAGGAATCACAAGTCCAGTTTATTATTACAGTTAAAAATTAGGACCATTTGTAATTTAAACTTTTCATGACTCTACATACAAAGACATTAAATGACTACACAATTCAGTCACACATTCAGTATCAGATGTGTTACGTACATGTCAACTGACCACACAGTTCTATCACATTCAGTATCAGATGTGTTACTTACATGTTAACTGACTACACAGTTCTATCACATACTCAGTATCGGAAAATCAGTCTTGTTTAAACACTTCCATTGTAAAGCCAATCCCAAAATTTTTTTGTTATATACACAACAAGTGTAAAATAATGAAAATGCACAAGTAAAAGTCAAGAAGAATATAATATGTCAATCATACTACATTTGCCCCATCTTTCACCCAATATCGAGGATTACCAAGCTGAATGGAATACAACAGTGTTGTATCGGCTATTTACACCACCAGTTTTCATACATGACGACTGCTATAGTATGAACTAGATCAAGTAAGTAAAATTGTATTATATTTTTAGAGTAATAACAATATTATTTACTTAATTTAGTTTCAGCACAGATTACCTACATGAACAAGTAAGTAAAATTGTATTATATTTTTAGAGTAATAACAATATTATTTACTTAATTTAGTTTCAGCACAGATTACCTATATGAACAAGTAAAATTGTATTATATTTTTAGAGTAATAACAATATTATTTACTTAATTTAGTTTCAGCCCAGATTACCTATATGAACAAGTAAGTAAAATTGTATTATATTTTTAGAGTAATAACAATATTATTTACTTAATTTAGTTTCAGCACAGATTACCTATATGAACAAGTAAGTAAAATTGTATTATATTTTTAGAGTAATAACAATATTATTTACTTAATTTAGTTTCAGCACAGATTACCTATATGAACAAGTAAAATTGTATTATATTTTTAGAGTAATAACAATATTATTTACTTAATTTAGTTTCAGCACAGATTACCTATATGAACAAGTAAGTAAAATTGTATTATATTTTTAGAGTAATAACAATTTAAATAATGTTTTGATAGCACTACCACTTACATTTAATACTGAAACGAACCATAAAAATAAAAATATTATAATTTGCACATGTTGTAAACATAATATATCAATTAAGTTTTTATTAAATATTTTAATAAATTAACATTTTTTCTTCTCATCTGATAATGATGCAACTAGAAACTACAAATATTCCTGATCTATAGACATACACAAGGTGAAGTCAGCAACATGTTCAGTATCAAATTTTAAGCTACTGCAAACTGGAATAAACTTTTTAACAAAAATAGTTTTGACTTTTATACTTATAGGGCTAACTAAATAGAGTTTGGTATTTTAAACATCAGACGTGTCTCCTATTAACCAACGAATGTGTTATATTATCTCTAAGTTCTTGTTCCATATTCTGAAGTACACAAGGCCTGTTTGAAGTGATATATTGGTAAAACTCATGAATTTCAGAGTAGAGTATTTCTTTCATTTTGAGAATCACACATTTCACATAAATGATAAGTTTCAGACTACAGGTAAAGTGGCAGTCAGTTCTTTTACATGATGTAAACACTGAGATGGTTTTACAAACATTCTTGATGTATGAAAAACAAGTCTGATATATGGAGAATCAGTTTTAATTCATAAAATATAAGCATGTTTTATGGTGTTCCCTAGAAGTTAGAACCTGAATATTTAGCTAAATAAACTTGTTGGGTTTCAAAATAGTAAATGTTTACTTTACAAAATACATCCGTTTGAATTTTTGACTAGCACCAGCTTTCACTTATAGAGCCAAGTAACCATGTATTACTAGAATCTGCCATTCTAAACACCAGTACTTAGAAACTTCATCCAAATACAGTCCACTGAAATGTTCTCTATCTAAATTATCTATTCAACAAGAACTAACATAGTGTCATCTTTCACCAATAAAAGTAATTTGGCTTTATGTTTTTGTTCTCTGTAAATTTTAGAGGTAGATAAGATCTACTTCTAACTTATGAGTGTACACAACCAGTTGAAGTTGTGATCCTTCTTGCTCTTCTGTGTCTTTCCAAGGTTTTGAGAACAATATACAGGTATGTTTACGTTACAATGTTGTGGCTTATTGTAACTAACGTTAGCAGTTACATACTTTTCTAAAACATGCCTTACTTGAAGTATATGAAAGAAAGCAGGTACTCTTGTAAGGTTAAGAGTTATATTTAAGTATGCTCATGGTAACATATTTTTAGCTGTTGCAATAAGGTTACCGCAGAACATTTCATCATGTTAGCACAACACAACAAATAAAGTAAATTTGCATTATTGTATAGGATGAGAAATTGAATCTAAACTCTATTATCTGTTCGAGCATTCCACTATAATCTGTAAAAGTATCACAAGTTTAAAACACAAACATATGACAAGAAGGTTTTATGTTACATCGTACCTCCTTTCAATAGGCTTGTTAGTGTAGGTACACATCAACCAACCATCTTCCACATATAACACAAGTTATACTAACTGTAACATTTAAAACTTTTACTTAACAAAGTCTCTTTCACTATTTTAAAACATTTTAGACAACTAAATTAAAAACAAACTGCTTTTAACCCTATCAAGAAGGGTATTCCTATGGTCACAGGTCAAAGGCCATATCAGTGCCTTTCTAGATTTAGATTTAACATTTTATTGATCGATCTACTATTTTAGTATTATACAGTAATTAATTTCTTAATTTGAATATAACCTAAATACTAATTTTTGTGGTATGTTATATGCAATATAAGATTAGATGAAAATCTATAGTTTCTTACAAACTAAATACTCAGATTACTAATACTGACAAACTAGAATACAACTAAAACCTCTAATCTTTTCTAGTTGCTGAGATATAACTAAGGTTATTGAATTAAGAACTTATTTGTAAATAGTAATAATGTATATACACATATATTATAACTGAAATGTAATTACAAAATACTAGTCCACTAGTAGAAAGATAAGTCATGTTGTAAAGGCCAGTTTTATATTCTTGAATATGATAACATGAGTGCACATGAACCATATCATTCAACCTTTGTAATGATATTCAGACATGACTGACAGGTCAATATAATAAAAACAATAAATTTTTATATATGTACAAGATTTAAATTATTTAAGACAAACAGTTGTAGTTTTGTTATAATTTGTAGTCGAATGAAAAAATGTATGTCTATTTCCTATCTTTTATGACAGCTGATCAACCAAACCTACAAAGAGACACAACAGTGAAAAGAAGATAAAATAATTTTTTCCTTAAAAAAATTTTGATAATTATCTAAAAGTTACAAAGATATCACATTTGACAATTTACTGATGCATAAACTTATTTATATGTAGGATAGTAAACATTCAAAATGAAAGACATTACTTTAAAAATCTTAAAACAAACAACAAAATATGATATTTTTGTACTAAAGCCTTGTACTGTTTACTGGTAAACTGCAAAGTTTCATGAAGATATGCTCACTGTATTAACAGTAACAAGCACATAATGTTACAAGATCAGTCCGTGAAACCGAGCCTGTGTGGAGAGAGTTAATTAGATAATCTAAATTGCAGTTGAATAGAATAATATTATAACTCAACTACTTGTATCCAACATAGTTCATAACAATGTTTCTTATCTCCATTTATCCAACCATAGGAAAACTTTATTTACTTAGTTATATCACCAGTAAGAAATTTATTACTGCTCCAAGCTTTGTGGATAACAAGTAAATTAGTTTTGTTACATACAGCATGTAAACAGATTAATCCCCAATACTCTTGTTATATATGAAATAAAACATAATAATTTACTCCTTAAAATAAGGTACAATACCAAAACAGTGAATACCCTTTTAAGTTTCTTAGCTTTCCTTCTGTCCTCATCATCAGAGCTATCTAAACTGGAGCTTGATTTGGAGATCTTTTTCATTTTATCTTTATGTTCTTTCTTAGCTTTCCTTCTGTCCTCATCATCAGAGCTATCTGAACTGGAGCTTGATTTGGAGATCTTTTTCATTTTATCTTTATGTTCTTTCTTGGCTTTCCTCTTTTTCTTCTTAGCTTCTAAAATTTTTTTTTTCCACTATTAGAAGATAAAATGAAAAAAAAACAGTTAAGTTGGTTGAATTTAATCATAAATTTTTTTTTTTAAATTATTTGTTTCTTTTTCTAACTTTATTTTAATGATAAGACAGCATTATCTTCCAGGTCAAATTATCAAAATTAGAGTTATGGAATTGTAAAATTAGTTGGCTTTGATTTTTAAATATCTACTGTTATTGCAAAGGTCATTCTTGAACATGAAATATCCCCCATCAAAGTTAATCAAAAAGTTTTAAAATTCTACGCTTCAAACAGCCACAGAATAAATAAATCTGTGGCTAAATTAATATTCCAACGGTGAATTTATGAAAATGTATTGTTTATTAACCTCATAAGTTTTTTTTTTTTTGCAGAATACATGGCTCCTATGAATACATGATTAAAGCCTGAAAGTTTTAGAGTTAATTCAGCTTTAATGAATGTTTATTCCTAATTTTTACACAATCTGGCTGTACAACTATTACTGGCTACCTAAAGTAGCTGTACAACTATTACTGGCTACGTAACTTAGCTGTACAACTATTACTGGCTACGTAACTTAGCTGTACAACTATTACTGGCTACGTAACATAGCTGTACAACTATTACTGGCTACGTAACATAGCTGTACAACTATTAATGACTACGTAACACAGTTGTACAACCATAGCTACACAGTTTAGCTGTACAACTATTATTGGCTTCTACCTAACAGATTCTCCATGCTTTGAATATCAGTGGCACAAATTCATTAATAAAACCTCATAAAAGAATCATTTAGCATAAGACTCATATCTATCATTCATAAACTAGCATGGTTTAAAAATAAACGTATGTTACTTCTCAGTACCTGAAACGGTGTTGTGGCATCACTGTTTTCAACTGTAACAGACTGAGCAATTTTAGTTTCATCGTCTTCAGGCTTGTGAATGTTTTCATGAACAATTCTTTCTTCAGAATTCTGTATAATTAATGTTCATCATTTCACACAATAAACGACACTAGTGGTTGTTATTAGTACCAACAAAAACAAGTAACAGACTTAATAGCACTCAAACTGTAAGTAATCTGCTACTATTACCTTTCTCCAGAGACATAACAACTATACTAATTTACTTTGCTAGGTACACCTTCTTCCTGCTTTAAAATCTACATATCATGCAAGAAAATAATAGAGCTGAAGTTCTTTCAATGATCTGGTCTGAAAACAGTTTGAACAAACTAAATACCTCTGGCAATGAATATTGTTGTTAAAAGTGGACAATTAGTGGTATTCGCCAATCAGTTAATCAACAATGATTACATCTGAATAACTAATCAGTACACGGTTCCTCAAAACCACGGTACATACAGGAAGTTACCTTCCTTTTAGTCAGCAACTCAAACACAAAAATGATTATAATTTTAGTTGAAGTTTTAATTTTGTGATTTTAAAAGGCAGTACTTGAATAACTTTCTAATCTTTATTTTTCTGTATTACACAACACTTTAAGTCATAATGTAAATAAACTTACAGCCTCATGGCTTGTTGCTTTAGAGATAAAACCACCACATACCATGCACCTCATATCAGAACCTCTCTTTATAAAGAAAATTTAATTATTTTCTGACATTTGCTAATGGATTATTTATAACTAACAGATACTGAAGATTCTAGTTTTCTGAAAAATCTGTGAGACCATCTCATTCATTCTCTGACACTGTTGGAGTTTGACTCAACCAGCTACCAAAATATTTAACCCACATAGAGATTACTTACAAAACTAGTTAAATTACATTCTATATTTTTTTTGGTGATAATAGTTTGTGATTTAGTTTGCATATTTAAAATAAATATTTTTAAAATACAATCATCATTACAAAGGTAGCCTACGATACTTGTTTTCTAATGGCTAAAGTGATTCAGACTCATGTTGTTGTTGTTTTTTTGCATATTGTTATCACGGTTACTACAATTAAAGATTACAAACTTAGTGCGTTAGATAAGAGATCTTAAATAAAAAAACAAAAACAAATTTCTGTGATACACACACCCTAGGATGAGCACATCACACAACATGATTATAACTCAATTGTCTGTTTACCCAATCTTTTTGAGTTTGGTGTTTGATTGGATGCTGGTGTTTTATGGCACAGAGCAACTAGGCACCAAACATCCGGTGAAAGAGAAAGTAAAATTATTAAAATTCATAAAAGAAAGTTAAGGTAAAACAAAGTTTAATTTTTGAATTAAAAACATAAATAACATTAAATACAAGTTTTACATCTAGTTTACAGTGGTGAGAGAAAAACTACTGTAATACAAGTTGTAAAGTCTTTTTGTAGCATAATTGTAATTATTATAACTTGTATAATTTAATGGCTAAGACTGAACATCAGTTCTGGTTTTGAGTTATTTGATGTCATGGCCGTTTTCTATTTTCATATCTAACTAATTTTACTTTAACTCATAAAAAGGAATCATGTTAAAAAAAAAAGAAAGTAATTTATGAATTAAAAACTTAAATAGCATTAAACACTAAGAACATTTGTAAGATGGACAGTATCATCATCGCTAATGATGCTGTCTAACGTTAGGGATAAACCTTAGAATAAAACATGTCTAAAATGATGCCGTCATTGAGAGTTACAATGACAGCATGACAGTGAAATGTGGGTGATTCTTGAGTTTCACACAGACAACACATTGGTGCATCAGTCCTAAATAAAACATGAGTTAAAAAAGTGTGACCAATAGTTAGGACAACTTCCTCTTTCCAATCCTTAAGGAAACAAGACAGTCAGAGTACAATGGAGGGTTTTATCTGGAAATGCTTGTTTTTCACATTGCTCACTCCAAGTCGAATGTCAACTGGCACAGAGACAAACCTTGAAAACAAGGCCATTGTCCATGTATGGAACAGGCACAGCAGTGATAGCACCAAAGCTATGGTGTTGGTGATCACATTCCCACAAATACCAACGTGGCCTGGTATCCAGAAGAACTAGATAGAAGTAGATGTTAAAAAAAAATGGGCCAGTCAGTTTTCAATATCAGCAAGAATAGGGTAAGAACTAATGTGAAACGATTCCAGGGCCAATAGAGAACTAAACGAATCAGTATAAATAGTGTAGTTTGAGTACTGCTTAGCTTCTATGTGATTCAGGGCAAGAGAAATGACATACAGTTCAGCAGTGAATGCAGAAACTGTAGAGGGAATTCTGTGTACAACCACCAAACCAAAGTAAACCATGGCATAACCCACAGAATCACCTGATTTTGAACCATCCCTTTAAATGGGAATGGAGGGATGGTTCGAAAGATGTTCAATAAATAAAAGACAGAACTTCCAATCAGGAGTATCTGCTTTTCTCACATGATTTAAAAAATAAGTCATATTTGGGGATTGTCATAAGCCATGGTGGGATGGGCTGACCAGTGGATACAGCAATGCTATTCAAGAATTGACCCAATTCATTGTACCTGGTTACGAAGACCAAAGGGAACAATGGCAGCACCTGTCCTGAAAAGCATAACCCACTGAGGAAGGAAAACACATCCCCAGATGCAACGCTGTGGTATGGACTAAAGTTTTGAAGCATACTTAAAGACAGTTCAAAATGGCAGAGGTGTAAAGAAGGTTCATGAGGCTCTGTGTACTGGGAAAGTGTGGAAGGAGAGTATATGGAGGATGTTCAGTGCTCTTGTGTGTTTGGTTTGTAGCTG
This sequence comes from Tachypleus tridentatus, assembly GCF_004210375.1. Lineage (NCBI taxonomy): Eukaryota > Metazoa > Arthropoda > Merostomata > Xiphosura > Limulidae > Tachypleus > Tachypleus tridentatus. The sequence continues at coordinate 153,138,696 of NC_134832.1, read as the reverse complement.
CTTGATGTGTGGTATAAAAGTCAGCTTACAGTCAAAAATAAGCCCCAAGGGACCACAGGCAGCACAACTTCAGGATCAGGATGAATACCACATTTGCAACAAAAAGTGCATGCAAACAGTTTTGGAGAGAAAGAAGTTAAATCCATTTGCTGTGGTTCACTTCAGTAAACGATTGAGGGCAGACTGTAGCTGCTGCTCAATAAACCTCATGTTTGATGAGTGGCATGAGATGTGGAAGTCGTTGACATAGAACCGGTTTGCAACAGTAAGAGGGAATTGTTCAGTGATGGTATTAAATTTTGTACTGAAAAGTGTGACACTCAAAACACAGCCCTAAGAGACTCCAAGTTCCTGTAGGAAAGAATGAAAAAGTGTTAAACCCACATGAACTTGAAATTGCTTGCCCATTACAAAATTTTTAATTAAAACAGGCAAATGGGTTGTGTAACCCATAAAAGTGGAAGTCTCACAAAATGCCATACCTCCTTGTAGTATCATAAGCCTTCTCAATGTCAAAGAATATTGATACAAGGTATTGTCATTTGAGAAAGGCTTTTCTGATTGACATTTCAAGTTGAATTAGATGGTCCATGGTGAAGCACTGTCATTGTAACCCACAATGGGAGGTTGTTTGATTCAAGGAACCAAACAAGACAAACCTTAACCATCCTCTCTAAGGTCTCACAGAGACAGCTCATCAAAGCAACTGGTCAGTAGTTTGAAGGAATCTTGAGATCCTTCCCAGGCTTAAAGGAGGGTAGGACTACAGCCTAGCACCATGCATCAGGAAAAACATTCTCCTGCCAGATCAGATTAAAAACAATCGGAAGAATAGCAAGAGAAGCAGGAGATAGATGGCATAGCATCTCGTAGTGTACATCATCAGGTACGACCTATGTACTGCCAGACCAATGAAGGGCCAGTTTGAGTTCCACCAGTGTAAAGGGGTGATTACAGTCATAGAGACTATTTGCTTGAGTCTTGATAGCTAAGAAGATGGAGGATGAAGCAGAAGTGCTAGATACCTGACAAAAACTATGAAAAAACTCTGAGCGCAAGATTGAAAGGGGGACTGAATTATACTGTCCATTGACCTTTTGAATTTTGTTTCCTGTGACTTTGGAACTGGTAGTAAAAGAGATGCTTGTTAACCAAGATTCCTTCTGGCTTTGATGTCTTACTTGTCAAGCATGTGCACAGGGTCACTGGAAAGCAATGCGGTCGAGAGTGTAGGATACTTACAAAAGGTATCCCAGGCCCGTTTTTGAGCCTTGCATACTATGTGGCAGGCAGGATTCTTCCATGGATGAGGATATTGTGGGAAAAGTTGAGGTTTTACGAATACACTGAACAGCTGCCTGTATAATACAGCCAATCATTGCTCCAACAAAGTCATCTATTGATGACTTACAGATGATGGCACAATCAAATTCTGCGAGAGCAGTGAAAGAGGGCCAGTTAGCTTGATCCAATTTCCACCGAGGCATGCAGGTCTGGTGGCATCAACCATGGTTAGTCTCTCAAAATGATTCTTCAAGAGACAGATACAGAGAATAAACAGTGATGGTATGACCCAAAGAAAAATGGATGTCTACGACCTCAAAGGGCATGTTGAGTGGTAAAGATAGGGTGGGCACATGCACCAACAGTGCCACCACTCCATGCACTCCTCCATCACACAACCTCTCATTTCTGTACAAATAAAACAGGTTTCAGAAATGTTTCATGTAACGAAAGACATACAGGATGGTAGGAAGCAATCCATGTTTTGATTTCATCCAGATTAGAACGTAAACCTTGACAGTTCCATTATATCAAAGTGGCTGTTGTTATTTATGTGTAGGCAAATTGGGTGGAGAGCTCATTTGTTTTTGACCACATCTTTTATTTCTTTATTTTCATTATTTAAGGAAGGTCTGTCAACCTCCATGGATCCTGCCCTGGGTCAATTGGGCAGGTCTCTGTCATTGAAAGAATATTCCAGCAACTAAGGACATGAATGAATGATCATTATACATCTTGGGGCAGGAAAAAAAGATGTACTTGGAACCAAAGGAATCGGATCTTGGGGTTTGCTGGAATGAATGGCAGGGACAGAGATTCATCAACTCTCTTAACCATAGAGGTTGAAAGACTTATATGGTTTGAGAACAATTCTTTCAGAGGCACAGAGAGATCCATCTGCACTCCCACTGTAGTAGTGGAACAAAGTGCAGCAGCATACCTCCAAGGTGAAGTGGTGGACAGTATCTTTTGAGCCTCAGGGTAGGTAATGTTTTGAGTTATTTTCAAACACTGCACCTCTTTTTCTTCAAATCACTCAGGGCAAGAACAAAAGTAGGATGGGTAGGAGCCATTACAATTAACGCAATGAGGGTCTGTTACACATTTACAGGCATCATGATCCTTGCCACCACAATGAGCAAATGTCAAGGAACTACAATACGATGTCTTCAAGTGACCAAATTGCTGACATTAGAAACAGAGAGAGTTTGGAATACATAGCCACACCTTGTAATTAAGTTAACCTGCCTTGATGGTGGCAGGTGGACGTGGTGATGTAAATGTCAAAATGAGGACATTGATCAGCATCATAATTCAATCTTTGCAAGTGGAGATAAACCTCACTGCAGAAACTTCTTTGGGAGAGAAACCAGCAAGGATCTCTGACTTCAAGATGTTCTTCAAATCTCTTGAACAACAACTCCTTGTGATTAATTCAAAGTAGCATGGGGAGCAACCTAAATCACCTTTGAATGCAAGAAGAGTTTATTGTGTTTAGGAGTGGATATTTCCACCAACATAGCATTTTGACTGACTTAGGAGAGCTAGCAAGTCCTTTCTGAATAAAATGGAGGCATTTGTCCTAAAGAGAATGTAACATAAGAAAATGAGGTACAGATGTTACAAGGTTGAAGATTCCTGCTCAAAATCTTCAAAACATAGTCATTTACCTATGGACTGTTTTCACTATTTTATTTATGTTTTCATTTCGGGGATCAATAATAAAAAAAGAATGTTTTGGTGCCCACTGACTCCACCCACCATGGAGCCCTATGAGGGGATGCACTACAGTGCCAAACAAGGACACTGCAACAAAATCAAAGTGTTTTGTGAGCACTATACCTGAACATAAGCATCAGACAATGTCCACAACACCTGTTGAGAACATCCTACACTAGTAGTCAGTTGACCCTTGCCCAAGTGAGCCAGCTGACTGACCCTCGGGGGGCTATCTCAAGGCCACCCTGTCTACAGGAATTTAAGGCCAAAGTGGTGTGTTATGGTTGAAACCCTAAACCACCAGGATCTTCTTCTCCCCTTCACAGATCGAACACATGGCAAACATATGGGTGGCTCCTTAGATCCCAGAAGAGGTAAACTGAAAGAACAGAAGCTTCTGTGGGAGGTCCCCCTCATCACATACAGGTAAGGGGATTTAGCATATTCTTGGAAGGTAGTAAAGCTATGAAGCAAGAGAACTATGATCAAGATTTGGAAATTCCATTAGTTTTAACTGTAAGAATTAATCGGATGTAAATGTTAAGATATGATCATTGTATAAAGTAAAAGAGTAATTTAAATTTTGTATTTTACTCCAGTTAATATTAGGATAAATAAAGTTTGAAAACAAACTTCTGATATTTATTCAAAAGGTTCTACACGTGAAATACGAAAAGTGGAAAGTAAAAAAAAAATTTTATTAACAATAAAATCACTTTGTGCTCAGACTGGCTGAGTTTGTAAATTTAAAGATAAATCCCTAGTAAAAACACGCTCAGACTGGCTGAGTTTGTAAATTTAAAGATAAATCCCCAGTAAAACACTTTGTTCAAAAATCTGATTAACAACAGACTTGTTACATTTACTCAAATACTGTCAAGTTTTCTAATAGAAACTTAGAAAATTTTCAGAGTTATAACATGTACAGTTTCATGGTTATATAGTGTTATAAGGCTGATCAAAGTAACCATTAGAATTAATCAATTAATTCAGCCAGTTCTAAATCCTGTACAAGTTTGGTCTAGAGGGATCTGTGTGAAAATATCAGTTGAAAAAGTGTCAATAGACAATAACACTCAGGTTAGATGTTGCTATCAGTTTTAATTTAACCATGATTAACTAATCTCACTAAACCTCAGTACATCTGTTTCACAGTTTAACACACAAGAGTTTAGAGCTTACATATAAAGTTTTAAGGTAAAAAAAAACAAACACTGAATGTAATTTCTCAGTTAAGTAGCTCTTGTCAGAGTTATCACAATTTGTCTTATCTTAGAAACTAAATAGTAACTTTGAAGATATGAAACTGAGATTTATGTATGTATTATTTATTTTAACTAAAAAATATACAGTTTTTAAAATATTTATATTTTGTTTTTATCAATCACCTTCCTGAACAAATACTTTTGGTTCCCTGTGTGTGTGTATGTTTAAGTTCACATGCACACAGTTTCTTTCAAAAACAAGTCTTCACTTATTATAAAGGTATAGCTTTTGTCCTAAACACAAGAAATCAGGTAATCAAATAGCAAGAGTCATTTTTTAAAATCACTATCAAACAATAAAAACTGATACCAAATTGTTTTCAGTACCAGATCCCTGATCCATAGCTATGAAAGTGACAACACTTTCACAATTTAGAGTTTAACTGTCTACAAAATTGTTTGTAAATTTTCAAAGGGACAATCTTGTTTTCCAGCTTATAATGTTACTTTTTTTTACTGGTAATTGAACTTCTAACTACAAATATTGTCAACTGTATATTCTAAAAACACTTATTAAATAATTGTAAAAATGTTAGTGGATAAAATTTTAAAAAATGGATCACTTTAGAGAAATCACTCCTTTCAAGTTCTACACACTGGTTTTCCACATTTGTGTTAACATGTACTATTTAGTCACTGTGAACACTCAGTAAACTTGGACTTCTCTTAAAAAGTATATTTGTACATTACAAAAATCCTGTAGTTAAGCAGGAAACCTTTCTTATTTTGCACTCTGTGACAAAATAATATGTGGATCACCCTAACCATAAATCATGACTGACATACGTATATCATACAAACTTACTGATCTGATTATACTGATATTTTTAAACTAATTTCCATCAAATACCAAAATAACTTACCATACAATTAGCTTCTTTTCCTGATTCTCCCGTGCAGTAAGAATTCTTGATCAATGCATGACAGCACTTATAGCCCCAGTGACCATCCTTCCAATACGATCCCCATACACTCTGTTTAAAAACGTTTTGCTTGCATTAAAGCACAATATAAGTAGTTTCAGGTAAAAATTCAAAACATGTTACTGTGTTTAAGATAACAGTAGGAATAAACTGGAAAAGAAACTAAAAATGAACTATCAATAACAGTTAAAACATAATTAAAACAACCATACATATCTATAAATATTACTCTCAAACTGCCACATGAGAAGTGTTGAAAATGAACTACTAATAACAGTGAAAACATAATTAAAACAACCATACATATCTATAAGTATTACTCTCAAACTGCCATGTGAGAAGTGTTGAAAATGAACTACTAATAACAGTTAAAACATTATTAAAATAACCATACATATCTATAAATATTACTCTCAAACTGCCACGTGAGAAGTGTTGAAAATGAACTACTAATAACGGTTAAAACATTATTAAAATAACCATACATATCTATAAATATTACTCTCAAACTGCCATGCCAGAAGTGTTGAAAATGAACTACTAATAACAGTGAAAACATAATTAAAACAACCATACATATCTATAAGTATTACTCTCAAACTGCCACGTGAGAAGTGTTGAAAATGAACTACTAATAACGGTTAAAACATTATTAAAATAACCATACATATCTATAAATATTACTCTCAAACTGCCATGCCAGAAGTGTTGAAAATGAACTACTAATAACAGTGAAAACATAATTAAAACAACCATACATATCTATAAGTATTACTCTCAAACTGCCACGTGAGAAGTGTTGAAAATGAACTACTAATAACGGTTAAAACATAATTAAAACAACCATACATATCTATAAGTATTACTCTCAAACTGCCATGTGAGAAGTGTTGAAAATGAACTACTAATAACGGTTGAAACATAATTAAAACAACCACACATATCTATAAATATTACTCTCAAACTGCCATGTGAGAAGTGTTGAAAATAAACTACTAATAACAGTTAAAACATAATTAAAACAACCACACATATCTATAAATATTACTCTCAAACTGCCATGCCAGAAGTGTTGAAAATGAACTACTAATAACAGTGAAAACATAATTAAAACAACCATACATATCTATAAGTATTACTCTCAAACTGCCACGTGAGAAGTGTTGAAAATGAACTACTAATAACAGTTAAAACATTATTAAAATAACCATACATATCTATAAATATTACTCTCAAACTGCCATGTGAGAAGTGTTGAAAATAAACTACTAATTACACTTAAAACATAATTAAAACAACCACACATATCTATAAGTATTACTCTCAAACTGCCACGTGAGAAGTGTTGAAAATGAACTACTAATAACAGTTAAAACATAATTAAAACAACCATACATATCTATAAGTATTACTCTCAAACTGCCATGTGAGAAGTGTTGAAAATGAACTACTAATAACAGTTAAAACATAATTAAAACAACCACACATATCTATAAATATTACTCTCAAACTGCCATGTGAGAAGTGTTGAAAATGAACTACTAATAACAGTTAAAACATAATTAAAACAACCACACATATCTATAAATATTACTCTCAAACTGCCATGCCAGAAGTGTTGAAAATGAACTACTAATAACAGTGAAAACATAATTAAAACAACCATACATATCTATAAGTATTACTCTCAAACTGCCATGTGAGAAGTGTTGAAAATGAACTACTAATAACGGTTAAAACATAATTAAAACAACCACACATATCTATAAATATTACTCTCAAACTGCCATGTGAGAAGTGTTGAAAATGAACTACTAATAACGGTTAAAACATAATTAAAACAACCACACATATCTATAAATATTACTCTCAAACTGCCATGTGAGAAGTGTTGAAAATGAACTACTAATAACAGTGAAAACATAATTAAAACAACCACACATATCTATAAATATTACTCTCAAACTGCCATGCCAGAAGTGTTGAAAATGAACTACTAATAACAGTGAAAACATAATTAAAACAACCATACATATCTATAAATATTACTCTCAAACTGCCACGTGAGAAGTGTTGAAAATAAACTACTAATTACAGTTAAAACATAATTAAAACAACCATACATATCTATAAGTATTACTCTCAAACTGCCACTTGAGAAGTGTTGAAAATGAACTACTAATAACAAGTAAAACATAATTAAAACAACCACACATATCTATAAATATTACTCTCAAACTGCCACGTGAGAAGTGTTGAAAATGAACTACTAATAACAGTTAAAACATAATTAACACAACCATACATATCTACAAGTATTACTCTCAAACTGCCACGTGAGAAGTGTTGAAAATGAATTACTAATAACTGTGAAAACATAATTAAAACAACCATACATATCTATAAGTATTACTCTCAAACTGCCATGTGAGAAGTGTTGAAAATGAACTACTAATAACAGTTAAAACATTATTAAAACAACCATACATATCTAAAAGTATTACTCTCAAACTGCCATGTGAGAAGTGTTGAAAATTAACTACTAATAACAGTTAAAACATAATTAAAACAACCATACATATCTATAAGTATTACTCTCAAACTGCCACATGAGAAGTGTTGAAAATGAACTACTAATAACAGTTAAAACATTTTTAAAAATAACCATACATATCTATAAATATTACTCTCAAACTGCCATGTGAGAAGTGTTGAAAATAAACTACTAATTACAGTTAAAACATAATTAAAACAACCATACATATCGATAAATATTACTCTCAAACTGCCACTTGAGAAGTGTTGAAAATGAACTACTAATAACAGTGAAAACATAATTAAAACAACCATACATATCTATAAATATTACTCTCAAACTGCCACGTGAGAAGTGTTGAAAATGAACTACTAATAACAGTTAAAACATTATTAAAACAACCAACATATCTATAAATATTACTCTCAAACTGCCATGTGAGAACTGTTGAAAATGAACTACTAATAACAGTGAAAACATTATTAAAACAACCATACATATCTATAAATATTACTCTCAAACTGCCACGTGAGAAGTGTTGAAAATGAACTACTAATAACAGTGAAAACATAATTAAAACAACCATACATATCTATAAGTATTACTCTCAAACTGCCATGTGAGAAGTGTTGAAAATGAACTACTAATAACAGTTAAAACATTATTAAAACAACCATACATATCTAAAAGTATTACTCTCAAACTGCCATGTGAGAAGTGTTGAAAATGAACTACTAATAACAGTTAAAACATAATTAAAACAACCATACATATCTATAAATATTACTCTCAAACTGCCATGTGAGAAGTGTTGAAAATAAACTGCTGATAACGGTTAAAACATAATTAAAACAATCACACATATCTATAAATATTATTCTCAAACTGCCATGTTGAAGGTGACAAAATGACAAGTAATCTTTGCCACTGAAAAACATCCAAGTTTCAACAAAGAATAATGCAGCACAAATTAACAAAAAAGTGTTGAATAATTTACACAAAAGAATGAAATTACTGATAAGATGGTTATTTGGTGGATTACAAGGGCATATACTCAGATCAACAGGTGTTATGGACACTTAAATTAAAAACCACAATTACTGACATCAAATTTCCAATTTGTGACTTAATAGCTATATTATTTGTTTATCTGATCTGAGCAATAAAGCTTAGATAATATACATTAGTTATTTTACACTTTATAGAATAAAATACTGACTCTCAAGTACATGTTTTAGATATTACTAAAACCATACTAATAACAAAATTCAATATCCACAGAGGCAAACAAACATTTTTTCTTATGTATAAATATTCTTACCGTGTGATTGTTTATATAAACATCCTCTTCATACCTTGATTGAATTGTCCTCTTTTTACCACCCTTTATTACTTGACCACGTCTGGAATATTCCACATACTCCTCCTATAGTTTATTTAATAAAGTTAATTTACAGAAGGTGCAAAATACAGTGTAGCAATATGTCTGTTTTAAGACTAACCAAGTCATCAACTGAAAGTACAAAATAAAGTGCAGAAACAGAACTGTGTTTGTTGTTAGACTGATCAAGCTGTTACAAGTTAATCAACAGGATTTACACAATACTATACAACAACAGAACTGTGTTTGTTGTTAGACTGATCAAGCTTTTACAAGTTAATCAACAGGATGTACACAATACTGTACAACAAAACTGTGATTGATTTGAGGCTAACCAAGACATCACAAGTTAATCAACAGGATGTACACAATACTCTACAACAACAGAACTGTGATTGATGTCAGGCTAACCAAGACATCACAAGTTAATCAACAGGATGTACACAATACTGTACAACAACAGAACTGTGATTGATGTAAGGCTAACCAAGACATCACAAGTTGATCAACAGGATGTACACAATACTGTACAACAACAGAACTGTGACTGATGTAAGACTAACCAAGACATGTACACAATACTGTACAACAACAGAACTGTGATTGATGTAAGACTAACCAAGACATCACAAGTTGATCAACAGGATGTACACAATACTGTACAACAACAAAACTGTGATTGATGTGAGGCTAACCAAGACATCACAAGTTAATCAACAGGATGTACACAATACTGTACAACAACAGAACTGTGATTGATGTGAGGCTAACCAAGACATCACAAGTTAATCAACAGGATGTACACAATACTGTACAACAACAGAACTGTGACTGATGTAAGACTAACCAAGACATCACAAGTTAATCAACAGGATGTACACAATACTGTACAACAACAGAACTGTGATTGATGTAAGGCTAACCAAGACATCACAAGTTGATCAACAGGATGTACACAATACTGTACAACAACAGAACTGTGATTGATGTAAGGCTAACCAAGACATCACAAGTTGATCAACAGGATGTACACAATACTGTACAACAACAGAACTGTGATTGATGTAAGGCTAACCAAGACATCACAAGTTGATCAACAGGATGTACACAATACTGTACAACAACAAAACTGTGACTGATGTGAGGCTAACCAAGACATCACAAGTTAATCAACAGGATGTACACAATACTGTACAACAACAGAACTGTGACTGATGTAAGGCTAACCAAGACATCACAAGTTAATCAACAGGATGTACACAATACTGTACAACAACAGAACTGTGACTGATGTAAGACAAACCAAGACATGTACACAATACTGTACAACAACAGAACTGTGATTGATGTAAGGCTAACCAAGACATCACAAGTTGATCAACAGGATGTACACAATACTGTACATCAACAAAACTGTGATTGATGTGAGGCTAACCAAGACATCACAAGTTAATCAACAGGATGTACACAATACTGTACAACAAAAGAACTGTGACTGATGTGAGGCTAACCTAGATATTACATGTTAATCAACAAGATGTATACAATACTGTACAACAGAACTGCGACTGATGTAAGACTAACCAAGACATCACAAGTTAATCAACATGATGTACACAATACTGTACAACAACAGAACTGTGATTGATGTAAGGCTAACCAAGACATCACAAGTTGATCAACAGGATATACACAATACTGTACAACAACAAAACTGTGATTGATGTGAGGCTAACCAAGACATCACAAGTTAATCAACAGGATGTACACAATACTGTACAACAACAGAACTGTGATTGATGTGAGGCTAACCAAGACATCACAAGTTAATCAACAGGATGTACACAATACTGTACAAAAACAGAACTGTGACTGATGTAAGACTAACCAAGACATCACAAGTTAATCAACAGGATGTACACAATACTGTACAACAACAGAACTGTGACTGATGTAAGACTAACCAAGACATCACAAGTTAATCAACAGGATGTACACAATACTGTACAACAACAGAACTGTGACTGATGTAAGACTAACCAAGACATCACAAGTTAATCAACAGGATGTACACAATACTGTACAACAACAGAACTGTGACTGATGTAAGACTAACCAAGACATCACAAGTTAATCAACAGGATGTACACAATACTGTACAACAACAGAACTGTGATTGATGTAAGGCTAACCAAGACATCACAAGTTGATCAACAGGATGTACACAATACTGTACAACAACAAAACTGTGACTGATGTGAGGCTAACCAAGACATCACAAGTTAATCAACAGGATGTACACAATACTGTACAACAGAACTGTGACTGATGTAAGACTAACCAAGACATCACAAGTTAATCAACAGGATGTACACAATACTGTACAACAACAGAACTGTGACTGATGTGAGGCTAACCTAGATATTACATGTTAATCAACAAGATGTATACAATACTGTACAACAGAACTGCGACTGATGTAAGGCTAACCACGATATTACATGTTAATTAACAGGATGTACAGAATACTGTCCAACAACAGAAATTTGTTTTAAGTAAGGCTGACACTTTCTCTTGTTCATTAAAGATGCTGAAAGTCTAAGTTTTGTGGTGTTTTGTTCTTGTAACCTTAGCTAATATTTTTTATTCTTTTTCTTAGAATATGTACAACTATTCTTATCTCTTAAGAACAACAGAAATGATGAGTTAAAATCAAAGACCACATTACAGAACAATCTGAACTACTTCATTTACTGTTTCTGTTTACCTACATGAAAGCAGGGGCTGAAACATAACACAAGTACAAGGTTTCTGACCAATCAATATTGTACTTTTCCAGTCATAAGTCCATTGGATCTGTCAAAAATTATTACACCTATTTCTCATAATCAGTAGGTTCTCTCTCAGTGTTACCTCTATTTTCTTAGACTTTAGTCTAATTTATGATATTTACATTAATGTGTTCATGAAAAAACATGTAAACAATTACAACTCCACACTGACACAACACTGATGTGGATTCAACTGTGGCCATGAGTTTATTTAGGTGTGTGAATAATGATTATGTACAACTGTGGCCATGAGTTTATTTAGGTGCGTGAATAATGATTATGTACAACTGTGGCCATAAGTTTATTTAGGTGTGTGAATAATGATTATGTACAACTGTGGCCATGAGATTATTTAGGTGTGTGGTATAATGATTATGTACAACTGTGGCCATGAGATTATTTAGGTGTGTGGTATAATGATTATGTACAACTGTGGCCATGAGTTTATTTAGGTGTGTGGTATAATGATTATGTACAACTGTGGCCATGAGTTTATTTAGGTGTGTGAATAATGATTATGTACAACTGTGGCCATGAGTTTATTTAGGTGTGTGGTATAATGATTATGTACAACTGTGGCCATGAGTTTATTTAGGTGTGTGGTATAATGATTATGTACAACTGTTCCCATGAGTTTATTTAGGTGTGTGGCATAATGATTATGTACAACTGTGGCCATGAGCTTATTTAGGTGTGTGGAATAATGATTATGTACAACTGTGGCCATGAGTTTATTTAGGTGTGTGAATAATGATTATGTACAACTGTGGCCATGTGTTTATTTAGATATGTGAATAATGATTATGTACAACTGTGGCCATGTGTTTATTTAGATATGTGAATAATGATTATGTACAACTGTGGCCATGAGTTTATTTAGGTGTGTGGTATAATGATTATGTACAACTGTGGCCATGAGTTTATTTAGGTGTGTGAATAAGGATTATGTACAACTGTGGCCATGAGTTTATTTAGGTCTGTGGTATAACGATTATGTACAACTGTGGCCATGAGATTATTTAGGTATGTGGTATAATGATTATGTACAACTGTGGCCATGAGTTTATTTAGGTGTGTGGTATAATGATTATGTACAACTGTGGCCATGAGTTTATTTAGGTATGTGGTATAATGATTATGTACAACTGTGGCCATGAGTTTATTTAGGTGTGTGAATAAGGATTATGTACAACTGTGGCCATGAGTTTATTTAGGTCTGTGGTATAACGATTATGTACAACTGTGGCCATGAGTTTATTTAGGTGTGTGAATAATGATTATGTACAACTGTGGCCATGAGTTTATTTAGGTGTGAGAATAATGATTATGTACAACTGTGGCCATGAGTTTATTTAGGTGTGTGGTATAATGATTATGTACAACTGTGGCCATGAGTTTATTTAGGTATGTGGTATAATGATTATGTACAACTGTGGCCATGAGTTTATTTAGGTGTGTGAATAATGATTATGTACAACTGTGGCCATGAGTTCGTTTAGGTATGTAATAGTGAGAGTTGAATGATTGTACTACAGGTTATGTAACAAGGAAAGTCCACTTATTTAACTACATGTTATATAATATTGAAAGTCAATCAATTACACTATAGGTTAAGTAACAGTGAAAGTTGACTGATTTCACTAATAGGTTCATTTAAGTATGAATTATTCCATATTATTCCTTTTGTTAATTTTAATGTGTGTAGTACTTTTTTAAAAAGAACTGTTTTAAAGAATAAATGCAAATTATTGTGAAACACTGATATTTCCCACAACAGTTTATGAATTTATTTTCTTTGTATTACAGTCACAAATATATACAATGTGTGTGCTATTTGCACTTTATCCAGTACAGAAAATTGAACACTGGACTTTAGCAATGTAAATGCATACAGGTTATGCTAAACCAACTGTGGGCCACAAGAAATGTATATTTAATATGCTTGTATATTGAGTAATACAAGCACAAATACAGGATAACAGTGGAAAATCTGATACTTATGTCAACTACATATGAAAACAAAAGTCAAAGTAGAAATATATTAAAGGTTCCTGTGGCAGCTATCTCAAAAATAAGTTCAATATCTTTTACCAACTGTAAAACATCTGATGAAACACTTGAAGGAGTCATTCTAAGGGTTTTCTTGATTTGTCAGTTTTGTTTATGTGGTGCATAAAAGATTTACAAATGCAAATGGACATGCAATTTAATATTTTAGTGTATTCTGACCTTCGATCAAAACGTGACCTACGAGAAGCTATTATCAGTTTTAACAAAAAACCCAAGATCGTTGTAACGTAAATGCCTGTAGAAAACATACGCATTACTATTTTAAGACAGCACGGTCTGTCAAATATTTATAAGTTTCAGAAAAGCTTCTGAATACTTTAGCTCTAACTGAACTAGCTGGTCATAACACTTTCTTCAGTTCTGTATTAAGACTGTTGTTTTTACTGAGTTAAGACAACAAATTAGAAAATAATTCCATTTCAATATTTATCATTAACAAAACTTATGTGCAACACAAATTCAATGGACTTTTACGAGAAATATTTCTCCTTTCACAATTTTTAAAGTAAATTACTAGTGAGAAAAATTGCAAAACTTACACTCTGAGCAAAGACGAGCTCCTTAGGTGGTGCACAAAGATGTTGTGCTCCTCCATACTTATCTAATATGGTACCTTTCTGTTTATCTTTCAATTCTTCTTTCTTCAATTCATACTCCTTGTTGAGCAGAGCCGTCTTTGTGGGTTCAGCTTGCAGATGAATGTCAATACCCTTTTCATACCCTTGCCATGCAAACACTGTTGTAGGGAAAGTTATGTTCTTTTATAAGATCTCTTGAAGAAAACAGTAACTATAATAACCTTAAGAAACAAATTCAAGTTAAGTTTATGAACCCTGTGTGCACAGGTGAAGTTCACAACCTTTAACACAGAGCCATTCAACATTTATCTGTTGTTAGAGTTACTAACTATTCATTTTACTCTTCACTGCTTATTCTGTGATAGTTCACAGTAGAGTATGCAGTATTATGTAATAGTGTTAGGACAAGAGAATATTTGGTTATTATTTATATTTTATGGAGCTCATTTTTCCATACCATAACAAAATGTAAGTTCCAACACTATGGTGATGTTTCACTGATTGCAGTTGACAACTGAATGAGCCAGGGTGAGAATACATATCATTCTCAAAAATGTCCATATAATTTTGCAAATAACATATCATAAGAGTTTCTGAATGAAGATATGGATCAAATTTAGGGTCTGAAATAACTCTCATGGTATCCAATGCAGTGCCTTAACTATATAGAAAGAAGCTAGCATATGATATCAGTATATGTTAGAATAAATCAATTTAATAGCTTTCCACAAATAAACCTTGATAAAACGGTGATAAAATTTAATATTAAGGTTTATTGTCATGCCATGGCCCAAAACACAAAAATATCAGTAGAGCAGAGAGTTAACATACAAGGTTTACGTGATGCTGGATGGATTCTACAACAAATTGCTGCAGGCTTGAAATGCTCCAGAAACATTGTCAAGCGCACCCTTGATCATGGAACAGAGAAAGGTAAATTTGAAAACAGGAAAGGAAGAGGCAGAACACCTAAAGTCAGTGACTCTTATGCTATGTATCTGCAGCCTTCAGGACAGAAAGAAAGCTGACACTGATCTCAAGCATGTGATAAACAACCATGTACCAAATGATATAAAAGTGTCCAGATCTACATAATCAAGATGACTTAACAAGAATGGAATATTTGGTTCTGCAGCAGTTAAAAAATGTTAATCTCCAAATATTGTTAAGAGACTGAAATCTGCTAAAAAATACGAAAACTAGACTGTTGATGAATGGAGTAGTGTGTTATGGACAGATGAGTCCAGGTGTGAAATATGTGGTTCAAAGCATAGGTTGTATGTTCAGTGCAAGAAAGGTGAAAGATATTTAATTCAACACACAGCACCTACCATGAAGCATGGAGGAGGGGTGTTTTTTTCTGCTGAGGCAACAAGAGATATTTGCAAAATGGATGGAATAATGAACCAGCACAAATACCATTGGTTACTGATCTGTCATGGTTGTTTAAAATTGATAGAAACTTCTACTACCAAGAAGATAATGATTCCAAACACTCATCCAACCTATGCAGAAATTACTTACCTAAAGAAGAAGCTGCCCGAGTCATTTCAAGTGATGCAATGGCTACAGACAGCCCTGGTTAAGCAGGTCTGGGATTTGATAGATCAAAATCCGACAAATTAAAATTTACTTCCTAAGAAACTTTATGGAAGTGTATTAGATACATTTAGAGTCAAATCCCAACACTTTGATTAAGCACATTTCAGCAATGCCTGAAAGACTATCTACAGTTATTAAAGTAAAGGGAGACACACAAAATATTAACTGTTTGATTAAGTCAAGCACTTCCACAAAGTTTCTGTTCTATTAAATATGAAGATTAATAAACTGTTCATGTTTCATATGTGATTTATCATCCATTGTTCTTTGAAAGTAGCCTTTTGTACATTACTATGTACCATAAAATATACAGGGACTGAAAAAAATTTAATATGTGACTTTCTGAGATTATAAAGGTTATACACATGTGGTATACACACTGTAAGAAAGAGTGAAGTATCTTCACATGGATATCACTTTGACTTGTCTAAGTCTGAATTACACTAACACAGTCAACTGACAGATATTCTGAGTAAATGGAACACATCTGAATTTCTCTATAGAGTAGACCTCTACCCTTGAGTAAAGAGACTGCTGGAACACATCTGAATTTCTCTATATAGACCTCTACTCTTGAGTAAAGAGACTGCTGGAACACATCTGAATTTCTCTATACAGCAGACCTCTACTCTTGAGTAAAGAGACTGCTGGAACACATCTGAATTTCTCTATACAGCAGACCTCTACATTTTACTCAATGTTGCTAAATCAGAAATGTAGGGTCAAAATAATAAAAGACGCACATAGTAAATTCAGAATTGTAATGAATCTTCCCTCTCCAACATGTGGTCAGTCCAAGAGACACTGAGTTATACACCACATAGTGTTATCTGTGAAATAAAACGAGAAAGCTTCTCTTGAACTGAGAAAACTTGAATGCTGAGATGTTAGGAAAAAACTAAATAATCATCTTTTAATTTCTACAAAGGGTCAACTTGTTCTCATGTAACTAAATATTCAGTTAAGTGAGTGTTGACTTGTTATGTTACTTGTTCACTGCAGGTTCAGTCTGTGGTATGCGATGTTTAATTGTGTCAAGCTATCTTTCTCAGATAGCATCTACTGCATATTATCCATATAAAACGTTTTAACAATAAAATTTAATAAAACAACAGAGATATTTCTGGTACTATTGTAGGTTAACATTATTATTAAAACAACTTACAACATCACTAAAACATGTTTTATGTATAGTGCTGCTATCTTGTAAGGAAAACTCTAATAATAGTTTGTACAGTAGATATCCTGCATAAAACTAAAATGACATTAAGACACATTGTAATGTGTGGTGTTTTCAAACCAACCTGCAGGACAGACACATTATGTGCTACTAAAAGGAGTGATTGTTCAGTGACTTTTCATTTTCTTTAGCTCGGACTGTGATAACTCAAACTACTCACAGTTACCAGACCCTTATTTCATATACCAAATTTTAAAGGAACCTATTAAGAAGTACATAATACATAAAATATCCAATTTTGAATTTTTTTTTCTTTCTTTGACATCTCATATTTTGTTTCACCCACCACCACACCCTAAGTTTAACACAAAATGTGGTCTGGCTAACAAACAGATTAAGTCATGCATTAACTCCTTTTTAGACTGCATCTTTTTTTAACACAAGGTGTTTTTGATTGGATTAAAGAATATACTACAATATAATGCTTTACCATTGTTAACAAGGCATCATCTGCATGATACTGCTACATTAAAGGCTTATTGTTGTGTGTTAGTTTTTACTCCCAAATTTAGCTGCTTCCAGTTTTTCATAAGTCAGTTGGTGAACAGTTGAAATCAATCTATATCACCTTTCTGATCAAGCTGAATGAACCATAACCTGTAATTTGTGTCATTCAACATTTAACTTTGTGTTGTTAGCTATAAAACATAAGCAATCCATCAATGCCAACAGAACAAATAACCACATGAACTACAAAATAACCTAACAAGTTTTATTTTCAGCATAAAATAATGCTGTGTCCTTTGCAAAGAATCAAACCCCATATTTTAGTGTTCTAAATCAATAAACTCACCACAAACTCCTCAAGAGACATCCTAACACAAATAAAACAATGTAATATACCAAAACCTAGTAGTAAGTCTACTTTTATATCAGAAAACGTGTTAGTCAAAATGTCAGCTATCAAAGGCTCACATGTTAATATACCAAACACTAGCAGTAACTTACCTTTATACCATAGTAAGTGTGGGTAAAAATGTCAGCTATCAAAAGTTCAAGGCCCAGCATGGCCAGGTGGGTTAAGGCACTTGACTCATAATCTAAGGGTCACGGGTTCACATTCCCATCACACCAAATATGCCTGCCTTTTCAGCCATGGGGGACGTTATAATGTGACGGTCAATACAACTATTCGTTGGTAAAAGAATAGCTCAAGAGTTGGCAGTGGGTGGTGATGACTAGCTGCCTTCCCTCTAGTCTTACACTGCTAAATTAGGGATGGCTAGCACAGATAGCACAGTAACTTTGTGCAAAATTTAAAAACAAACAAACAAAGGCTCACATGTTAATATAGCAAAGACTAGCAGTAAGTTACCTTTATACCATAGTTAGTGTGAGTAAAATGTCAGCTATCAAAGGCTCACATATTAACATACCAAAACTAACAATAAGCATACTTTTATACCAGGATAAGTGTTAACAAAATGTCAGCTATCAAAGTCTCAAGTGTTAGTATACCAAAATCTAGCAGCAAGCCTACTTTTATACCAGAATACGTTAGTAAAAATGTCAGCTATCAAAGTCTCAAGTGTTAGTATACCAAAATCTAGCAGCAAGCCTACTTTTATACCAGAATACGTTAGTAAAAATGTCAGCTATCAAAGTCTCAAGTGTTAGTATACCAAAATCTAGCAGCAAGCCTACTTTTATACCAGAATCGTTAGTAAAATGTCAGCTATCAAAGTCTCAAGTGTTAGTATACCAAAATCTAGCAGCAAGCCTACTTTTATACCAGAATAAGTTAGTAAAAATGTCAGATATCAAAGTCTCAAGTGTTAGTATACCACAATCTAGCAGCAAGCCTACTTTTATACCAGAATACGTTAGTAAAAATGTCAGCTATCAAAGTCTCAAGTGTTAGTATACCAAAATCTAGCAGCAAGCCTACTTTTATACCAGAATACGTTAGTAAAATGTCAGTTATCAAAGACTCGCATGTTAATATACCAAAACTAGCAGTAAGCCTACTTTTATAACGTGTTAGTCAAAATGTCAGCTACTGTGATATTTAACTTCAATCTGTAGATAATATATCGTTTTATTACTTTTTCTCACTTTCTCTTTGAGCTAATAATGTGTCTGGCTAGATATTGTAGAAATGAGGTGAATCAAATGTTGTTCATAAGTGAAAAAACTGGCTGCAGTATTCTTATCACTGTACTTCCTTATTACAGTTTCACCATTAAATGAACCAGTTAATGTAAGGGGAGAAAAGTTTAAAATAGAATTTGTTGTTAATCACCAAATAAAACCAATGAAATTAATGAGAAATTCTGTGGCTTAATGAATAATTCAACTATTAATGATGTTGAAGTTATGTCAGATTTCAAGTATATAGACTGGATTTTAAAATTTTCAGGATAGTTTTCTTCGACAATAGTGAGGAAACTGACTAGGAATAATGCTATTTTAGATTTATTAACTTCTAATAAAGAAATGGTTGACAGAGATTAGAAAACATTTGTTGGGCGATATTTACATAAGATGTTCACTGTGCATGAAGACATTCACTTACACTAGATGTTTCACTGCATATTAAGACATTCACTTACACTAGATGTTTCACTGCATATTAAGACATTCACTTACACTAGATGTGTCACTGCATATTAAGATATTCACTTATACTAGATGTTTCACTGCAGATTAAGATATTCACTTATACTAGATGTTTCACTGCAGATTAAGATATTCACTTATACTAGATGTTTCACTGCAGATTAAGACATTCACTTATACTAGATGTTTCACTGCAGATTAAGACATTCACTTATACTAGATGTTTCACTGCATATTAAGACATTCACTTATACTAGATGTTTCACTGCATATTAAGACATTCACTTATACTAGATGTTTCACTGCATATTAAGACATTCACTTATACTAAATGTTTCACTGCAGATTAAGACATTCACTTATACTAAATGTTTCACTGCAGATTAAGACATTCACTTATACTAAATGTTTCACTGCAGATTAAGACATTCACTTATACTAGATGTTTTGCTTCACATGAAGATAAAAATAATGGGGTTGTGGTTTCAAATTTCTAAAAAGTAAATATTGAAGAGATGAAGCAAGAACTGCATACTGTGAATTGGGTAACTGTATTAGTTGGAAATACTGATCAAATGTAGAGGGTTGAAATACATTCTTAAATATTCAAGATAAGCATGTTTCTTATAGGAAAATAATGGCTGCAAATAAGAAAATAAGAGATTGGCTTACAAAAGATAAAATTAAAGAAAATAATTTTATTTACAAGAAGTTTAAACTGCTTGCAATAATGGATATTTGAAGGATTATAAAAGATTAAGAGAGTTGGTCAAATGGAAAATTAGGAAATCAAAATCTATATGACAAAAGGTTGACTCAAAATATAAAAATTAACAGTAAGGATTTCTTCAGATAAAATAAGCAAAACATTAGGATGTGAATAGGGCTTTAGAGAAATAGCATAAGAAGGCTAACAATTGATGATTATGGGATGGCTGGTTTTTTTAAAATTCTATTGTTCTTCAATTTGTACTAAATGTAAACAAGATCTAGGTGTAATTGTTGATCAGTATCTTAAGACATCCAAGCAACATAGTGTTGCTAGTGGTAGGACAAATAGAATTTTAGGTTGTACCAACATAAATATTGATTACAAGTCTATAGAGGTTATAATGCCATTGTACAAGTCACTGGTTAGGCACATCAGGAGTATCATGTTCAGTCTTGGGCTCCTTACTATAAGGACTGAGAGAGAGTTCACAGTAGGGCTACTGTGATGTACACGCTGTTATATCAAGACAGGTTGAGCTGTTTGAAATTTTATTTTGATAAAAAAAGCTGATTGAGGCATTTAAGAGTGTTAATGGAAGTGTTAGGGTTTAATCATTTTTCATATTTAATGTGAGAATAATAACACCAGGTGACCATTAAATTTTAGCAGGGCAGAAGTCATCTTCAGTTAAGACAGCTTTACTTTAACAAAATGGTTAATGTAATTAATTTAAGAAAAGTTTTGATAAGGACTGGCTTTGAACATTATCTATCAGAGTTTAGTACTGTGAATGGGACAACCTACATGAACCAGCAGTTTCCTTAAATTATGTACATATTTACATAAAGAAAACTTCAATAACATTATAATGATAATTATACTAACTTTAGAGTGAAAGTAAACAAAGAAATGATAGATCACTCATAAATTAACAGTTGGGTGAACAACTTAAATATTTACAATATAAATAAACAAACTTGTTACTCATCTAAAAAATTACACTTATTAATTTTAATTAAATAACAATCTCAATGAAAATTAAGGTTATCCGTTATGGTTAACTAATTAAACGTAATGTTACATTTTTCCCTATGTTTTAAATTTTACAGACAGCAAAACTTACACTGTTCTTTGGCTTGTTGCAGTGTATCTCCAGTAAACCGTACAAAGTTATCTCCAGCATACTGCAACCTGAAATACAAATAATATTCATTCATTTGTGGCAAGTATAATTTATAAAAGTCCAATAACTCAATCTAAAATACACAAAATTGAACAATTTCAATATTTTGCTCTATAAAGTATGAGTGAGAATGATTTCTTATCTAGTTGTATCAATTAATAATTTTTTTCAGTTTTTATTAAACTATTTTAAAGGTAAGTTGAAAAAACAGACACATCGAATTTTTATTTATAAAGTTTCCCTGCAGTCTCTATTTAAACGTATAAAAGGAAAAATTAATTTTTAATACAGTTAATAAGAAAACATCTTGATAATAAAGTGTAATTATTAACCGATCTAAAGATAGGATTGTCAACTTTGATATTTTTATTTTAGAAATCCAGAGGAAACCAGACATGTTAAATATAACAAGTGTTAACTGGATAATACATGTATACAATGTTTTGGTAACTGGATAATATGGGCATAAAATATTTCAATAACTGGATAATACATGAGCATAATATATATGTAAAAGCGGCTCATTTGGGTTGAGAAAATTTTTTTCGTAGAGGAGGCGAACAACGTTTCGACCTTCTGCGCCATCGTCAGGTTCACAAAGAAAGAAAGATGACCGAAGAAGGTCAAAGCGTTCGTCCTCACGAAAAAAAAATTTTCAACCCAAACAAGCCGCTTTTATATATATTTTTTCTCTACAAGTGGATTTTCTCAACATCACATGAACACAATATTTCAATAACTGGATAATATAAAAATACAGTATTTTGGTAACTGGATAATACAGGCATTCAATGTTTTGCAATGCAAATTAAAAAATAAAAACATTTAGAAACAATCTTTAAATTAAGGTTAGAATATGTGATAACAGTTAGGATGGTTTAATACCATTAAAATATACATTTATTTATTTATTATTCTGCTTTCTTGGGTTTTCCCATCACATTTTAACAGAAAAACAATGGCAACTTTAAACATTTTTCCCTACATATATGTATCTCATAACTGGTAATTTTACATCTTGATACAGTGTGTTTATAAACTTGGTAACTGTACAGTATTTTGACCACAGAGAAATGAACTGAAAAACTTCAGATCAAGATACCTACTCTTCTGGATCTTTCTTTGTACCCTTGTGAGGATTGTCTCTCATTGACCTAGTTTTGGGATCATAGTATGCAGAATTGGGATCCAAGTTCCTCAGGTACTAAAATCCAAGAGTACAAATTATAATACATTATTACATACAAGAATCACAGTTCTCACACAGAAAAACATCAGTTTCATACTTGATAGTACCAATACAGTGGTACATTTGTATTCTTTAGAAAAGGATCACACAACTTTTGTACCACTGGAAGTCTGAGGTTGGTTAACATTATAAATAAACAGTATCAATTACAAGACAGTATACTTAACAATAAAGAAACTGAAATAACTTTTACTTGGATATAAAATTGTGGCTATTAGTGTTGGGTTACCTTAAAATACAGATGACCAAAATCAAAAGACTAAATAAGACATGAAACAAAGAATTCCATAGCAGGCCTCTCAAGTAATAAATGAAATTGTTGGAAAATGCCACAACAGCTTTTACATTTTATCTTCTCTGTGCAGCTGAAAAATTAGTAAAGTGGGCCAAGTATCAGCATATAGCAGTCTCTCACACAGATAAATTACTACATACTTCACATGACAGATGTATAGCAGTCTCTCACACAGATAAATTACTACATACTTCACATGACAGATGTATAGCAGTCTCTCACACAGATAAATTACTACATACTTCACATGACAGATGTATAGCAGTCTCACACACAGATAAATTACTACATACTTCACATGACAGATGTATAGCAGTCTCACACACAGATAAATTACTACATACTTCACATGACAGATGTATAGCAGTCTCTCACACAGATAAATTACTACATACTTCACATGACAGATGTATAGCAGTCTCACACAGATAAATTACTACATACTTCACATGACAGATGTATAGCAGTCTCACAAACAGATAAATTACTACATACTTCACATGACAGATGTATAGCAGTCTCTCACACAGATAAATTACTACATACTTCACATGACAGATGTATAGCAGTCTCTCACACAGATAAATTACTACATACTTCACATGACAGATGTATAGCAGTCTCACACACAGATAAATTACTACATACTTCACATGACAGATGTATAGCAGTCTCACACACAGATAAATTACTACATACTTCACATGACAGATGTATAGCAGTCTCTCTCACAGATAAATTACTACATACTTCACATGACAGATGTATAGCAGTCTCACACACAGATAAATTACTACATACTTCACATGACAGATGTATAGCAGTCTCACACACAGATAAATTACTACATACTTCACATGACAGATGTATAGCAGTCTCTCAGACAGATAAATTACTACATACTTCACATGACAGATGTATAGCAGTCTCACACACAGATAAATTACTACATACTTCACATGACAGATGTATAGCAGTCTCACACAGATAAATTACTACATACTTCACATGACAGATGTATAGCAGTCTCACACACAGATAAATTACTACATACTTCACATGACAGATGTATAGCAGTCTCTCACAGATAAATTACTACATACTTCACATGACAGATGTATAGCAGTCTCTCACACAGATAAATTACTACATACTTCACATGACAGATGTATAGCAGTCTCACAAACAGATAAATTACTACATACTTCACATGACAGATGTATAGCAGTCTCTCACAGATAAATTACTACATACTTCACATGACAGATGTATAGCAGTCTCACAAACAGATAAATTACTACATACTTCACATGACAGATGTATAGCAGTCTCACAAACAGATAAATTACTACATACTTCACATGACAGATGTATAGCAGTCTCACACACAGATAAATTACTACATACTTCACATGACAGATGTATAGCAGTCTCACACACAGATAAATTACTACATACTTCACATGACAGATGTATAGCAGTCTCACACACAGATAAATTACTACATACTTCACATGACAGATGTATAGCAGTCTCTCAGACAGATAAATTACTACATACTTCACATGACAGATGTATAGCAGTCTCACACACAGATAAATTACTACATACTTCACATGACAGATGTATAGCAGTCTCACACACAGATAAATTACTACATACTTCACATGACAGATGTATAGCAGTCTCACAAACAGATAAATTACAGTAAGTTTTAGACTTGTTCATAATTAAAACTTTCTTGCTTATTTTCCACCAATTTATACTCAAGAAATGTAAAATATTTCAAAGGTTCAAACACTGTAAGAGAACTCCACATTAGACAACACATACAATAAGCTTCTAAAATAATAGACAAGAAACAAACAGACAAATATGTCCATATGTTTTATAAGCCTTAATTATTGTTGAAATATTGATAAAAACAAAAGGATACCCATTGCAAATCCTTCTAAAACTGACACACAGTTTGGTATTTCTACTATTCCAACTTAATCAGACAGTCTTAAACTCATTATTAGACATTCACTGTCATAATTTAATGATAACAAACAAAAGCTGTAGTTGACTTTTCCTTGATCGTATATTAACCTACATTATTTTGTAGAACTTCGTTTTACAAATGCTAAATTGTTTTAACATCTAGGAAACTACCAGACCAATGTTATCATTTCAAATAATATTTAATTTAGTAAAGAATGAAATATTTAAACTTTTTGATGCTTCGTGGCTACATCAATTCCAATTTTGTTTTAAATATTTCACTAAATGTCAGAAAACATAAGGAAAAAAAGCCCACATCATAACCTACAGTAAAATGTAAAACTTCTAATTTCAGCAACTTAGTTAAAATACTATTACATTTCAACTCTACTAAACTAAAAATCTGTAACTAATAAAGTATTTTGAAATATTTTAACCACATAAAAAACTTCAGTTTATCAATTTTATTTTCAATTAACACGAAATGTATAATCATAAAAACTTTCTATCATTACACTCAAGATCAGAATTTAGTTTCTTAAAATTAATGTATTTTAGTTTCAACTTGTATAAAGAATTTTACAGAGAATCTAGGAATATTTTAATACACAAACACATATATCTTTCCATCCGAACAACTTAGACACTTGATATATTTTATTTCACTAAAATCATGTTATTTCTGTAACAAAGTTTCTTTTACATTTACTGTAATTTTCTCCCAAAGAGTGAAAATAGAAAAATTCAAAAAAACATCCTTGGAAACAGTTCTACAGTTTCACAAGTCATACCTTAGCAATATCTTCACGAATTCGCAAGTTTCGAACAGTAATTCTCTGTTTGCTGTCGACTTTGGTTCCAGGCATGTCAGCATTATCAGCATATTTTCTTCATCATCATCCAGATCACTATCCCGTCATTATTCTATTAGACACAAAACATTAAATACAACAATGGCATAACATTGGTAAAAAAACAAAGAATGTTATTATGTGATAATATTGTGAAATGTAGTAGTGTGCTACTGTTTGTTAAACTACAGTAGAGTACAACTTTTGGTACATACAATAAGCTTTATATTCCCTGTTTTAAATGATTTTATTTGTCACAGTAACTTTCAAGGTTCCTCCTATCAAACATCAACAGGAGTAAAGCGTAATAAAATATTGTGACACAGTATTAACCCTTTTGACCCAGCAGCCATTTTTAAATTCCTTCCTGCATTAGTACTGTGTTAGTATGTTTTATTTGTTTATTTTAAAAGAAACATTAAAACAGCAATTAAACCTGCAGGTTTTGCTGTCATGATCCATTTGCAAATACAAATCTCAACTATTAAAAGTTATTATACATACAACTGTGAGAAACTAGAAAACACTGTTATTTTAAACAGTTGAACACCCCTAAATAAATGTATTTTATTACTATCCATAAACATTTCTCCACATAAGATAAACTGAGATTGTTAATAGAAGACTAGTTAAAATAGTGAATACTTTACATACAGAGTCACTTCTTTCCCTCTCTTTACTTCTCTGTTCCTATTAAATAATCTGTAACCATGTGTTTCAAAGGAACTTCTGTCATCAAAATCATCTCCATTTAACCATGTTTCAGTTATTCCCATTATATCTAAATCTTTGTTTCCTACAAGTGCCATAAAGTTATCTATTTTATTTCTTACACTTCCAGCATTACTATAGTAACAGTTAAGCCGATCCTTATGATTTTTATACTTATTTCCTATGTTAAACTTTCCTCTACCTTTTAATTTAGTTTATCTTTGCTCTCACCACTATCTAGTCTTAATTTAAAACTTTCCTTAGAGCTGAGTTAATAGCTCTTGCAAACATGTCAGACTCTTTACTACTTATGTGTAAACCATCCATTTCCCTCCTACCAATGAACCGATCCTACAAGTCCAACCAGCTAACCTTACATATTAATTTTAGTCCAGCATTTAGCCCTACTCAAAATATCATCTCCACAATTAATTCTTGACAGTAGCCCTGACATTACAGCCTTTATCTCTAAATGATTTTATCAACCCCTTGTACTTATTAATTAGCTCCTCTGAGTTACTGTTCCATATACTGTCAGCCCCTAGATGCACAAGAAAATCTGCATCATTTCCAGTCCCCTTCATTATCTCTCTTGTTCTTTCAGTTGTCTTCCACTTGTGCCCCAGAGTATCATAATCTAACTCTTCTCTCCCAATTTATCCTACAGACTATTTTATCTATATGACATATTAGAATCACCTGTAACTATAACCTCCTTAAGTTCATATTGCATATCCTTTATTATTCATTCTGTTTTCACACCCTCCAATACTTCCTCGTCTACATAAACCAAGGGCTAAAACTTGTTGCTCAATAGAATAGGGTCTTTACAAATACTTTAATACTACCCTTTGTGAATCTCATTGTTAATCTTAGCTGATGACTTCCTTACATGTAAAAACTAAAGCTCCTCCTGAAGTCCAGCCATCATTTCTCACTGTTTATACTTCAACTTAAGCTCCTCCTGAAGTCCAGCCCCATCATTTCTCACTGTTTATACTTCAACTTAAGCTCCTCCTGAAGTCCAGCCATCATTTCTCACTGTTTATACTTCAACTTAAGCTCCTCCTGAAGTCCAGCCCCATCATTTCTCACTGTTTATACTTCAACTTAAGCTCCTCCTGAAGTCCAGCCATCATTTCTCACAGTTTATACTTCTCTTTGTCTATTTTCTCAACTTTAGTTAGGATAGCCTCCAACTTTTCATCCATCCTACAAACTCTACATACAACTTGAACATCCTCACTACTAGCTTCCTTCAAAGTGCATAGAAGTAGAGAGTTCCCAATAAAATCTATTCATTGCACCTATTTCACCTAACAAACTGGGAACACTTAACCTCTCAATCTGGACTGAAAACATTCACCCCAGAGGTGAGGAACTGCAGGAAGGAAGTTTGATATTTCAGTGAGTTAGAAGTTCATACATATACATATATCCCAGTTAGAATACAGCCATAGGAAAACCCGAGGATGAAGAGACCACTCTCATGGGAGAACCTGGTTGGGACTTGATAAGCAATCAGCCACAAGATTCATAACTCCTGGAATGTGTCATGTTGTGGTTGGTGGTCAAGTACATATCCAGATTCTGAAAAGAGATATGGATTTTAACCCACCTCAACAGGAACTAAAGGATATACTACAGAGGTTCCAGGATACAGAAATGGAGAATAGCTACTTCAACTGATCACCACATCAAAATCTCTGAGATATTGAGGAAAGCCCCCAAGGAAGTATATGTAAATAAACAAGACTTGGTACAAGGCAGAGGAGTGGAAATCCCATCACAGTCGACTCCCTGTTGAGCCACCAAGCAAGGCAGCCTTGATCCCAGGTAGAAAAACAGTCCAAAGTATGTTGGGAAAAGTTCTACTAGACAAGAAACATCCAATAAAAGGAATGCAGGTGCAGCCAACTTAAGGGGAGTAGAACTTCAGAGGAAGTCTACAATCCCCAAAAAGAGAGACTGCCTGTTCCATATCCTGGAACCAAAACGAAGAAGGCTGGGTTCGAGTGAGGTGAAGAAATTCCCCATATGAATAAGATACTGAAAGTCGATAGTAAAGAGAAGCGAAGTGAGGCGAGATGGCTTTGAGTGAAAGTTGGTAGTACTGTTACAGACATAAAGGAAGAGTGCTAGTAAATGATATACAATAAGACATATTTCTATACACATACAAAATGCTCACTTTCATGCTCATAACTCATCTCTGCTGAAAACAAACAGGTATGGGCTAAACTTTACAGAACAAAATTTACAACAACATTTTTATGAATTAATATTCTTGACGTCAAATGTTCTATCTGGATGACGAGTTGAACTAAACAAGAATTATGTGCAATAGATTTCCTGAACTAAACAAGAATTATGTGCAATAGATTTCCTGAACTAAACAAGAATTATGTGCAATAGATTTCCTTAATGTTGAAATAAGATACTCTTCTTCATGAAAAATGTGACTTGTAAATTTTAAGATCTCATAAAAATAGTGAAAAGGTAACCATATGTGACATACAAGTCAAATGTTTCATGAAGGGTAGCCTATTTCAACATTAAAGAAATCTATTGCATATAATTCTCATCAGTATACTATATGAATAAACTAACAGCTTTTAAATGTGTGCTTCACTTCTCCAGTGTTAGACGATTTTATATCAGGAAATCAAAATACCAAATTATGTGCCTCTATATAAGTTTTGTTTCATTATTCTGATATCCAGAGAATCACCTGCTATCTCTACAATTATTCTGATAATATTAAATAAATACCTGTTCTCTGATCACTGTAATCTCTCCAGACAAGAGATCTTGTTTCAAACGTTCTTCCTTCTGTTCTCGTTTTGCCTAGAAGTATGAATTTATACACTTGAATGACATCTATCTGAACACCTCTCAAGCTTTTTTGTATTTAACTGAAAAAATACATAATAAATTATCTTACTCTAATACTAAAAACTGGAGAAATCACATTGTAACCAGTAATACTTTCAAGAAACATGTAAAAAGCTATGGCTAAACCTTATATTACCAAAATACAAGTTTTCTAAAACCATAGTTTGATTGTGAGAGACAAAATTCTCCTAAATTAAATGGCATAATATTTTGAACACCAGAATATCATTACTAAATTTGTAAGCCCTGTGAAACAAGAACAAAATTTTAAATGTACAAAACAAATGTATACATAAACAATATGCTAGCATGAGTATTTTAATATTATACATTTTATTTTCTGATTCAAAATAGAAGGGAAGTGAAATGGACAACTCTTATTTTGCTTGAACAATCATGTTTTCACCAAATATACGGTGTTGATCATACAAATAATAATACAAGCCTTCTGTTAATTGTAAGGAAGTATTTAATCACTTCATTTCTAGTGTTAGGTATAGCTGGCAAAATACACTGACTGTTGAAAAATATGTTGTGATTTGTAATATTGAATAATTAGGGGCTTTTCAACATAGCATTAAAACCAACAAAATCTCAGTTTCCTGCACTTTGAAACTTCTTTAGTACCTTTGTCATTAGAATAAATAATCAGCCAACTACTGCTACACTTGTTAAGTCATGTGATACTTAATTTTTTTCAAACTTAACATTCTGCCTTACAAACTTGTAAGTTAACCTCAGTGAGGTCAATAAACAGGAGTACTTTAAACATTCTATATTCTTTCACTGTTTCACATGATATACACACTAGCTTCTTTCACACACTGCACGTTGTACCAGGATAGTTATTTCACACCTTATATTTTATCAGTATGTTCATTCAAGCAGATGAACCCTTATGACATGCCCTCACTACAAGAATATGGGGATTCTAAACTGGCTCATTCAATTGTCAACAAGGATCAGTGAAGCATTGCCATAACATTGAAATTTACATTCTATGGAAGAATTAGATTATGAAATAGAAAAAAGATACTATTCTCTTGTCCTAACACTTCTGCACAATACTGTATGTGATAATTTTATTCATACAATATGACCAATATTTCTTTATTTGAAAAATTAACAGTAATTTTATTAACTTTATTTCAGCATAAATATAACACAGCTTAAATTTATATACACACACACATACACTAAGTTAATTAAAAATAAAATCACAAAAAACTTAAAAATTAAATACCCATATTTTGCATGAAGACATGTCTTTACAAGTTAGCTTTTTCATGTATCATTTACATAATGTATGCTAACTTATTCTGAAATTCCTGTTGTATTATTAAAGAACGCTTGTCAGCTAAATGTGCAGTTTTCAACCGATTGTAGTTGTGATTTTGTCATTTAATATGAACATATATATTTTCATGTTACACTCACTGTTTAATTGTTTCAATAATTCTCTTCTGGATCACACTATTATAATTTTGATAAATTATCTTTACTTTAATGAAAATCATAGTGTTTTCCAACCTCTTCTACTTTAGCATATTCGTCCACAATGGCCTGATAACATGATGGATCAAAACCATTCCATCTATCACGTTTCCCATCATAATCTAAGGATAAATTGGGAAGATGTACTTCATCTGGAGCAATGTCTTCTGATGTGAACTTAGCACCGACTTTTCTTGGTCGCTGAATAAATAAAAAAATTAAAACACTTAAGGCCAACTGACCATAAAATGAATGCAGATTGTAGCTTTATTAGAAAAAAAATCATAAGTGTTACAGTTTATTAAATATCAAATACTCAATATAACAATCATTATTCATTTTAAAATTAAAATACATAATTTTCAAAACTTGCAAGCATTAATTAAGAAGCATGCCCTTCTCAAGCTGATCCAATAATGAGTCCCTTTATGGTAGCATCCAATGGGAATTCATGGAGTGTAACACCATATTACATGAAAAAGGACAGTGGCATACCTCTGGAAGACTGTCTTGTCCATACCAGGGCACAGTTTCCATGATCCATCACCATAGCAGTTAGCAGTGTTAAGTGATAAGAGCTCCCATGCTCTGTTAGAGATAAACGGGGGAACTGAGAGCACATGGAGAACCTAGAAGAGCTCATATACATAAGACAGTGCAAAACCATATTTTTAAAAGCAGATCAGCAATAGAGTTTGTACTTGGTATGAAGGATGCTTTACTAATAACAGTTCATGAGTGGCTGATCTGGATTGGGCCCTGTTTAGGATAAAGGATATTTCAAGTGATCTTGTGAAACAACCCACCTCACTGATGAGCACTGTACCAGATCAAGATGGCCTCACACTGTGTGGATATTTGGTTAAGTATAAACTGGCAGGCAACACTTTCCATTAAATGGGATCCTGTTAGGTACAAAATGGTCTTGTAAAAATAAAATAAAGAAAAAGAGCTTATGCAGTAAGGGACAATAAGATGTATGGAAAAAAGTTACTGGATATAGTCCATTGTCCACCAAAGAAAAAGTGTCTAAATGATGGAGATAGCATACATCAAAGGAATGAGGTGTTGTCCATAATTACTTTCAATGGACAATGTGTGTGTGTAAGGTGACTAATTCGATGGAAGAAAGCCTAGAATCACCAACATAAATACTCATCAAATAAAGAACACAGATGAGTTCCCTGTACCACTTTAAAAGGATAATAGCAGAAAGAATAAAAGTGGATGAAGTAATCCAAGGAGCTAGAAACCATGATAGGAAGAAGTGTGGGCCAAATAACAACACAGCATACAGACAGGATAGAAGGAACAATTATAATTCAAGTAAAAAGACAGAAAAGAATAATAGAAGGAAGAGAAACAGGTGTGAACACGTGGTCCCCTCGTGAGGCACATGGTCAAGTTAGAGAATGTCAGAATACTGATGACCATAAGAAAATAATACGAAGATACAGACATTAACCCTTAGTTGCAGCTTCCTTACATTGCGAGTACATAATATAGTTCTTGTCAAATTTCATTCCAAAAATAAAACTAGTAAATGAAATTGTTTGACACTTTACAGGAACTTTCTTAAAGACTTCTAGTTTCAAAAAAATGAAATATTTAATGTCAAACTTGTTTCTTTAAACCTATCACCATAAATATCCTTTGTTTCTCATGTTAAGAGATTTTAGTAACATTCAAAATTTAATTAAAATATTTCTTGATTATGTTATACTGATTAGTATAGAATAAAAATGAAGCTAATAATTCACATTTTAATAGCCTACAAATTCTTCACTTTATAAGACAATATTTAAAAAAATACTTAATATACCCTAGTTTGAGAAAGGTGACATTTTCTCTAGGCATCCCTTCTCCATTTTATCCATTACCATCTTCAAAGAGTAAAAAATTAAACATAAATTACTCACTATAAAATTATCATTGTTCAGACAAACCATAATTTTTATAGTCTTCAATTTCGTCTGGTTACAGGGCTATCAATAGAAAACCACACGTCTCCTGCCACATTCTCTCTTTCAGGATTTGTTTATGGTTCTCTCTCACCTTTACTTCTGTGTTATTTACAATTTGCTTTTTTATATGTTATTATTATATGTTCTTTGTCACATTATTTGATTAAATAATAAATATTTAGTGCATTACTATCACAAGTATAAACAAAAGTATGGTTAAGTGTCTTTGACAACCAACAGCAAGAAAAAAGAAGATTAGGTAAGTACTTTATTTCTTGTTTTTCATATTTATTCTTCATCTATTATAAATTAACTAAACTGTAAAAATAGGAATCTTTTTAGGTTAATCAGTGTTAGATTAGGTAAAATAAATAATAATACTATAATAAAAATATTTCACAAAGCACGCACTTGAGCAGCTTGCAAGTAATGTAATCAAATAGTGTAACATGAGCTGCACATTCCTTAAGTGACTTACAACTTATAATGGTGCTAATAGCAGTTACACACAGTTCAAAGGACAACAAAACAATAACATTTAATTATAAATAGATGTATACTGCTACAAGTTTAAAGTTGCATAAGATAAACAAATGTAGTTTCAATGTTACAATTTGAAGTATTCTTGAAAGAAAAAAAAGGTGTAATTTAGATCGATTTGTTTTTCTTTTGGTGGCTCATGAAAATCTTTTATTATATTATTATTAATTTTACCTATTCTAACCTTAAATAACTTAGAGATTACTATTTTTTTACTTTACTTTTACAA
Source organism: Tachypleus tridentatus (assembly GCF_004210375.1). Classification (NCBI taxonomy): domain Eukaryota; kingdom Metazoa; phylum Arthropoda; class Merostomata; order Xiphosura; family Limulidae; genus Tachypleus; species Tachypleus tridentatus. The sequence continues at coordinate 153,104,602 of NC_134832.1, read as the reverse complement.
TAATAAATATAAAATATACATGAAAAACAGGAGATAAGGTATTTATCTGGGCTTTTGTTTTTATTGTCCCCTGCCAATAACACTTAACCCTACTTTTTATACTGATGGTAATTGTACACTAAATAACTTTCATTTCATTAAATAGTGAAACAAAAAACACAGAATAACAACATTAAATACCAAACAAAGTCCCATAAACATAATCATTTTTTTGGCTTACTTATTGTGAAACAAGAGCTGTTACAAATTCATCAAACTAGTTAATATATTTCCTACTGGAATGAAACACAATGTTATATAACAAGTCATTTAATAGATTAAAATCTTGGCTTTCTGTTTTATTATAAATAATTCAGTGTTAAATGCAAGACAGAACTATTAACAAATCCTGAAAGAGAGGATGTGATAAGTGGTTGTTGCAAGAGGAGGTTTAATTTGATGGCTCTGTAACCAAATAAGACAGAAGACTAAGAAAATTGTACGTCTCAGAACAGCTGGTATGGGTACAAACACTTATCGATAAGCAGAAAACAACATTTGGACCTTCCTAGGTCATCTTCAGGTTAACAAAGAGAGTTTGCAACTGACTATTGCTGGGCACGTTTTATGGACAAGAGAATAAATGGGTACAAGATTGTAGAAGGCGTTGCAGTTGGAAGTTAGGTTATTAATTAATATAGGTAAAAAGGTGTTCCTTTATATTGGTTTAATTTGGTTTTAGTTGTTGTATAAGTAGAGCTTCTCTGATTTTGCATTTGTTTATATTTGATTATCCACTTAGTTTCTGGATGTTTTCTATGGTTATGTCACGTATATTTGACTTGCAGTGTTCAAATATGTGTGAAGGTGCTTGTTTGTGTTCTTTAAATCTGATTTTCATTTCTCTACTTCTTTCTCCAATACAGAAATCATAGCAGTTGTTGCATTGTATTTTATAAATTATGTTGATGTTGTGTTTGTCAGTGTAGTTTTTACATAGTATGAACTTTAGTTTTGTACCTGGTGTTTGAATAATTTTGGTGTTTACTGGAATGTCATGTTATGTTGTAAGTTTTCCCAAATGTTGTTATTTTTTCGTTAATGTCAGGAACATATGGTATGCAGCAGTGTAAGGTTTTGTAGTTTGTTTCAAGTGCATTTCTTGTCATTAAGAAAATTATACTTTGTCTAAGTAATAATAGTAATAATTTTCTTCTCATTAAGAAAATTATACTTTGTCTAAGTAATAATACTATAGTTAGTAACTGATTTTAAATTTTTTACTAATTGGAAAGGTGATGAATAAATTAAAGAGGATGCCTAGAGAAAAAATTCACATTTCTCACACTAGGTGGAATTCAGTTGTTTTTTTTAATGTTGCTTTTTAAAATTAAGAACACAAAACTTGTATACTATTAAGATATGGATTATTAGCTACAATAACTGATATAACATAAACAAACAGTAGTTTCAATTCAATTTTGAAAGTCATAAAAAACCTTGTGAACTGAGCAGTAAAAGATGACTGTGGCAAGATGGATAGTATAAAAACATTAACAATTTATTTCTCTATATTTATCCATCAGATAACATCATCAATTGATAAAATACAACAAAATGTTATCACATTCCAAAAATTTAAAACCTTATGTCTACAGAAGCTTCAGATAACCCTGAGATAAAAAACATTTTACATAAATTCTTCATGGATCATATGAACAAAAAACCAAACACGTGCTCCAAGGCAGAAAACAAAATGATAACCACAAGTTAATGCACTCTACATTAATCTGCACAAAGTTTAGATGAAAATGTACTACACACCTCAACACAGTCTTTCTTTTTATGAGTCATGGCTCCACAGTTCTCACAAGCATTTTTTCTATATCGGGAAGCTACTCCAAGCTGTAAATTAGAACACTCAGTCTTAGTTTGTGCTTAGTTTATAATTTACTAGAACTACAGTATCCAAGGCACATAAAATTAAACTATTCCTACTTTTTTATGTGATAATTTCACATTTAGTTTTAACCACACAAACAGTCTTTACTTTAAATATTTATTCTTAGATTTGTTTCTTTCAGCTAATTTCCAAACATACTGTTTTAAGTAACTTGAATAATTTGAATGTGTGGTTTATTTTCTTAGCCTCACATATTATGTTCAATAAATTGTCATTTCTTTACAACGTATTTATTTCCCAACAATATACAACTATTTTTATTAAGATTCTTACACACACTAATTCTTTATACTGCATTGTTGAAAAAAACCTAACTGTAATTTTGTTTTTCAAATATTGTTTTAAATATTTGGCCACATTTTTGAAGGCTAATCAAAAGTACTACTGTCTTAACAAAGATACAAATAACCAACTTATCCATTTTAAAAGACTTTCAGTTAAGAACTAAGCTTGGGAGAGAGTACCAGAGTAGTTTTAAAGACTAACCTCACAGGAGGCAGCTAGTGTAACACGTTTTTATATATGTAAATGAACTAAAAAATGTATGGGTTTGTTGAACATGATCCTGGTAATGTGCAGTTTTCAAAGTTAAAAAACAACTGATTAATGTTGTGTTGGGTAAGTGGTTCATGGCTCAAACATCATCATATTTTATATGATTTAATTTTGTCTGACAAAGAAAATTTTAGCTTAATATTCATGTCTGTTTCATTTTAGTACAGACACATCTCAAATTATATTCCACATCTATGTTTGAATTCTTGATTTGTTTTCTACATCTAAATTGGGTACAGGAAGAAAACAGAGCCTATACCTTTTAATGCCAGCTGCATCTAATGACTTGTTTTTTCCTGTGTGCATGTAATTACAAAAAAGAGTTAGAACACTGACCAGCCCATCAAGACTTCAATAATCATTTGGAACTTAGCAACAAGGTCAGAAGTAAAAAACCCCAGTAAACTATACCAGTTTCACTGAGAAAACAATAAAAAGTATTTTCTTTAATCTTTCTTTTAGAAAATGTTTTGAAAGTAACTCAAGTTTATTAGAAAAATTTAATTTGTGTTCTTGTAACAGATTATTGGATGTGATTTTTTAATTATCTTGAATAAATAATACAAAGTCCAATGCACTAAAAGAAAAAGAAAAACATTTTTTCTTCAACTGACAGTTTTATAACTCATGTTATTTCACCACTTAACAATGATAAGTGATATGCCCAAATCACAAGTAAAACTTAGTAAATGTTACGTTATGTGTAACTAATATTTGAATAAACTTGTTTAAGATAATATACTGTCTCATGGTTTGTAATTGGTATCTATTTGGAACAGTAAACATCTATTTGCTATGAACTTGTTTTTTTGCCCTATGTGACTTAAATTTGCATAGATATATAAAGCAGTAACAGGACAAATCTTCAATCTAAGATCAAATTCTTAACTCTTCTGGAATCAAGTGTTCTCTATATTGTTATTAAATCATGATCTTTTTTTTTTCAATTTCCATAACTCCAAAGTCTGACCTCACATTCATGTTTTGAAACCTAAGAATAATTGATATGTTACTTTACAATGAAGGCTCTGGAGGAAGCTATTGGTTGGCTTACAAAATTCCAGAATGTCATATCACCAGTCAACTCAACAGTAGTGTTCCAGATGACAGATTCAAAAAGTGAGAGTTCTGCAACCATAGAAGTTAAGGAGAGGGCAAAGTGAAATGAATAAAACACCACATGATGTGTGCTCTCCTGTTTCCTCTGGAAAAGATGTGCTTGAGTTTTCATCAAAAGTAAAAATCAACAAAGTAGAACAGTTTTTCCATGACATCAACCAGCACTCCACACACAGACACATGAGATAGCCGTCACTAAAAATACACCAGCACTGGAAATTCTGGCTGAGAGAGCAACCTGTAATTAATCAGGAGTAGCTATTGCTAATGCTTCAGAAGTGAGGACAAAGAAGGTGGACAGAGGTTTGGACATCATCCAATCATGAGAAACACCATCTTTTGAAATGCAGAAAGCTATATATGCAGCTATAAGAGGACTTTTGACATCTCCAAGAAAATCAGATGAGAACTCAGAGGTCCACCAGACTATCAAGGTGCACCTGAGATACAAAGTTGTGTTTGAGTAGTTACTGTCAGTAATCCTACTAAAAAACAACTCCAGCTTCTTTAAAAAATTAGCCATATACGAGTTATAATATGATTCTATTTACACATTTGATTTTATTTATAGTGTACGTATGTATGTCAGGTATTTTCATTGTTAAGAACTTAGTTTGTAGAACATATACGTATGCTGTAACTTTGTTGTATTGCTCAAGTATACATTGTTTCAAAGTTAATTATCAGTTTACAGAATGTCTCTCTATGTAAATTAATGATACGTGTGTATTTTTGTCACTAGAGGCAGTTAACTACCTTTGAGTTGCTAACATTAAAATTTATTCAGTATTATAGAGACTGGAAAGACTAACTTCAAGTAGTTAGGCTTGTCTCAGCTTTCCTGAGTTTTACTGTATAATTTTACAAGAGGAAAACGAATGAATATGAACTGCACAGATATTTTGAAGAAGGGTTTACAGTTCATTTTAGGATAATTGTAAGATCTTTTAAATTTTACTTCAAATATTATGTCATCTTTTTTTTTTTTAGAAAATGGTTGAGGCTGGGAGTAAGTTTTACTAGAATTATTAAAGTGTACTTATTATTATTATACCTACTTTAGGATCTATTAGAACTTTTAAGGGTGGAAGTTGGTAGGACTTTTAGTAGAAATATTTTTACTTCTACTTTTGATATTAGTAAACCTTTTAAGGGTAACTGCTTTCCCACAACTGGCTGCAGACAGTAGGAGTTGAGACATTGTGGGTATAAGCACTCAACTCCATACCCTTAACTGATTTTTCTGACTGCTGACTAGCTTTTCCTCTACATTTGGATTTTGTCTGATAAATGGGATATCTCCAACTCTGAGGAACTATCACCACAGACAATTTCCATTATGATTTCAAAGTTACAACTAAAATTGCAATAGACTTTATAAAATAATTTTAAGATTAATCTTACATTATAATCATTATTGTTTTATTGTGCAGATTTTAATTACCTATTGACAACTAATGATAATAGTTCTGAAGGAATTTCTTTCACTATATATGCATATACAGATTGCTCTAACATGTACAAAAAGAAGTTTAATAACAATCTGAATGTAAGTCCCTAAAACTGTGTAGTGCACTAAAGGATACACTGTTTACAAAACATGGACAAAGTCGATATAATGCAACAAACAAACAAACTTCCCCAGATATACTCTGAGATTGTTCCACAGGCATTTTCCTGTCAACTCTTACTGGTGAACTTCCCTTCTAATCAATCCTTGTTCTTTGTAAACTTCAGTGGATTTGGTTTATAATATAATGGGTTCTGTTTTCAGGGTATCACTTTCCTTAAACAATGCTTGTAAATACTTAGATCAATTTCTAACTAAGCCTTTTCACTACTGTGTGTTCAAAATATTTCAAACTAAATACTAAAATAAAATATTTTATTAACATACTTATGAGTTATTAAAACAACTGTTAAACTTAAGCAACTTTAAATATCAGGGTTATTGTCTTTGAAAAGATTTATAACAGTGGGACTTCAACAATTACCATTAACTGTTAATAATATAGTTTAAAATATCTACAAATGTTCTCATATTCCACATGATTTCTAGTATAAGCATTTACACAACAAACACTTTATAAGGTAATTCAGCATGACAGACAAACCTAGGAGTATGATAAACTTCTAAGCACTAACTTTCAAAAATAAATAATTATTTTTAAGTCACAAAGTTAAAACTAAACAACATTTACCTTTTCTCCTCGAACATAATACTCTGCAATGTCATTGAACTTCTTTTGCTTTTCGGGTTGGGGACGTTGATGTTTTAAGGTGGGTCCTTTGACCCAAAGTACCAAGGTGCACTTGCAATATACTGAGGAATGTGAGGATTAATATCTCTGGATAAAAGAATAAAATAGACCAGAGACTTGATTTGTAAGATTCAGGAAACATTCCTTATAATGTACATTCAAACCTTCAAAATATGAAAATAACCATGTGTACCCATTTTTGTTAGTTAAAAAGTAATTATTTGTGATTATGACCCTCATAAACTAACCATCATTTATTACAATGGGACTACTTCTACCTGACCACAGATTTTAACACAGTATTAACTGATTTACCTCCACCTCTTCTGTGTACCTATCTACAACATAATTATACAAATAAAGCCCAGCAGCCACCTCAACCTTCACTACTTGTACCTTCTAAAGTAGATAGTTTTAATCTCACCATTTGTGAATGACCAAGCTGACTAACACAGTCATCTCTAGACAGTGTGGATCTCTCATCAAAAAGAGTGTCCTCAAAAGCTTTTCACAAGAGTGGTCCACATTTATGTGTAGGGTTTAGTGTGTATACAAATATCTTTTTTTTATGCATGTCCAGCCTTAAATATAGAGGTTGTTTCTGTCTCTCTCTATGGTATTTAGGTACAAATTTTCATTCTGATTGTACTGATCTCAGGGAGCGAAGTTGGCAGACATGTATGCACAATTCCTTTTCTTCACAGGTTGAACTATAGTGATTTAATAAATATTTTAAATTAGGTGGTCAAATAGATGTAATAACTTTCTGATTGACTGGACAATTTTGTAGATAAAATACTCTCCTCTGGTGGACAGAGGAAAGGGTATTCAGGACAACTTATGGTAGTTTATAGTCCTGATGTGTTGTTGACAGTCAAAAAACAGCAATACTGTACCTCTATGGTCATTTCAGTACATTTCTAACTTATTAGATTAATTCACAGTAGAACCTGTGAGTTGTGGCAATTATTAGGAGTACAATTACACACAAACAATTCCAGATTTATCTTAAAAGGACAAAAATCACAAGACTAATATCTATATGAAACACTAACATAATATATACAGATTAAACCACTCCTGGACTATCATATTATTTATGTATATACTTTGGATCTCAGTGTCCTCTTCTTACACTCCCTAATAACATAATCCACACTGGTACCCTTATTTATAAATAAGTTACATATCACTTAAATGAATGCTAACAACACTAACTCTTCATCTCCATTAGTGACAAGTATATTTCCCTCCCCTTTCAATGTGGGTATTATAGCTCAGGCTTATAGTAGAGGTGTGATATCAAATTTAAAATTAACATCTAACAACTAAAGAAGTTCAAATACTCTTTAATCTACTACAACTGATCTCTACTGTCCTTCACATACTGATAGGTTTAAAAAATGTTACAATGTCTAAAAACTTTATACACTAAAGATAGCTAATAACTGGTTTATGAGTATGATAAAAGAGTATAACGTAAATATATTTAGTTATTTCACCTTAAGGAAAATTACATACAAAAGTAAACAGAAGGAGTGAACTGAATCAGCAGTGGAGAAATTAAGTTTCCTTTTTTCAAAATTATGTTTAAGCTAAAAGTTACAAGACTAGTGAATTACCTTTGTTAGCTAAAGATTTTACATGTGTATTGGAATTACCTCTGTTAGCTAAAGGTTTTACAAGTGTATTGGAATTACCTCTGTTAGCTAAAGGTTTTACAAGTGTATTGGAATTACCTCTGTCAGCTAAAGGTTATACAAGTGTATTGGAATTACCTCTGTCAGCTAAAGGTGATACAAGTGTATTGGAATTACCTCTGTTAGCTAAAGGTTATACAAGTGTATTGGAATTACCTCTGTCAGCTAAAGGTTATACAAGTGTATTGGAATTACCTCTGTCAGCTAAAGGTTTTACAAGTGTATTGGAATTACCTCTGTTAGCTAAAGGTTTAACGTGTATTGGAATTACCTCTGTTAGCTAAAGGCTACACAAGTGTATTGGAATTACCTCTGTTAGCTAAAGGCTACACAACTGTATTGGAATTACCTCTGTTAGCTAAAGGTGATACAAGTGTATTGGAATTACTTCTGTTAGCTAAAGGCTACACAAGTGTATTGGAATTACCTCTGTTAGCTAAAGGTTTGACAAGTGTATTGGAATTACCTCTGTTAGCTAAAGTTTTACAAATGTATTGGAATTACCTCTGTTAGCTAAAGGTTATACAAGTGTATTGGGATAACCTCTGTTAGCTAAAGGTTATACAAGTGTATTGGGATAACCTCTGTTAGCTAAAGGTTATACAAGTGTATTGGAATTACATTTGTTAGCTAAAGTTTTACAAATGTATTGGAATTACCTCTGTTAGCTAAAGGTTATACAAGTGTATTGGGATAACCTCTGTTAGCTAAAGGTTATACAAGTGTATTGGAATTACCTTTGTTAGCTAAAGGTTTTACATGTGTATTGGAATTACCTTTGTTAGGTAAAGGTTTTACAAGTGTATTGGAATTACCTCTGTTAGCTAAAGGTTTAACATGTGTATTGGAATTACCTCTGTTAGCTAAAGGTGATACAAGTGTATTGGAATTACCTCTGTTAGCTAAAGGCTACACAAGTGTATTGGAATTACCTCTGTTAGCTAAAGGCTACACAAGTGTATTGGAATTACCTCTGTTAGCTAAAGACTACACAAGTGTATTGGAATTACCTCTGTTAGCTAAAGGCTACACAAGTGTATTGGAATTACCTCTGTTAGCTAAAGGTTTTACAAGTGTATTGGAATTACCTCTGTTAGCTAAAGGTTATACAAGTGTATTGGAATTAGCTCTGTTAGCTAAAGTTTTAACATGTGTATTGGGATTAGCTCTGTTAGATAAAGGTTATACAAGTGTATTGGAATTACCTCTGTCAGCTGAAGGTTATACAAGTGTATTGGAATTACCTCTGTCAGCTGAAGGTTATACAAGTGTATTGGAATTACCTCTGTCAGCTGAAGGTTATACAAGTGTATTGGAATTACCTCTGTCAGCTAAAAACTATACAAGTGTATTGGAATTACCTCTGTCAGCTAAAGGTTTTACAAGTGTATTGGAATTACCTCTGTTAGCTAAAGGTTATACAAGTGTATTGGAATTACCTCTGTTAGCTAAAGGTTATACAAGTGTATTGGAATTACCTCTGTCAGCTAAAGGTTTTACAAATGTATTGGAATTACCTCTGTCAGCTAAAGGTTTTACAAATGTATTGGGATTACCCCTGTTAGATAAAGGTTATACAAGTGTATTGGAATTAGCTCTGTTAGCTAAAGGTTTTACAAGTGTATTGGAATTACCTCTGTTAGCTAAAGGTTTTACATGTGTATTGGGATTACCTCTGTTAGATAAAGGTTATACAAGTGTATTGGAATTAGCTCTGTTAGCTAAAGGTTTTACAAGTGTATTGGAATTACCTCCGTTAGCTAAAGTTTTAACATGTGTATTGGGATTAGCTCTGTTAGATAAAGGTTATACAAGCTTAGTGGAATTAGCTCTGTTAGATAAAGGTTATACAAGCGTAGTGGAATTAGCTCTGTTAGATGAAGGTTTTACATGTGTATTGGAATTACCTTTGTTAGGTAAAGGTTTTACAAGTGTATTGGATTTACCTCTGTTAGCTAAAGATTTTACAAGTGTATTGGAATTACCTCTGTCAGCTAAAGATTTTACAAGTGTATTGGAATTACCTCTGTCAGCTAAAGGTTTTACAAGCGTATTGGAATTACCTCTGTCAGCTAAAGGTTTTACAAGTGTATTGGAATTACCTCTGTTAGCTAAAGGTTTAACGTGTATTGGAATTACCTCTGTTAGCTAAAGGCTACACAACTGTATTGGAATTACCTCTGTTAGCTAAAGGTTATACAAGTGTATTGGAATTACCTCTGTCAGCTAAAGGTGATACAAGTGTATTGGAATTACCTCTGTTAGCTAAAGGTTATACAAGTGTATTGGAATTACCTCTGTCAGCTAAAGGTTTTACAAGTGTATTGGAATTACCTCTGTTAGCTAAAGGTTTAACGTGTATTGGAATTACCTCTGTTAGCTAAAGGCTACACAAGTGTATTGGAATTACCTCTGTTAGCTAAAGGCTACACAACTGTATTGGAATTACCTCTGTTAGCTAAAGGTGATACAAGTGTATTGGAATTACTTCTGTTAGCTAAAGGCTACACAAGTGTATTGGAATTACCTCTGTTAGCTAAAGGTTTGACAAGTGTATTGGAATTACCTCTGTTAGCTAAAGTTTTACAAATGTATTGGAATTACCTCTGTTAGCTAAAGGTTATACAAGTGTATTGGGATAACCTCTGTTAGCTAAAGATTATACAAGTGTATTGGAATTACCTTTGTTAGCTAAAGGTTTTACATGTGTATTGGAATTACCTTTGTTAGGTAAAGGTTTTACAAGTGTATTGGAATTACCTCTGTTAGCTAAAGGTTTAACATGTGTATTGGAATTACCTCTGTTAGCTAAAGGTGATACAAGTGTATTGGAATTACCTCTGTTAGCTAAAGGCTACACAAGTGTATTGGAATTACCTCTGTTAGCTAAAGGCTACACAAGTGTATTGGAATTACCTCTGTTAGCTAAAGACTACACAAGTGTATTGGAATTACCTCTGTTAGCTAAAGGCTACACAAGTGTATTGGAATTACCTCTGTTAGCTAAAGGCTACACAAGTGTATTGGAATTACCTCTGTTAGCTAAAGGTTTTACAAGTGTATTGGAATTACCTCTGTTAGCTAAAGGTTATACAAGTGTATTGGAATTAGCTCTGTTAGCTAAAGTTTTAACATGTGTATTGGGATTAGCTCTGTTAGATAAAGGTTATACAAGTGTATTGGAATTACCTCTGTCAGCTGAAGGTTATACAAGTGTATTGGAATTACCTCTGTCAGCTGAAGGTTATACAAGTGTATTGGAATTACCTCTGTCAGCTAAAGGTTTTACAAGTGTATTGGAATTACCTCTGTTAGATAAAGGTTATACAAGTGTATTGGAATTAGCTCTGTTAGCTAAAGGTTTTACAAGTGTATTGGAATTACCTCTGTTAGCTAAAGGTTTTACATGTGTATTGGGATTACCTCTGTTAGATAAAGGTTATACAAGTGTATTGGAATTAGCTCTGTTAGCTAAAGGTTTTACAAGTGTATTGGAATTACCTACGTTAGCTAAAGTTTTAACATGTGTATTGGGATTAGCTCTGTTAGATAAAGGTTATACAAGCTTAGTGGAATTAGCTCTGTTAGATAAAGGTTATACAAGCGTAGTGGAATTAGCTCTGTTAGATGAAGGTTTTACATGTGTATTGGAATTACCTTTGTTAGGTAAAGGTTTTACAAGTGTATTGGATTTACCTCTGTTAGCTAAAGATTTTACAAGTGTATTGGAATTACCTCTGTCAGCTAAAGATTTTACAAGTGTATTGGAATTACCTCTGTCAGCTAAAGGTTTTACAAGCGTATTGGAATTACCTCTGTCAGCTAAAGGTTTGACAAGTGTATTGGAATTACCTCTGTTAGCTAAAGGTTTAACGTGTATTGGAATTACCTCTGTTAGCTAAAGGCTACACAACTGTATTGGAATTACCTCTGTTAGCTAAAGGCTACACAAGTGTATTGGAATTACCTCTGTTAGATAAAGGTTTGACAAGTGTATTGGAATTACCTCTGTTAGCTAAAGGTTTTACAAATGTATTGGAATTACCTCTGTTAGCTAAAGGTTTTACATGTGTATTGGGATAACCTCTGTTAGATAAAGGTTATACAAGTGTATTGGGATAACCTCTGTTAGCTAAAGGTTTTACATGTGTATTGGAATTACCTTTGTTAGGTAAAGGTTTTACAAGTGTATTGGAATTACCTCTGTTAGCTAAAGGTTTAACATGTGTATTGGAATTACCTCTGTTAGCTAAAGGTGATACAAGTGTATTGGAATTACCTCTGTTAGCTAAAGGCTACACAAGTGTATTGGAATTACCTCTGTTAGCTAAAGTTTACACAAGTGTATTGGAATTACCTCTGTTAGCTAAAGGCTACACAAGTGTATTGGAATTACCTCTGTTAGCTAAAGTTTACACAAGTGTATTGGAATTACCTCTGTTAGCTAAAGGCTACACAAGTGTATTGGAATTACCTCTGTTAGCTAAAGGTGATACAAGTGTATTGGAATTACCTCTGTTAGCTAAAGGTGATACAAGTGTATTGGAATTACCTCTGTTAGCTAAAGGTTTTACAAGTGTATTGGAATTACCTCTGTTAGCTAAAGGTTATACAAGTGTATTGGAATTAGCTCTGTTAGCTAAAGTTTTAACATGTGTATTGGGATTAGCTCTGTTAGATAAAGGTTATACAAGTGTATTGGAATTACCTCTGTCAGCTGAAGGTTATACAAGTGTATTGGAATTACCTCTGTTAGCTAAAGGCTACACAACTGTATTGGAATTACCTCTGTTAGCTAAAGGTTATACAAGTGTATTGGAATTACCTCTGTCAGCTAAAGGTGATACAAGTGTATTGGAATTACCTCTGTTAGCTAAAGGTTATACAAGTGTATTGGAATTACCTCTGTCAGCTAAAGGTTTTACAAGTGTATTGGAATTACCTCTGTTAGCTAAAGGCTACACAAGTGTATTGGAATTACCTCTGTTAGCTAAAGGCTACACAAGTGTATTGGAATTACCTCTGTTAGCTAAAGGCTACACAACTGTATTGGAATTACCTCTGTTAGCTAAAGGTGATACAAGTGTATTGGAATTACTTCTGTTAGCTAAAGGTTATACAAGTGTATTGGAATTAGCTCTGTTAGCTAAAGGTTTTACAAGTGTGTTGGAATTACCTCTGCTAGCTAAAGGTTTTACATGTGTATTGGGATTACCTCTGTTAGATAAAGGTTATACAAGTGTATTGGAATTAGCTCTGTTAGCTAAAGGTTTTACAAGTGTATTGGAATTACCTCCATTAGCTAAAGTTTTAACATGTGTATTGGGATTAGCTCTGTTAGATAAAGGTTATACAAGCTTAGTGGAATTAGCTCTGTTAGATAAAGGTTATACAAGCGTAGTGGAATTAGCTCTGTTAGATGAAGGTGATGCATGTGTAGTGGAATTACCTCTCTAAACCTTCTTTGTAATTCTCATTACAGTGGACAATGAACAAATAAACCTTTGAACCAATGCCTTTTAGTTTTCAAATTCAAAAACAAAATATAATGAAAACAGAGTGATAATGAAAGTTTGGAAATTTTCTACCCCTAAAACCAAAAGTAAATTACTTGGTTGATTCTTGTTGAAAAATATCATGTATATTAGTTAAAAAAAAAAGTGAACTTACTTATATTAATTTATGATGTTTACACTTACCATTGTATACAACAATAAATCTAAACCAGATTAGTGTTTTTAAAACATTCAGCAGGTGGAATAAATTAAAATTTTTGAAGCACTGTTATTTATAACTTTAAAGCATTCTTGAAAACATTAGTAACATAATTTAAATCTTGATACTTACAGGAAAAAACCAGCTCAACTGAATCATCCACCTACTTCTGTCTAACGTAAGTCAAATTAAAACAATATTTAGGTGTTTCTTGTTTTTCATGATTGTTTCTTGCTCTTTCAAAAATTAGTTTAAATTGCAATACCACTAGTTTTCAAGTGTTTCCTTGAGAGCTACTTATAGATTATTATTGCTTTATAATTTGACTTACATTAAACAGAAGTAGATGGATGATTCAGTTAATTAATGTCTACACAACACTGACTTTTCTTATAATATTTATGACTTCACACTTTTCTCACATGACTGGTTTCAATCTTTAAACATTTTTTCAGTTAGTATTCTGAAACTAAAACCTCCATATTTAAACTTGATACTTCAGTTTGTAATTTTCTCAATTCTTATGTTAATGAAACTCCTCTTACATGAGAGAATTCTAAAAGTCTTTAACATGCATTTTTGATGCATTGTTACAATTCAGCAAGAAATAACAATTAAAAGGACATGGGTAAAATTATTTTAGTAACTGTCTTTAAACTTAGAAGATTCTGATGGTCAAATCTGAATTCACTGTTCGTACGTTTATCAGATGTTATTCAGACTGACTGGTTTATTAATACCATTAATTTGACTTGACATAAATGGTAGCAAACAAATGAAATAGTTGAGAAAAATGGTATTAAAGAAGATGTTTACACATAGTTTTAATGACGTACTTTCCTTCTTCATCCACGGCAGCTGGTGCTGTTCCAGCCTTTCTCGCTTCTTCCAGTTCTTTTGCTTTTCGCCAATCTTCTCGTGATTTTTTTTTCGGTTCATCAACATCTTTATTCTTAATTATCTCTGACACTGGTAAATTTGTAGTGTTCATAGTTAGCTCTGTTTTCTACATGTAACAAAACAGTTATCATATATTGTGTAACTTGAAACATGAATAACTATCTTCACTGATAAAAAATTCCAACTATAACTACTCAAAGTCACTCCTGATTAAAAAAATACAAGAATTTTATTTAAAAGAGATGAATCTAAAATTATAATCATTAAAATGCAAATATGCTTTTAAATCACATAAATAAACACATCAAATTATACACAACTACCTAGATGTTCTACTCGACTGTGTAGCTATACCATGAGTAAACCAGTGCTGTGGGTTTCAAAACCACACTTTAGAAGGTTTCAGCCTGGGTATTTTACAGGCTTCAAAAATGAGACTGGCTAAATTTAAAGTTTTAACACAATGAGAACAATCACCTACCCAGAATTATTAAGCACTAAATATTGATTATGCAGTAGTTCATTTGAAACGTTGTGTAGCATCAAAGATGTTTTATCAGTGAAACCCCTTTGGTACTAAACCTTTATAATAATGTTTATTGCATCTTCCTTAGTTCTGTTTACATCTCCAAATGCCATATTGTCCATGTGCCAGTAATGCTCTATTCAAAACTAACTGCTATAACACCTAGGTTTACTACTAGTTTTTAGGAACTTCATCTCAAGCACATATTTATGTCAAACATTACCAATCATCTCTGTTATTCAACCTGTCCAGTAGATCTGCTATGATCATGTATGGCTTCACTGACACCAATACTGGTTTTAGTTCAATTTGTTGACCTTTTAGGTTAAACCATTATCTCCTTTCTTTACTACATTTTTTTTGAAGAAATGTTAAAACAATGACCGTGTGGTTAAGATGTAAATGATTTACAGTTAAGATATCAATAAAGTTTGTTTGATGCTTGAGATTTACATATTAAAAAAATTAAGCAAAAATAATATCATTTATTTCAAGTTTTTGGTATTGGACACTAAGGTCTTGACTACAATACCTGATGCTAGGTAGGATTTGGACACTAAGGTCTTGACTACAACATGTGATGCTAGGTAGGATTTGGACACTGAGGTCTTGACTACAACATGTGATGCTAGGTAGGATTTGGACACTAAGGTCTTGACTACAACATGTGATGCTAGGTAGGATTTGGACACTGAGGTCTTGACTACAACATGTGATGCTAGGTAGGATTTGGACACTAAGGTCTTGACTACAACATGTGATGCTAGGTAGGATTTGGACACTAAGGTCTTGACTACAACATGTGATACTAGGTAGGATTTGGACACTGAGGTCTTGACTACAACACGTGATGCTAGGTAGGATTTGGACACTGAGGTCTTGACTACAACACGTGATGCTAGGTAGGAGAATGAAAACTAGCAGAGAACATCATAAATCAAGTGAAGCTATTATGTAACAAGACGTAAGGTATCATAATGGAAAATTGACATTCTGTGACAAATTTATGATGATACGTTACTGGTTAACTCTCTTACTACATCCCTGGTCCTAGGGACCATCCTTGTAACCATTATGTGCTTGTTATAGTTTTCATACTATAACTTTTAAAACAGTAAGCATATCTTCACAAACATTTGCAGTTTATTAGTACACATTACAAAGCTTTAGTACACAAAATATCAGACTTTGTTATTAAATTTTATGATTTTTTTAAGTAATGTTTTTCTCATGTAGTTTTTCTTTCTAAATGTTGGCTATCTAATGTGCTAAGTAATTTTGGTTTTCAGGTAAAAAATACTTATGTATCAAAACATGATCAAATTTCACATGTGAAATCTTTATAACCTCCACATAATTATCAAAAGTTTTTTTTTCAAAAACTTTACATTTTATCTGTTATTATCATTAGTGTATCTGAAAGGATTGGGTTGATATGATCAAACATTTCACAACCATCCTAAAAAACAATTAGGGAATAGATATAAATTATTCTTTCTTTGCTCTAGAATGACTACAAATTATAACACAAAACCAACTGTTTATCCTAAATAATTTAAATCTTATAACATTATACATATATAATTTTTTTTATTATGTTGACCTGTCAGTCATATCTGACTGACATTACAAAAGTTGAATCATGTGGTTCATGTGCACTCTTGCCATCATATCCAAAAATATAAAACTGGTCTTTACAAAATGACCCGTCTTAGCTTTGTTCTAGTAGACTGGTACTTGTAAAATAGTTACATTTCAATTAAAATATATTATATATGTATATACCTTATTACTATTTACAAATAAATTATTAAATTTATTTTTCTTAAAACACAAAACAGTCAATAAAGAAGTATATCAAACAATTCTCTTCTAGTTACAAACTTCGTAAACAATTGCTGAAGTTGCTAAGCCTTATCAAGTTTTGCACATGAAAGATGTAAAACAATGTTTTTTTTAGGTTTTATATATGCATTTCAAAATAACAAAAAATCACAAATTACAATATTAATACCAAGAATTCCACTATAATTTATTAAGTTCAGTAAATAAGCTGTACTTAAGTCTAAAAAATGGGAGTTTTAGAGCTCATTAATATTTTACCACTGGTAATCTAGTAGGGAGAAAAAAATGTTTACTACTAAGGGGACATTCTGAGCTTTTGATTAGTTACACACACACATCACTAGGTGAAGTAGGCTTACGTAAACAAGTATTTTCAAAAAATGAACAAGTGAGTTGGGCCACCTTGGTTGATTCAATAAATATATTAATATCATGGAAAATAGAAAAGATAAGACATTATTGTCTTATATCCTAAGTTGTCAATATCAATAATTTGAGTTTCTAATTCATATGAATCTACAGACTTTGTATTTGGACATCACAAACATCTCAATGCTGTATTCAACATACCATAACACAACAGAGAAATCAATATTTAAATTATTTCAATATTTACTAAGATAAAAACTAAGAAATTTACCAAGGTGTAATACTAAAACTTAAATTATGTGTAATTTTACACTAAATTTACTGACACAGAATCATAAAACAGTAATTTGATAGAATTTTTAATGCGAGTCTGCAAACACAATGACATGGCCTTTTGACTTGTGACCATTGGAAGACTCCCACATTAGTAGAGTTAAACTTTGTTGAGCTAGTAGTTGTAAGTAGCACAAAATAATACCTCAAGTGTTCATGAAGATATAACAATGTTAATTAAAATACAAAGAAAATGAAATACTGAACACACTTTATGGAGTTCCTAACACAACCTTTAACAAATACAGAGTAAATTACAAAAAAATTAAATATTTTATAAAACAAAACACAAAAGGAAACATAACAAGCCTGTTTACAAAGTAGTTTGTTGTGTGAAGCACTTAAAAGCTAAGACCAGAATTTATTTGCCAAATGCTAAAACATTAAATATTATATCAAGTGAACCATTTAGTTGCAGGTGCCAAGAAATATCCTTTTTGAAGTTTCTGTAGGAATGATGTTAGAAATACAAACCAGAAGAGCAACCTAAAAAGTGTAGAAATACAATAACCAGAAATAGCTTAAGTGAAAATTACCATCAATATGGTCAGAACAACTAACAGGCTGGCTAGATCTGTAAGATAGTCTTCAGTGTAAAGGTTAATTATATGCTAAATATGGTCTACACTTAAACAAGCTACACAGGACAATGTTTGGGAAAGCTCTATAGGTATTTATTAAAGACTGTTTAACCCTTTCTTCCCTGGTATCCTTTACTAAGCATGACAGAAAGTTTCAGTGTCTTATAATTCAACATTATATAAAACTACTTCTTATGTTATATTATTATAATTTAACTAACAGCCCATATTTTAATGGTATATAAGTTTAAGTTCCTAATTCTACAAGGCAATATTTTAAAATTCTTGAGTTCTCCCTAGTGTGACATTTTCTCTAGGCATCCTGTCTTCTCTATTTTCCCACCATCTCTTTATGGTGTAAGAAATTAAACACAAGTTATTCACTACAGACTCATAATTGCTCAAACAAACCCCAATTTTTATAGCTTTAAATTTTATTTGTTTACAGAGCTACCAAAAGAACATCAGACCCCTTTACCACACCAACCTCTCACACCCCTTCTTTCAGGATATGTTAACAGTTCTCTCTTACATCTAATTATATATTACATATAATGAATGAAAAGTGAAAGTTTTCATCTTTCAAATGCTGTATTACTTTGTGTTCTGAATATATGCATAAACATCATGTTCTATATATGGCTCTAATTGTTAGAACTGGTTCTGTTTATGTATCCCATGTTCTGTATGTGGTTCTTATTGTTAGAACTGGTTCTGTTTATGTATCCCACATTATGTATGTGATTCTTATTGTTAGAACTGGTTCTGTTTATTTATCTCCGTTCTGTATGTGATTCTTATTGTTAGAACTGGTTCTGTTTATGTATCCCATGTTCTATATATGGCTCTAATTGTTAGAACTGGTTCTGTTTATGTATCCCACATTCTGTATGTGATTCATATTGTTAGAACTGGTTCTGTTTATGTATCCCATGTTCTATATATGGCTCTAATTGTTAGAACTGGTTCTGTTTATGTATCCCACATTCTGTATGTGATTCTTATTGTTAGAACTGGTTCTGTTTATTTATCCCATGTTCTGTATGTGATTCTTATTGTTAGAACTGGTTCTGTTTATTTATCTCACATTCTGTATGTGATTCTTATTGTTAGAACTGGTTCTGTTTATTTATCTCACATTCTGTATGTGATTCTTATTGTTAGAACTGGTTCTGTTTATGTATCTCACATTCTGTATGTGATGCTTATTGTTAGAACTGGTTCTGTTTATGTATCTCACATTCTGTATGTGATGCTTATTGTTAGAACTGGTTCTGTTTATGTATCTCACATTCTGTATGTGATGCTTATTGTTAGAACTGGTTCTGTTTATGTATCCCATGTTCTGTATGTGATTCTTATTGTTAGAACTGGTTCTGTTTACGTATCCCACCTTCTGTATGTGATTCTTATTGTTAGAACTGGTTCTGTTTATGTATCCCACTTTTTTTATGTGATTCTTATTGTTAAAACTAATTATGTTTATTTGTCCCATATTCTGTATTTGATTCTTATTGTTAGAACTAATTATGTTTATTTGTCCCATATTCTGTATGTGATTCTTATTGTTAGAACTGGTTCTGTTTATGTATCTCACATTCTGTATGTGATGCTTATTGTTAGAACTGGTTCTGTTTATGTATCCCATGTTCTGTATGTGATTCTTATTGTTAGAACTGGTTCTGTTTATTATCCCACCTTCTGTATGTGATTCTTATTGTTAGAACTGGTTCTGTTTATGTATCCCACTTTTTTATGTGATTCTTATTGTTAAAACTAATTATGTTTATTTGTCCCATATTCTGTATTTGATTCTTATTGTTAGAACTAATTATGTTTATTTGTCCCATATTCTGTATGTGATTCTTATTGTTAGAACTGGTTCTGTTTACGTATCCCACGTTCTGTATGTGATTCTTATTGTTAGAACTGGTTCTGTTTATGTATCCCATGTTCTGTATGTGATTCTTATTGTTAGAACTGGTTCTGTTTATGTATCCCATGTTCTGTATGTGATTCTTATTGTTAGAACTGGTTCTGTTTATGTATCCCATGTTCTGTATGTGATTCTTATTGTTAGAACTAATTCTGTTTATTTGTCCCATATTCTGTATGTGATTCTTATTGTTAGAACTGGTTCTGTTTATGTATCCCATGTTCTATATATGGCTCTAATTGTTAGAACTGGTTCTGTTTATGTATCCCATGTTCTATATATGGCTCTAATTGTTAGAACTGGTTCTGTTTATTTATCCCATGTTCTGTATGTGATTCTTATTGTTAGAACGAGTTCTGT